>NC_134712.1:150889102-151201034 GCF_049634645.1 Pelodiscus sinensis
CGAGCAGGGATTTGAAAATGGCGGCGCCCAGTTTATGCAAATGAAGCCCGGGAAATTCAAATCCCGGGCTTCATTTGCAAGTGCGGTATGCCTACATTACCCCGCTAGTTCGAACTAGCGGGGTAGTGTAGACATACCCTTACTCTTTCAGGAGTCTCTTGAAATGAATAGAACCAATTGCGGTGTTAGTACCACTCAGTGTTAGCAAGGGTACCACAAGTTGAACCTCTGTCTGTGGTCTCAAATAAAGCATTGTGCATATGTTTCTACAAATTAAAGAGAATAAAAATCTAGTGCAAATGAATACACATGACTCTGTGGTGTGTGGAATGTACTCAGGTGTTATGGTCACTGTTCTGGATATGGATCTATGAGGCCCCACATTCATGCCCTCAGGGAACCCATTGACTTTTGTGGGGATCTGCATGGGCCCTACAATGTCTGCTCCCTGCATAGATGTTTTAGTTGTAGCAGTGGATAGAGTTGCCAGATGGTTTAAGCAAAAATACCAACCCTCTTTCCTCCTACCCCCCCCCAAAAAAATCACCGGGGAAAAATTTAAAAAAGGGGGGAGACCAAAGTTATTGAGCAAAAAAATAATAATTAAAAAAAAACCAGCATTAAAACAGTATGGTCCTTTAAGTGAGTGCAGAGTCAGAATAGGGACAGGAAGACGGGAGAGGTTAAACACTAAGACCCAGGGAAGGCATTGATTCCCCTTGCTTCAGGTCTTTAGGCTTTTTGCCGGTAGCCATCTCGTTTTCTTGGTCGAACCAGAAGGCAGCTTCCCTGCGGAACCGGGTAGGCAGAAGGGGCGGAGGTCCGGGGGGCCCGGAAGGGGGCACGGTTCGGGGCCTGGGCCCAGTTGCTGAGTGTGTCGTAGGGTCACCAGGTGTCCGGTATTTTTCCCTACTGGCAGAGGAAAAACCCAGAAAATACCGGAAATTTTAGGTGTCTGGTATTTTCTGAATTTTTTTACTGGACAGGAGGCAAAAATACCGGACTGTCCAGGTCAATACTGGACACCTGGCAACCCTAGCAGTGGAACCTAAATATAATATCAGGAGGTGATGTCTTTAAGGACTGGGCTTCTCAGAGAGTGAGTCTCAGGAGGCTCTGTGAAGCTCTTGTTATACGTAGCCAGTTGGAAGCAAACACAGAATAAGGCATTTTAAGCACTGAGTGATCACTGAACAACACACTAAGAACCTGACTATAAACAAAGCTAACGATTCTATTGATTTTCTTCATGGAGGCAAAGAGAAACATGCCTGTTTCCTAGTTTGGATTCAGCTTCTAGTCAGTTCTCCTGCTAGGCTGTGCTAGATAGCTGAGGGTATGTCTACACTAACCACCCTAGTTTGAACTAGGGTGGCTAATGTAGTCATTCGAACTTGCAAATGAAGCCCGGGATTAAAATATCCCAGGCGTTGCCATTTTTAAATGCCCGGTAGTTCGATCTCCCTGCCCATGGCTACACGGGGCACAGGCTAGGTAGTTCAAATTAAAGCTCCTAATTCGAACTACTGTTACTCCTCCTGCAATGAGTGTAGCTCTTGCACAAGAAGCCATCTCTTACCACGCCATACTGTACATCTTCTTGCGCCGCAGCGGGTGGGCAGTGTGGATGCACTGCAGATTATTGCGCAAGAAGCCCCAAGTGTAGACATAGCCTAAGGGTATGTTGTTCCAAGGTCCTCACTTAGACCCCTTGCCCTGGGATGCTTTCTGGTCCACAAATTAGTCAGAGACCCTCTCTCAGTACAGTCACCTCTGCCTTTATGGTCAGTTTCCCACCACCGTCTATTTACAGAGTCTTTACAGGTCAGGTCAGCAAGCCCCGCCCCGCCCCGCCTGCCTCATCCACATCCTAGCCCCTTGCTCCTCCTTCCTGGCCCCTTTCCTCTGCCTTATATAGCCCTCTGGTTCCATTAGCCCTTCATGCTTGGGCTTGCTCAGCTGTCTGTAATCAGCTTTTTCAGCCAGGCTACAGTGGCAGAGCTCTGGCTTAGCCAGCAGTCTGTCACAATGTCTAGACTATAAAGCTTTTCCGGAATCCTGGAAAAGCTCTGCCACCTCCAAGGAACACGCCTGCTTTTCTGAAAAAAATTTCAAACACTTTCCCCCCCCACCCTCTTTTACAAGGAATAAGGGATGTTCCGAAAGAGGCTTTTCCCTCCACATTTGGCCCTGTGTAGATGGGCCAAATGTTGGAAAAACCTCTTTCAGAAGAAAAGCGGAAAAAGATAGGCAAATTGTGAAGCACAATTTGCATATCTTTTTCTGACTTTTCTTTGTAGTGTAGACACGGCCTAACATTTCAGTCATAATATCCCACCAGGTTTCCCAATTCTATAATTCCAACTCCTCTTTCTTATTACCCAGTCTCCAGTGTTGCTTCCCTTCACAATAAGTATCTTTCAGGGCACAGACTTGGAAGCACAGCATTTCTCTGAGTACACACTTGTGTTACTGAAGAAGGTTTATTTCCAGAGGTGATGGGGGGGGGGGGAGGGAGAGATGTGGAGTCACATCCCCAACCCTAGATTTGCTCCTTAACTTGTAGTCAACCTACTCATATGGACTGAACATACTCAGTAATACAGCTGAAGCCAGTTATTCTCACCCTGCATCTCTCCCATTCCACAATAGGCAGGCACAGGTCATCTTAGGTTATCTGTAAGTCAGGGAGAGACTCCAACTCATTTGTCACATTCTTCCCTCCACTGGAAGCTTCTGTGGGAAAAAAACAATGTGTCCTCAGGGTTGCGGTAGCATGGGATTGCTGGTGTTGCAGCATGCTCTTCAGGAACCCGCACAGCTTTCATATCAGCTCTGCAACATCAGAATAGCAGAGCCTGGATCAGAGCAAGTGAAATGCCTGATTTCCACAGAATCTCCCTCAGGATGACAGCACTTAGAACAGAAAGCCCTCTGGGAGTTAATGTTGCTCTAAACAGAGCTGCCAAGGGGTGTGCAGCTTCTTTACACACCAAGGAAAGTGATCAGTTTGTAGATTTGCATAGAGCTCTACATGTTCTGAAAGGACTCCCCAGAGTAGTTGGGGAAAGCAGGACCTTATTCCTTGCCTCTCATGACAAAAGAGCTGACACAGAGTACAGGCAGTCCCCGGGTTACGTACAAGATAGGGACTGTAGGTTTGTTCTTAAGTTGAATTTGTATGTAAGTCGGAACTGGCGTCCAGATTCAGCCGCTGCTGAAACTGACCAGCGGCTGACTACAGGAAGCCCGAGGCAGAGTTGCTCTGCCCCGGGCTTCCTGGAATCAGCTGCTGATCAGTTTCAACAGCGGCTGAATCTGGACGCTTGGGACAGAGCAGCTGGGGTGCTGCTGGGTAGGTCCCCACAGCGCTGCACCTCGGCGCTGCGGGGACCAACCCGGCAGCACTCCAGCTGCTCTGTCCCAGGTGTCCCCAAGTCAGCTGCTGCTTAAACTGATCAGCGGCTGATTCCAGGAAGCCCGGGGCAGAGCAACTCTGCCTCGGGCTTCCTGTAGTCAGCCGCTGGTCAGTTTCAGCAGCGGCTGAATCAGGATGCCTGGGGCAGAGCAGCTGGAGTGCTGCCGGGTTGGTCCAGTAGCGGAGATGCGGAGTGGCTTTTCTCGCCCCGGAGGATGCAGGCGGCGGGACCGCGGTGCGTCTGGGCGGTCCCGCCATCCGTGTCCTCCGCGGCTTTGCTCTGCGTCTCCCTGGTCTGCTGGGCCCCCTCCCCCCCCGACTAGGGAGACGCGGAGCAGCTTTTCTTGCCCGGGAGGATGCGGGCGGCAGGACCGTGGCGCGTCTGGGCGGTCCCACCGCCCGCGTCCTCCGGGGCGAGAAAAGCCCCGTTCGTAAGTACGGATCCGACATAAGTCGGATCCGCGTAACTCGGGATGTGAGAGCTTGTAGTGAGTCAGAGACAGATTTCTAGAGGGTTAATTAATAAAAACTCCATGGAACTTAGGAACTGCTGTCTATGGCAGGAAAGAACCAGGTGATTCTTGGAGTGTCCCTCAGAGGAATGCTATGGGATGGCTTTCTGACTGCCTTTCACTCTGTCTTTTCCCACATCTAAGGAGTTTCAAAGGGAGCTCACAAAAATAGGTGACTGCACAACACAATGGCAAATGAAATTCAGTGCTGATAATTCCAAAGTAATACACATTAAAAAATATAATGCTAGCTAGACATTAGCTGTTACCCATCAAGAAGGAGAAGTTGGAGTCATTCTCAATAGTTCTCTGATAATATCAGCTCCATGTGCAGGGTAATAATAAAAAAGCTAACAGAATACTGGGAATCATTAGGAAAGGGAAAGGTAAGAGAGCAAATATCATATTTCCTCTATATAAATCCACAGCACTCCCACATCCTGAATACTTCATGCAGATCTGGTCACCCTCGCTCAAAAAAGATATATTCAACTTGGAAAAGGCAGAGAGGAGGGCAACAGAAATGATTAGAGACATGGAATAGCTTCTGTATGAGGAGAGATGAAAAAGACTGAGACTTTTAAACTTGGAGAAGAGATGACTAAGGGGGATATGATAAAGGTCTATTAAATTATGATGGGTGTAAAGAAAGTAAATAAGGAAAAGTTTTTTACTCCTTCATAAAACACACGAACTAGGGGTCACCCAATGACATTAATAGGCAGCAGATAGTCAAACAAAAGCAAGTATTTCTTTACAGGAAACCCATGGAATTCTTTGCCAGAGGTTGTTGTGAAGGCCAAAACTATAAGAGGGTTCAAAGAAGAACTAGATACATTAATGGGGAATTGGTCCATTAATGTGCCACTAGCCAGGATGAGCAGGGATGCAACACTATATTCTGCATGGTCCTAGCCTCTGTTTGCCAGAAAGTGGGATTGGAAAACGGAATGAATCACCTGATGATTGCCTGTTCTGTTCATTCCCTTTGAAGCAATTGGTATTGGTCATTATTGGAAGACAGGATATTGATCTAGATGAACTGTTCTGACCCAGTGTGGCCATTCTGATGCTTTTACATAGAACCCAAGATGCATCTACTCCCTGCTATAATCCATTAGACCCCACCTCCTCCCAGAGCTGTGATAGAATTCAGTAGTCCTTACAGCTTCTCTCTCTCTGCAGAGTTCGTAGCAAAGTAAGAATATACATTAAAATTTTAACCAGTGTCCCTCAAGTGACTTGCCACAAGATGTCAGAACATGTTAGAATTAGAGCTCAGTGGGTCTAATATTCATGTAATTTTCTTTCTTTTATACTTGGGGGCTGTGGCCTCTGCTTGCTACACTCGCCAAACCTCCCTCTCACTGGCCCCTGTGCATGCTAACCCCCTTCTCTCTGGCCATTATTAACATGGTTGACTGGGGAAGGTAAGTATCAACTCGAGCAACCTGAAGTTCCTGGCTAAGGAGCTGGCAGAGGCATGAGAGGAAGTGGTCCATAAAGCTGTGCCTGGGAAGAGGAGGAGGAAGGGGTGGAGCAGCTGATAGGATGGGAGGAAAGGGTATGCCCTGGCAAGCCATTGCAGCTCTGCCTTGAGGACAGGTGGCAGGGAGATGGGCAGCCACTCATGTCTTGGAGAGGGGAGGAACTGAGTTGGGGTGCTCTTTCCTTGCACAGCTGCCCACATCACTTCCTGCTGCAGTTACGGAGTACCTGACTGGTCCTGAATAAGAGAATTCGCCAGACCAGGGGAGGTTTGCCACCAGCCCCCAAACCCATGCTGCTGGCAGGCTGCCCTGGCAGGGACCCTACCTTGCCCTCCCTCCCCACACTGGCTGGGCTGATTGGCCAGCTGCTGGTGGCTCCCTGAGCAACACAGACTCTGGCTTCTGCCATAGGGCTCTGGCGGTTTGGACAGAGCTGCTAGTAACCCTAAATTCTCCCTAAGTAGCACAGTCCTATAGGGAGCTGCTCTATACAAACCATCAGCCCAGCCCCGCACTTCCAGGTGCTGCCACAGGGCTCCAGTCCTGACCCCCTGCTCCAGGAGGCTGGAGCCGAGGCTCTGTCCCCATGTTTCTGGAGGCTGCCACTGGGCTCTGGCCCCAGCCCCTCATTCCCAGGGACTGCTGCCGAGCTTCAGCCCCATGCCGACACAGGCCACCCGGGGACTCTGGCCCCAGCCCAGCACTGCTACGGGACTCTGGCTCAGCCCCGCATTCTCAGGTGCTTCCGTGGAGCTCTGGTCCAATTCTCATGCTCCAGGGGGCTGCAGTGGGGCTCTGGCCCTGCACTGCGGGGGACTGTCAGGAGATTCAGGCCCCGTGCTGCCAAGGGACTCTGGTCCCGGCCCTGTGCTACTGCGGGCCACAGAGGCTCCTGCCCCAGTCCTGTGCTGCCTGTAGCTGACTTTGTTTTCCCCAGCCCCAGGTGTCCCTCCTGCCCTCAGACTCTCGGGCATTCTGGTCCAGGAGGACTGGACCAGAGAATGCCAGTTTTTAGAGGTACAACCTGTAGGAACTTGTGAGAAGGCAGGAGTGGCAGTGCACAGGGGCTGTTCTGCTGGGAGGCAGTGAAGGGTCCATGTCCTGCCCTGAGCCATAGATGCCACTTCCCCTTCTCACTCTGCTGACTCTGTTGACACTGATGACATGGTGACATCATTCTGTCGCCCCGCCTGAAAACCCTTTTTATTCAGAGAGATATGAACTAGCAGATCTTCAACTGAAGAAATTCTTTTTGTAAATAAACGAAAAGTATACATGCTGTATTTCAGTTATTGTATGTTTTGAAAATGAAGGCTGGAATGAGGGTTTGGGGATAAAGAGGCAGAGGGTGGGTGTCTTAGGGCAGAAGATGGGACCTGGAGGGCCTCAGGTGGAAGGAGTGATGGGTGCGAAGTCAAGGCACGTGGGAGGTGCAGGACTCAAGGCAGGGGCCTCAGGACAGGGGGCTGGGAAGTGGAGGAGAATTACTGGGGTCACCCATGGCAGCGAGAGTGGTTCTGCTCCAGCAGTGGCTCCTCCTTGGGGGCTGTTCCTCCAGCTCCCCTCACCCAAGTCTGCAGCCTGTCTGGGGGTGGGGGGCATCCCACTACCTACTGCTGCCCCCCTAGTCAGCTTCTGCTCTGGGAGTGCCTTGCTTGGGGCAGTGACCTCCGCCCCCCCCCCCCCCCCCCATCTTCCAGCCTTTTGGAGGAGCGGCAATCTGCAGGCTGGCCCTGGCCTCCAGCTACCCCCCTGCTCTGCTGCTGGTATGGAGGGAGCAGTGGTTTGGGGGCTACTCTGCCGACTAATGGACCCCTCCATCCTGCAGCTTATTTGCAGGGTGCTCTGGTGGGCTGGTCTGACTCTCTGGGCCTCTAGTGGTCCCCCACAGCCTACAGGCTGTTGAGGTGGAGGTGGGCTGCTCCTGGCCTTCAGGGCCTCCCCATGCCATGGCCTGCAGGCTGTCGGGGGAGGGGAAAGGGAAGGCTCTGGGGACTGACCTCCTCCTCCAGCAGGAGGAGGTCAAAACCTGCAGGCTCTCCATGGTGAGGGGCGGGCTCCAAGTTTGGGGCAGGGAGGCTACTTACATGGTCTGGTGGCAGGCAAGACGGCAGAGCACCAGCCCTGCTGGCCGCTCTTAGTATTGCGCCCCTCCCATCTCTGCCCCCTAGGGTTGCCAGGTGTCCGGTATTGTACCAGACAGTCTGCTATTTGAGCACTCTGATCAGTAAAAAAATCAGAAAAATACCAGGCATGTGCAATGTCCAATATTTTCTGATTTTTCTGGCTGCGCACCGGACGGAAGCCTGGCATGGGCAGGAGAGCAGCTGGGAGTCCCAGCTGGGAGGCGTGGCCATGATTGCTGCCAGGAGCCCTCAGTCGGTTGAGTATGAGGAGGACGAGAAGCCTCCTTTTCACTCATGCGTGGCTGGGAGCCGGTGCGGGACAGGCAGCAAGTGCCCGGGTCAGTCCTGCTCCCTCGCCGGCCAATTTGCTCACCCCTCCTTTCCCAGCCATCCGGTTTTCCCCCACTTCCCCTCCTGATCTTCCCCAGCCAGCCCCCCTGCAGCCCTCCCAGCTCTGCTTCCCGCCGGTTGGTTCATCTTCCTGATCTCCCCCAGCCAGTGCCACTGCACCACCTCCCCCCTGCCAGCTCTACTTCCCGCCACCCCTTACTCCCGGCCAGCGCCGCCCCCTCCCGGCCAGTCCCCCCTCCCCCGATATCCCGCGGCCAGCCCCGTTCCGCCCGATCCCCCCACTCCATGACAAGCCCTGCTTCCTGTTGGCCCCCCCATCTCCCCTCCCCCCCATTAGCTGTTTCCAGCCCCCCCCCTCCCAGCCAGCACTGCTCCCTTCTTGGCTGGTCCTCCTCCCCATGAAGCGTGTCCGCGTTTCTTTTTTTAAATGATTACCTGGTAACCCCTAGCAGTAATCCAGGTCTTGGAGTTATTTTTTTTTTTTTTGCACAACTTTGATCCCCACCCCTTTTTTTTCTTCAACAACATTTTTTTCCAGTGTTTTTTTTTGGGGGGGGAGGGGCGGTGTTTGGTATTTTTGTTTCAGCCATCTGGCAACCTTATTGTCCCCTCCCTTTCCATTTTATGCAAAACAGTCCCATTCCTGGCACTTTCCATTTTCCAGGCACAACCAAATCCTAACTTTGGTTTAAGATAGGGTAAAAGGAAGCTGCATACCAAATTTAGTGATCCTAACTCTTACGGTTTAGGAGCAGTTCTTGAACAAAGGGACTCACAGACAGACACACTCTAAAATACATGTTGCACCTCTATAAACTGGGACTCTCTGGTCTGACAACATCCATGATCTGGTAGGACCATGGATCAGAGTCCTGGCAGGTTGCAAGGGGTGGAGGAGAGAATGGTAGACGATATCTCCCCCTGTTTCTGCTTCTCCCGAGCAGACAGGAGAAGCCAGCAAGAAAACCCTAATGCTAGTCACTTGCTCTAGGTCAGCGTCTTTTAAACGTGGGTCGTGGGGCTGCCAGGGTAAACCGCTGGCTGTCGCATGCCACTTTGTTTACTTAGCATGCGCATAGCCACGGAGTCTTGCAGCTCCCCTTGGCTGGAAATAGTGAACCATGGCCAATGGGAGCTGCAAAGCTCTGTGGCTACAGACACATTAAGTAAACAAAGCAGCATGGGTCCGCCAGTGGCTTACCCAGATGGTCCTGTGACCCAAGTTTGAAAAGCACTGCTCTAGGTAATGCAGCCATGGATGGCAGATGTTCAGTGTCCCTCACAGTCCTCCTCACTCTCTAAGCCCCAAGTAGGTTGGAGAGAGTGGTGACCTGAGGAGTTACCCTGCCCAGCCATCAGGCAGGGCATGACCCTGGGTGATTGACTGGCTATGAAAACAAGAATCTGTTTTATTGCCAAGGGATGGAAAAACTCATCCATCAGCAGCAGGGAGTCCTAAACACCTCCCTAGTGTGGGGCAGACAGCACCTCCCAGCTCCTGACATCCTAGCAATTCACACACCTTTGTGGAGCCTCAAAACTCCCTTGACTGTAGGACTGGGGATCCCAACCCTACTGATGGGAAACAGGCCTGGGGAGGGGAAGCTATGGGCTCAGGGTCACACAGAGTGTCAGAGCCATGGATGGGACCCAGCAGTCCTTAATTCCAGGCCCCTTCCCTAACTGTTGCTACACACGCCACTCCCTGCCACAGCTGGCAATTACAAGCAGGGCCTCATGCCTGCTCCCCCAGCCTTTGAGAGGCAATGCGCTCTGCTGTAGTGACTGGACAGGTAATTGGGAGGCAGGACTCCTGGGTTCCATTGCTGATTTTCCTATGGACTTGTGGGCCTTTGGGCAAATTGTTCCCCCTCTCTATGGCTCTGCTCCCAGCAGTCAAAGGGGAATTTAACATTTTCAAACTCTTGTAAAATGGTGGGAAAGTCCCCAGGAAAAGCTGCTCTGTCAGTGCTAAGCAGCCTCTGCCCATTAAGGGTCAGAGCTCACTGCCCAGGAGAAGGAGTGTTTGGCTCAGGATTTCAGTTCAGTCCAGTCTATAGAGAGTGGCCCAGCCTGGAATTTGGCTCAAGGAGATCAATTCTCCAATTAGTTAAGGGTATTTTGAATTCCAATACAGTGCTCCAAAGTGCTTGATGGCTGTGCCAGGGTGCAGACACAAAAGTCCCCTTGGGATTGTTCTGCAGTGTGTTGATCATGCCACAGAGGTCTACCTTCTTGTTCATAGGGACTTTCCACTGCCCTGTCCTGCTAGACCATTTTTTCTGGTATCCCCCAGACAAGGCAAGTTGTTGGAGTTATTGCCCCCTGCAGAGCAATGCAGACACTGAATCACTTCAGCTCTGGGAGGATGTAGTTCTAGGGCTCAGCAACCAGGGAACCAATCCTCAAACGGGACCAAAAATCCCCAGATAAATCCGTCTTTCTCTGTGTTAAAGTTTTACACAGTCCCCTTTACCAATGAAAAAGATATACACAATGGGTGTTACCTGTAGATACTGATTATTTACACTGGACCTGATAGTAAGCAAAAGTGTTTTTATTAAGTACAAACTGTAGGATTTGTGTGGTTGCAAGTGAAAACAGACAGATCAAAGTAAGTTACTAAATTAAAACAAATAGAAAACACATAGTTAGTTTTAATTCAGTAAGAAACTTATTGCAAGCAGATTCTTACCCTAGAGAGCTGTTCTTAATCAGGAATATTCTTCAAGTCAGAGACAAACTCTTTTACTTTGACTCTGTATTCTTTTAGAGTTTGCCAGACCATTTCCTAGGCCAGCCAAAGACAAAGGGCTGATAGCTTCCCACTGCTTAAATAGACTCTTCCCCCAGGATCGGAATCTTTATTTTACATTTCTCCTTCTGTGGAAAAGTACCAAGTTCAAAAATGGATCCTAGTACCATGTAGAATGATCATATGTTTTCCTAGGACTAGCCACCTTCTGGACATAAAGGACAAACAAGGCTGTTGACAAGTTGTTAAGTTGATCACCAAGTCGTTAAGCATCCAGGTCACTCATAATGGCTCTCATTAGCACATTTAAAACTATAAACAGACTCACACTTCATATTTCTAACTTTACACTGAAAAATTATACATGCACCAAAATAGGATATACAGATCTAGCAACTGTAACATTAAAATTGATAGGTCACGTGAGATATTTTGTATAAAACATCTTCAGGTTATTCATATTTGTACTCAGAAGCCAATTTTCATAAAGCATTGGGGGGGAGGACGACAATCATGGTGTTGTCTACAAATTTTATAAGTATACTCTCCAGCATCAGACTCTGGATTGATCCCTGAGAGACTCCACTAGATACACCCTGTCAGTTGGACAGCCAAACATGGGGAAGGATTTTGAGTATAGGCTTCCAACTAGATGTGTACCCATATTATACTAATTGCATCCTGAACACATTTCCCTAGTTTGCTTGTGAGAATGTCATTTGGGACTGTTAAACGCCTCATTAACACCAAGATCTATCATAGCTACAGAGTGCCTACCTCCACTAGGCCAATTACACCGTCAAAGAAGGAAATAGGAATAGTTTGGAATGATTTGTTCTTGACTATTTTGTGCTCACTAGTTTTTATAACCTAATTATCCCGTAGGTGCTTACAAATTCATTGTTAATACTTTTGCTCCAATAACTATCTAAGTATGGAATTGAGGCTTGCTAGTCTGTAAACCCTGGGGAACTCTTCGTTCCCCTTTCAAAGATAGGTACTGCCATGTTAATGGATGGAAAGGTATTTTTTCCTGGGATCCCAGAAGAAAACCTCATTTGTTAAGGCACAGAAACAGAGATAGGAACCTTTTATGTCCCCTTGGCAAATAATCAGTTCTGAATGGACTTTAAGAAAGAAAATGGTTAAAATTTGGCCCCAACCACTTCTTGTTTCTACAGACTAGATATTTAGGAAAACTTAGAATTCTTGGCACTCAGAACCTTGAAACACCCTTTTCTCCTTCCCAGAGGGCTTTAATGCCCCTTATCTCACCCAGCCTCACTACTGCCTGGTGCCTGAGAATTGACCCGATTCCCATTGCACAGATTGGGATCCTGAGGTAAAGAAAAGGCAAGTGACCTACCCAGGGTCCAACACAGCAAGGCAGTGGCAGAGCCAGTAAGAGAAGTCACCAGCCCTGACTCCTGCTCTGACAACACCACTCATCCCAGAGGCAGGGGTATAGCCCAGGGAGCCAAGTGGTGAGAAGATTTACACTGGAACAAAATGGCTCTCAGAAAATCCCATTCAGACTAAACCCATGTGTTTCTTGAAATCATAACAACTTGGATCAAAACTCCTTGCAAGAATATTTTCTTGCAAACCAAAAGGATCTCCTGTTTGTCACGGTGTGGTAAATTGTCTTGTTGCACACAAAGAGGAGACACTTGGATCTAGAAAATTGGATGAGAAGTTGAAGTCTGAGCTATGTAGTTGCGACTCTTAGCAATTTCAAAATAATAAAAGACAATAAAAATAGAAGAGTTCAGCTTTAATGTTTGTCATAATCTGATATAACTCAATGTGAAAAGATACTTCTATCCTGCACTGCTCCTACTGATAATCTCCAGTAGATCCCCATCCTCCACCCACTTTGAAGTAGGTGGTAGGAGAGGATTGTCAGCCCTTCTTGGAGGGAGAAACCAAGGTGGAGAAAGAAGACATGATGGCTGCGTCTAGACTGGCCGCTTGAATTTGCGCAAGAGCACTGACTTTGTAATGTACAAAATCAGTGCTTCTTGTGCAAATACTTTGATGCTCCCGCTTGGGAAAAAGCCCTCTTGCACAAGAATACTTGCGCAAGAGGGCCAGTGTAGACAGGGAAGGACTGTTTTGCGCAAAAAACCCCCGATGGCGAAAATGGCCACCGGAGCTTTCTTGCGCAAAATCGCGTCTAGACTGGCCACGGATGCTTTTAGGCAAAAGCACTTTTTGCGCAAAAGCATCCGTGCCAATCTAGACGCGCTTTTGCGGAAATACTTTTAACGGAAAAACGTTTCCGTTAAAAGTATTTCCGCAAAATCATGCCAGTCTAGACGCAGCCGACTAGTTTTAGGTTATACAGCTAGGTAGTGGAAGGGTTGGGAACAGGACCAAGGAGTTCTTACTTTCAAACTAACCATCACAGCTTGAATTTCATACACTGAATGATCAGACTAAAGTGTTCTCATCTGATCTATAAGCCAACAGTTGTTCATAGTGTTACCCCTGGGGCCTGAATAACACTCAAATATGGCCTGCTGGTGAAAGCCCCAGTCAAAAGGAAACAGATCCGCCCCCTCCCTCAGGATCTGTCACCTATGAATTAGGCCCGTAAGGAAGACAAAGGGAAAAGAAAGACAGACTCCAATTAAAGGTGAAAACAAGAAGAAACTGTTTTAGGGATTGTATACAAAAATAGGGAAGAGCGGGGGAAGAAGCCCGGCGCAAACTAATAACCATCAACAAAACAGTGGAAGTGAACAGTAAAAACCCTCTATATAACCACAGTCTGCATGAAAATAATTGGTAAGTTCTACCCCAAATACAAATGGCTACTTGCTCTTCTTGAACTTGAGTGACAGGATCCGGAGAGTGTTGCTCGGGACCTACAACCCTTAGGCTGGTTGAGAGCCCTCATGGAGGTACACCGGGGAGTCCCTTGCTAATGGTAAAGGAATCCCAAAGAGGATGGCAGGCAGGTGGTATTTGCAGGATGGAAGGTGATAGATGGGATTCCTCTTCCGCCCTCCGGATTGGTCTGCAGCTGGATCAAGTCTCTCAATACCTGCGTGAACACTGTCTCTTGGATGGACAGCACCCCTCCTGGGCTGCATCCGAGCTTATATAAACTTTTGGGCAGGAAACCTCTGAGGTGGTTTGCCCTTCAGTCCACAAAAAGGTGGGAAAATCCAGTTCGTACTGGTTCTTGTTTACCACTCCATATGAAGGTCCCCTCCCTGTCCCAAAGTCACGTCTTGCAAACTCCATTTTGTCCGTATCAACTCCATTTTGATATTTACCCAAACAGCCCAAAATACCATTAAACATCATCAACCTATTAACCTATTTTACGTAATAACTATTTATCATGACAGAGGATCAGCCTACAATAGTAAATATTCAGCAAAGATTTTAGGAAAACTGGAAGGTTAGAGAATGATGAACTGCTCAGAGACAGTGGAGAGAATCATCAAAATTTGTCAAATGTGATTGGTTATGACTTATTGCTTGGTCTTAAAAGAGAACAACAAGGACCTGTGTGCCCTCTGCTCAGATAATCAGGATTAAGACTTTGTCAAATATTTCAAAGAATGGCCCAGGTCACCACCAAAGGGGATAACTCTCAGAGCACTATTCTAGCCTCTCCTCTTTGTGAGTGTGTGACGGGTGTCCATGCCCCTCCCTCCTGCTGGTCCGGCTCTGGCGCTGTAGGCGGAATAGGCCCCGCGGCAGTGCTGGTGCGACGCATGCTCCCTGGTGTTCAGGGAGTTTAGTGCCAGCCTGACATCAGGGGAGAAGGGTGGGGGGAGGAGGGACACTGAAGCTACACCCCCCATGCACAGGAGGCGTCCCAGTGGGAGATTTAAACCCACTGGGTGTGCTGGCTGGGGGGGCCGCTGGAGAATGCCGCGCACCAAACCGGGCCCAGAGGGAGTGCAGTGCAGCGAGAGCCTCTGATCTGTGGGCTCAGTCAGCAGCCCCATGGGGAGTGCGGTCAAGTAGGAATAAGAGATCCTCCGGAAAAGGCTTTATTTTCCGGAGAATCACGTCTAGACTGGCGCTTTTCTCCGGCTTATCTCCAAGCCGGAAAAAAGCGGCAGCCATGTTAATGCAAATACCGTGGGGGATATTTAAATCCCCCGCGGATTTGCCTATTCCAAAGTGCTACATTAGCATCCCTTTTCCGGAAGGGATGCCAGTGTAGACACAGCCAAGTATTGTAGTGCTCTCTTTTTACTGTGAAAATGTAACTTACAAATGTAGCTTTTTTTTGTTACAGAACTGCACTCAGAAACAAAACAATGTAAAACTTTAGCGCCTATACATCCACTCAGTCCTACTCTTTGTTCAGCCAATCCTAAAACAAATATGTTTGTTCACATTTATGGGAGATACTGCTATCAGCTTCTTATTTACATTATCCAAGGCTGTCCCTGTCAGTGTTGATGCCCTATACAGTCCAGCACTGGCACAGGCCATTCTCCATGGGGAACTGGAGCTGCAGGGGCTGAAGATGTGGGGGGTAGTGCGTTGCAAACTCTTATGGCTTGGACACCATTGATTGCAATGGTGTTTGGTTTGTCCAGTCCAGGGGAGTTGGCAACCCAGGAGCAGGGCAGGGAAAGAGGCTCACCTGCAGCCTCAGGGCAGTAGGCGGGATGTGCAGGTGGTGGCATGCAGTGCAAGAGTGGAACAGAGAAGAGGGCAGCCACGCTGCTGGCCGGGGAGAATAGGCACTTTGAAAGGGCACCGTTTCTTTCCAGCTGCATGGCTGCCCCTTGCTCCTCTGGAGTCCTCTGGCCTGCGCTTGCAATGCTTACTGCCACCTGATAAACAGGGGCTGGGTGCAGCCTATGGGACTGGAAGAGAGTCAGGCTTGGAACTGTTGGAGTCAGAGCTGAGCTTGAGGGAGTAGCCATTGGATGAGGTCACTGGAGCTATTCTGCCTGTGGCTGCTTAATGTCCTATCTCAAGGAATACACAGCATATAGGTGCCCGAAATTTAGTGGTGAGCCATGTAGCTACTTATGTCAAGTCAAGAAGAGCCCCAATGTCACCTGAAAGTGAGACCAAGTGTTTACATGGCACTTTTGTAGCTGGTGTTGCAAGGTATTTACATATCAGGTATGCTAAACATTTATATGCCCCTTCATGCTTTGGTCACCATTCATAAGGATATACTTCCATACTAATTAAAAAAATCATGTATTGATTAAATTTTTCCCCTCTCTGATCCATTGCTGCCCCCTGTGGTCATTATATTGTATAACTGTCCCTGCTAGCAGAGCCCTCCCTTGCCAATTTATGAAAATCTCATTTCAGGCACATCCCATTGTCCTGCATACCAAATGTGGTGGTCCTACCTCTGACTGTTCAGAAGGAGGAGTTCTTGAACAGACAGACACAGGCTCTTGCCAATATATAACAGATGAAAGAGAGATACAATGTGCACTTTCACTGTGCATTCTGTATTGTAATTTAAATCAATATATTTGAAAATGTAGGAAACATCCCAAAATATGTAAATAGTCAATTATTGTTAATAGCATCACACGCACTTTTACATTTTAATCATGTAATTAATCACAATATGTTTTAAAAAAAATCGCTTGATAGCCCAAGATTAAAAAAACAAAAACGAAGCAGCGAGTCAACAGTGGCAATTTGTCAAGGCACAGGTAGAGGAAGACGACTTCTGTCTCTTTGGGTGGTTTGTATTTTGTCACCAAAACCAGGGCGTTTCTGCCACCAAGCGTCGCGCAGCAGGGTGTACACATGCAAAAGTTCGTCAAGAAAAGCTGCCTGTTCGCCATGGAATGTTGTCGTGTTACGCGCCCAGCATCACAATCCCCCTAGAGAAGGGTGGGGGGGGGGGGGGGGGGAGAGGAGGGGGTGCGTGTGGAGGAGAAAAAGAAACTACATTTCCCGGCATCCTCGGCGAGGAGCATGACAGACTACATTTCCCAGTTTCCCCGGCGCGTCATACCGCGTGCGGCGGCGCCTGTGCCGTTGTCCCCCAGCGGCGGCGGTTAACGGCTGGGTGTGGAGGGGGCGTGAGCCATGGCTGACAGCGGAGAGCCTGTGGCGGGTCCCCGCGTGCCGTCTCCTCCCGGCTCCCCGCTGCAGGGAAGAAGGCGGCCGGGGTCCCCCCCGGCTCCCTGTGCGGGCAGTAGCGGCGGCGCGGCGGGTCCCCCCGGGGCGGCGGTGGGCGCGGGGCCGCGGCTGCTGCTGCTGCCGCCGGCGGCGGTGTCGTCGCTGCCGCGGCTGGAGAAGCCCATCAAGCAGGCCTTCTACAACACCGGGGCGCTGCTCTTCGCCGGGCTGTGCTGCGGCGCCGCCGTGCTGGTCTACTTCATCCTGGAGGCCTTCCTGCGGCCGCTGCTCTGGGCCGTGCTCTGCGGCACCTTCCTGCACCCCTTCAAGAGCTCGCTCACCGCGCTGGGCCGCCGCTGGCTCGGCCGCCTGCACCGCTCCCGCACGCCCGTGCTGCTGGCCGCCCTGCTGCTGCCCATCTGCTTCGCCAACTACGGCGCCGAGGCGCTGGGCGAGCAGGTGCTGCGCCGGCGGCGCCTCCTGCTGCTGCTGGGCGCTGGCGGGCCGCTGCTCTACGGGCTCTATTGCCTCGGCAGCTCCCTGGGAGTCCAGGTGCTGCTGGCCCAGGCCGGGCTCCTCATCTGCCAAGGGCTCGACTTCTTCAGCAGCCTGTGGGTGAGTCTGGGGGGAGCTTACCCTCACTAGGGTCGGTCCCCGTGGGGCTGGCACCCCTGCCTGTGTGTCTGGAGAGGCTCGTGAGCATCACCCAGGTGGCTCAACATCTCTGCCCCGCCCCAGAGCTCCCGTGTGTCTCCTGGCGGGCGTGGTACCAGTCTCCGCCTCAGCATCCCGATCAGAGCCACCTGCAGAAACTTCACCCATCTCCTTGCCTATACACCCTTCAGCTGTTTTAATAAGAGAGGCAGGATTCTCATACGTGAAATCAGTGGGATCTAGGCATGAAAGTCCTGTGCTGGGATTCACAATAGGAGTCCGATGCCTAAATAAATAGATTTTGTTGTTGTTTGGGAGTTAGGTGTCTAAACACTTGTGGAATCTGAGCCTTGAAGCTCAATCTGGAATGAGTGAAAGGGGACCAAAACAAGTCTCAATATGAAATCTATGCTGATGTTACTTTGAAAGACATGAGGAAGCTAGCATCACTTTCACTTCACCTGTATCTGACCTAGAAACTTTTTGTGATCAGTATACCCTAGCAGTGTAGTTTTGTGTTCTAGCAAAAGTTCTAGTCTAGATGCAGTGATAACATAAATGTGTTTATTTAGCTCATTGAGCTGGTGGTATAAGCTACAGCAGCAAAACTTTTTTTTGCTAGTATTAGTGTCTACATTAAGATGGTCTGTTAAAGAAACCTACCTTAAACATCTCAGGAGCACCAAACTGCTCATTCACTCATTCCTAACTTCTAACCATACTTTTATCTTAATGATGGATTGGAATTGTGGCAGACAGTAGGGATGTTAGATATAGTGAAATTTAATACTTGTGTAACTTCATGAAATCTTATCAGTTACACGACTATCAGGGGGCGAGGCTGGTAGTCAGTGTGCTCCCGGTCTCACTCCCAGGAGTGTCTCCCAGGGAGTGAGACCGGGAGCACCCTGCCTTCCCATGTTGCTGCCTCAGGCAGCAGCGCAGGGTGGCAGGCAGGAGTTGGTCCTCAAGGGGAGCCAGTTTAGAAACCAGCTCTTCTTGCAGGCTGGCTGTTTGCTGCCCCACACTCCTCCTTGCGGACAGAGCCTCTCTGCCTCCCACTGAGCAGCCTCTGTCTGCAGTGATCCTGAGCTGGAGGCTGAGCATTGACATAGGTCCATGGTCCAGTAGCAGCCCCTGTCCTGGGGGTGCTGAGCTCCCTGCAGACAGAGGCTGCTTTGTGGCAGCCTCCCCTTCTCCCCTGTGCTGTTGCCTCTGATAGAAGCTGCAGTATGGGGGCAAAGGTGGCAACACCACAGAGCTGGTGCTGGCAGAAACTGGCTTTTAAGGAAGCTAGCATGCATAGAGAGCCAAAAGCTGGCTCCCCGCACATATCGGCTCAAGCCTGCCCTTCTTGACCTTCGCACTCCTGCCTCTCCATCAGAGGCAGCAGCAAGGGGATGGAGGGCAAGGTAGGCAGATATAGTGCTCATGGGGAGCCTACTTAAAACCAGCTCCTCATGGGCACCAGCTCTCGCTCCCCCTTCCCCCTGCCTCTGCTATAGGGATGTCAAAGTGTAGTTGACTACATGATTAACTTATAAGCCTTAGCTTATAGATTAATGTTATTGACTGCATGCACTCTTCCCTCCCCCCCTCCCCCCCGCTGCCTCAGATACAGAGCCAGGGGGAGGGGAAAGAGTGCATTTAGTCAATAACACTAACCAATAAGCCTTGGCTTATCAGTTACTCATATAGTGGACTACACTTTGACATCCCTAGCAGACAGCATAATGTTTTTAATAACTTAGGACACTAAAAATCACTTTGCCCTACCAAGAAAATTCCTTATTGACAGAAATCTTTAATTTACGTGGTATTTTTCGTCCTAGCACTTACCCAGAGTTCTTCCCAATCAGTCTGCTGAGCTTTTACTTTAGGGTATCGCGGAGTATACTACACACCATTGACAATAAAAGGAAATTTTTGGGGCACTGAAGTAAACTTTACTGCTATACAGAACGCTGAGGAATCTGTTCTGCTCATGTAGGGCACATGTGACTTTGAAACTCTCATTCAGAGCAAATACATTAAATGTCTTTAAATGTTTGGCTTGAGGCTCAAGAGTATGGTACTGAACAGTTTATATAAAATTAAACATCAACATTTGTGGCATTGGTGCTGGAACTAGAGGTGCTGGTATTGCAGGAGCATCCTCTGGCTTGAAGTAGTTTCTGTTATACCCAGGATTTACAGTTTGGTTCAGTGGCTCTCAGTACTCTCACTACAAATTGTGCCAGCACCCCTGAGTTGGTGCAGCAGCACATGTATTTAATCCAAGTATTTTATGCATATACCAGTTTCAATTTTTACTTTCTGCCTAGTTATGCATCCAATCCTAAATTGTTGCACAAAGATGGTCTGTAATCTTAAATAGCTTCTGTGTTCTATGCTAGTTTATTTTTACCACTGAGACAAATTGAGTATGATAATATCTTTTATTGGTGAAAGAGACAAAGCTTTTGAGCCTACACAGAGCTCTCTTCAGGTTTTGTATTTTTACAGTTCTTGATTGAGAGAGATGATCCTTCTGTCTCTATTTTTTGCAATTTATTTCAGAGATGCTTAGAGTTGTGAAACTTGGAGATTTTTAGGGCATGACTGACATGAATAAACATTTTGTTTAAAAAATGAGAAATAGAATTTTTACTTCACAGTATGACCATATTGTATGACAGTTTGTACACTGATACACACATTAGGGATGTAAAATCCAGTTTAATAAGCCAACCATTTTAAATGTAATGTTTAACCTGTTAACGGATTTAAAGGGAGGCAACCCCACCCACCTGCCACAGCTGGGCTGGAGTGCCCTCCCTCTCTGCTGCAGACAAGGGTTGCTTTGGCCAGCTGGCTGGAGCAGCATCTCTCTGCCTTTGGTGCGCTGGCCACGCCTTCCATGGACATGGGCTGTTCTGGCTGGCTGCTCCAGCCATGCTACCTGTTAACCGGAACCAGTAAGCTTCACCCGTTAAGGATGAGATTTACCAGTTAACTGGTTAACTATTCATGTCCTTAGCGCGCGCACAGTGTTTTAAAGGCAGTTACTAAAAAGACCTATTAATTTGTTGAGTTTAAAAGCTTTAAGATTGCGAAGTCAAGTACAGTACTCAGAAATCAGGACTATGGATGTGAAAGGTTAACCTGAACAGATAATTCTTACTGGTAAATGGTGGGGGCTGGAGCAGCTCACTGCCTGCTGCAGGCAGGGGGCTACTCAAGCTTGGCAGGAGTTCCATAGCGGACAAGGCTGATCTTGTCTGGGAGCTGGGCGCGGGAGCCCCGCATGCCTGGTCAACCTAATGTTTAACGGGTTAATTAACTGGGATTTTACATCACTAATCAGGACATGACAGAATTAAGATTGCATGGATAGGATAAGATCAGATTTTTTTTTTAACTGGACAACTCTCTTTTCCCTCATGTCATGCACAGGATGAGTGGTATTCCGGGAATGGCTTAGTGAAGTAGGAGATGGTATTGGGCTTTGAGGGGTGGGAGAATATATGACAAGAACTAAAGACATTTTTATAATGTATGCACATATGGGGTCAGATAAGGTCCCACAAGAAATATGAATTCTGGAATTTCCTAACTGGTGAGGGATTAATTTTACAATGTATACATGCAAAAGCATACATTAAAAGTAATTGTTTCTACTAAATTTACAATAAAAATAAATTGCCATTCTGTACACACCACTAAACTGCCATGTACATTTTTACACCACCACATTAGTAATTGGCATTGTAACCAGTCTTGACCAGGCAATGTATTTCTCAACATTTACTTTTGCTAAAGTCACCTCAGTAAACTATGAAAGTTAATGAGAGCGCTTCCCTGTGACAGTTATTAGGTTACTATTTTTGTGCCTTGATCAGTGATGTTTAACAAGAAGCAGTTTTCTTTGAAACTGCAAAGCAGGATTTGAATTGGTTTTCCTCTTTCTTATAAGAAAGGGTTATTGGTATGTGGTAAAATTGAAATGTAAGTTTGTTTTTTAATTTTTTCTGAAAGTTATCAGGATTTTTGGACTTCAATAGGATTTTGTTGAATTACTCTTTCTGCTAAAAAGAACGTGCTTTCTTTTTTTAAAATTAATATTGGTAGGAGAAGGTAGTCTAACAGTTTGGAGACCTGGAGTCCTATACCTGCAGATTAGGCTGATCAGTTCCTGTTTATCCTTATTGCGAAAAGACCTCCCACTCACCATTACTGGTAGTCTCCCTGGTTTATACAATCTGTTGCTGTCCCTAGGGATGTTAATGTGTAGATGACTACACAATTAACTAATGAACCTGGGTTTATTAGTTAATCCTGTCAATTACATCACCCCTACCGCCCCTGCTGCCTCTGTATCAGCTTAAAGCCGGCTCCCCATGAGACCCAGATCTGCAAGCTCCCTCATCTCCTGTGCTGCTGCCTTTGATAGAGATGCAGCAGTGTGAAGAGCGAGGGGAGCTGTCTACACGTGCCTTCTCAGCAGACCTGCCTGCCCCTTCTCATGCTGCCTCCTACAGAGGCAGCGGGGGAAGCAGTCAGGAGCCAGTGTTGGGGAGAGTCAGCTTAAAAGGGGAGGCTGTGGAGTAGCCTTTGTCTGTGAGGGGCTGGTTTGTCAACTGGCTCCCCTCTCAAACTGGTTCCCGCCTGCCTTCTTGTGCTGCTGTCTCTGATAGAGACACAGCAGTGCAGAGTGACAGGGGGCTCCCCAGGTATGGGGCCTGGAGTGCATTGGCTGTTGGCTCCATTTCCGGGGACTATCAAATAGTCAAGTAACTGATTATTTTTGTGCGGTTACATGCTATCTAACATTCCACTAACTCCCAATGATCAGTTTTCTCTGGTTTTTAAAATAGAGTAATGGTTTCTTCTCTTCAATTAACTCTTTCGTTAGTGAATATAATCCATGAATGTATTCCTCTGTAATAGAAACCCAGGATTTGCCATGCTGGAGAAAACCAGTGGTTCATCAAGTTCAGAATTCTGCCTCTTTTACTGGTTGAAATTGTAAGCTTCAGAGAAATGTGACACCCATATTTATATTCTCTCCCTGCCTTTCTAAATTCAAACTTACCCAATTATGTGGTGTCATATAGATAAATATTCTTCCTAATCACAGGCTTATTAAGGCTTAAGTTTTTATGCCTTGAAGTAGCACCCGTGAAAAGATTTTAGCAAGCATAATTACAAGTATTAGTGGAGGAGAGGGGGAAGATCAGACATTTTAAGATGCTTTTTCTGCAATTTTCTAGGTTTGGCTTCTGTTCATGGGAAAATTGTTTGAGCAAAAAAACAGTTGATTCCTGAATGAAAAGGAGTCCACATACTTTTTGCTTTAGTTAAAGACTTGTTTTCAACAACTGAAGCATCTCAGGAAACGTGATAGAAAGTAGAAATTTTGAGACAGTGTCTCTAAATTCAGTGTTTTTAAGCATCGAGTCCTAGTAGAAAATTAGTTTTGATTTGCCTAATTAGTGGTTCCCAATCACTGTGCTGTGGCCTGCTGCTGGGCCCCGGACCTCTGGCTGCTGGGCCATAGTGTCTCTGGGTGCTAGGGTTCACCACAACTGTTAGGAGAGGTGTGTCCTGCCCTGCCTTTCAGCCAGTCTGCACTGGGAAGGGGAGGGGTATCCTCTCAGCCATGGAAGAGCAGCTCCCTATGCGGCAGGAGGATTGCGTGGAGCCACTCTGCATGGTGGAAGGGCCACGTGGGAAGTGCTCTTCCCCAGCTGGGAGGAGACCCTATGCTGCCCTGCCCTTCTGCCTGGCAGGGAAACACTCTTCTGCTGCAGAGGGAGACCCCCCTGCTGCCTGGTGCTGGTTGGTGCGGGGCAGGGCACACTTCTCCCAACAGCTGCAGCAGGAGGGGAGGTGCTGAGCGGTGTACCCCAGACGTGAACAGCAGCGCAGCGCTAGGTGAGTGGGACCAGGCAGGCGCTAGTGGCTCCAGAGGCGTGGGTAGTGCTGGGGGGCTCTGGAGGCTGAGCTAGTAGTGGGGGGGAGGGTTGCGGGGCAGGGTTGGCACTGGGGGGGCTCTGGGGAAGGGGCTGATAGTGGGGGCTGGCTCTGGGGGAGTTGGGTGCCGTGGGGCTCTGGAAACAGGAGGCTGGTATGGGGGGGATCTGGTGGTGGGGGGCTCCAAAGGGTAGGGGGCTGGCATTGAGGCGTTTGGGATGGAGGCTGACACCGGGGAGCTCTGAGGGTGGGAGGCTGGCACTGGGGGATTAAGTGCAGGGGACTCTGGGGTCAGTGTCTGGGACTCTGGGGTCAGTGTCTGGCACTGGGGTGGGTAGCAGAGGTCTATAGGGTTTAGGGCTGGCTCTGGGGGCTGGGCTTTTGGTGATCGAGTAATGCTTTATTAGCATATTTAAATATTCATCATTTGCGTAATTAATTAGGAATGTCGATTAAGCTATAGACTACATGCATTCCCCCCTTCCCAATCCCTCCCCCCACCTTGCCAGTAACTTTTTTAGCAGGCTGGCCAGCAGCCCAGCTCAGTCCCAGCTTGCACTGGGTCCTGGACCTACCCCCGTAGCGGCTTTGCATTTAAAGTGTATTAGGAGCCAGGCAAGTAGGCAGCCTGGCTCATTCCAGATTGTGCCGGGTCTGGGAGCCCAGACCCCTACCCCCATGGGACTACAAAATAGTCGACTAACCAATAAGAATTCATGAGGTTAATCAACTATTCAGTTAACTGATATTTAACAGCTCTATAATGAATATGCAAAAATTCAAATAAAACGTTACCGGTCCGCCAAAAGTTTGTGAATGGGTTTTCCAGTCTCTGGTATCAAAAAGATTGGGAACCACTGGACTACATTATATTTAGGGTCTTCATGTATAATTAAATTTTACAACCATGGAAATTATTAGGCACTTAAACTAATCTTGAATTTTAAAGCTGAAATTTTGATAAATGCTTCACATACTCCCCAAGTTTGAATGGAATTATTTTACTTTTGAAACAAAATACGTTTTAGGAACTCCTTTGAACTTTCTTGCACACTAGCTTCCATTATAAAATTGTAAACTTTATAAAATTCCATTGTAAACTAGGGGGTAGGACCCTGATCAATTCAGTGAGGAATCTGAAGGTCCATGAAAGCCCCATTTCATTTTTGACCAGCTTAAGTTGCTCAGGAAAAGAACCAAGTTGTAAATATGGTGTAAATTTCAGTTGTTAGAAATAATGTACTACAGGTTCAGCCTCTCAAATCTGGGATTCTCTGGTCTGGTAACATCTGTGGTCCAGTAGGACCACGGATGTTGCTAGACCAATGAGACTGCAGCCATTGGGGAGCCCCCGGTCTGAGGATTCTGGGAGTAGAGGGGTTGGCAGTGGCTGCGGAGCCCCAGCAGGGCCAGTGGCTGCAGTTGGGGAGCAGGCTGGGAGTCCCATAGCAAGGGACCACCCCGATTGGGAGAAATCTCACGTTTGGGGTGGATCAGGTCCCGAGGGTGCTGGAGGAGGGAGGTCCAACCTGTACTCATTAGCAAACACCATTATCTAACATAGCATTAATTCACTTAATCCATAATGTCACATGAATTGAATCCTTCACATCTCTGGAGTCAACTGACAGTTGGTTTCTGTGGCTTTTTGGAATGGTATAGCATTATTTGGTTTTGAAATAAGATTGCTGGCACTTGTTATAACAGGAATCTTAATACGTTTGTACACAGATATGAAATGCATTCATTTAATGAACAGTTTACTATAACCATTAAACTTTTGAAAACAAGGACTGAATTATGCTAAATATTTAGATAATTGTTGTTTTGTTTGAAGTGTTGTGATTTGAGAGCTATATATAATACTTGAGCAGTGAAGCATATTTGGTTAAACTTTGGTATCAGAGTGTTTGTTAATACCCTGCTAATAATTGACTACTGATAAAACGAGCAAGAAATGTTTACAATAAGGCTCTAATATCTCATTAAAAGATTACATTCTTATTAACAAAGTAGAATTAAAAAAAGAACATTACAATCTAAAGATCTCTCAACAGTTTTACAAACTGAAAAACAAAATTGACTAGAGACTGTACTAGTCAAATTTGATACCTTGTTAAAGTCAAGGGTTAGATTGATACCTTTTCTCATGATAAGCAGTGGCTTCCTTCTCAAGCCACTCCACTGAACTGTATTGGGGCTACCTGTGATGATGAGTAATATTTAATATGAATAATCGGTTTCACTCTTCACTGTTACGAAGTTTGTCTACATTTTAAGTGTGTGCAGTGTTTGTTCAAAGTTAAATTTCTATGATGGCTTTTCTAATTAAAATGCATGTTGGACTTAAATTCCTAGGAATTACAGTATTAATGCATAAGAATGTAAAAGTGAAACCGACTATAGACTGACTAGTCATTCAATTTTTGTAATCTTTTTCATTTGTCAAAAACTGAATAAAATAAAAAACCCACAAAAATAATGAATAAAGTAGTTTCTAGTTTTTAATAATCTGATGATTTAACATTGATAAAGAAATATATTTTTAAATCCTGTTCCCTCAGAAGTTAGTAGGAGTCTTGCTATTAACTTTAGTAAAGCCAGGTTTTCAACAACCATACTTGAAAAAAATCACCCTCCTTCCTGAACACTGTTTTTGTTCAAAGTTAGATCAGTAGCTCCCAAACTTGTTAGAATGGTGCCCAGCTATGGGGATCTTTTCTGTGTGACCCACTGACCACTTGTACCGGCACCGTCCACCCAGTACCACAATCTTAATTTGCCATATATGGTGGTAGGGGTGTCAGAGAATGAGCCCATCCACCTTGCAGCCATATTTCCTATTTTGCAAGGTTGGGCCGGGCTCCCTATTGAGGACAACTTGATATTGCTAAACTTGAGTGGCTCTGATATTGGGCACCAGGCCACAATACACAGAACCAGAAGATGGCTGTAGCCCCATGGGTCAGGATACATAGTTGTGGGATGAGTGCAAGTCAGACTTGGTCTCCGTCCCCATTAAATGCTTAAATGCTTTCATGAATAGGATTACCTTCCAGAATCTGGGCTGGAGATCAAATATCTCTTAAAATATAAATTTCATTTTTAAAAAGTGTTTTTCCTCTGACTCTTTTCCTTCTGTTCAAATTTCTGCCTTTTTCTGGTTCAGGTTGCTTGTAATTTCCTTCTTTTGCTCCCTCTCATATTTTACTCTTTCCTCCTGTCCAATATTATTTAAGGTAAAGTAGTAGATCTTAAAAGCTTGATAGTTATTTTTCTGTTCCAGTTATTTGAGTAGAGTTGCAAGAGGCAGATTTTAAGCAGACAAAAAGAATCCCGTGTGATAGTTCTGATCTGCTACAACCTGTTAGTACAATAGGACTGAAAGAGTTTATAAAAAAAACCTCATATTTGCTCAGTACATTCCTGTTGCATTTTAAATGGATAACAAAGTGGTATACTGCATTAGTTCATGAGCCATTCTCTATTAAAGGCTCACATTTAAGTTTAATTCAGTAATAAAATATAACTTTTATTGGCCCTGGTAATTTTCACCACTTGCTTTTTGGTTGGAAAAATACATCATTGTGTGCATAAAGCAGAAATGGATGGGATACTGATTCTTTACTTGTGCCCCAATGTTAAAGTTGATTTTACTATTGTTAACAGAAGAGCACATTTTTTTGTTTTGTTTTGCTACACAGGTGATAACTATTTCGGATTACTTTGACAAAGGGAATAGAGACTATTAACAATGATAGGAATAGTTATTTAAAGCTATAGAGTTCGCCTTTCAGAGTAAAACAACTTTGAAGAATAGAACTGAATTTATTGCTAAACTCTAGAAGAGCTTGAACTATGTATATAATGGACAAATTAATATTTGTTGGTATAGAAACAAAATTTAATGGTTGCAAATATTCTAAAATAAAGATTTTATGCATATTTTTCCAAGAGTACCTTAACACAAAAGACCATTCATGAAGATACAGGAGTTCAGATAAAAACCATACAAAATAAGTAAATGTATCCTTGCGTATGTGTATAACATAAGTATGCCCATAAGTATTTTCTTCTTTTAAAGATATGGACTTTGGTTGTGGGATATCTGTTGACCATTTCATTCAAGTGGAATGCAAGCACTGAACGTTACTTAAGAGCAATTTCTATTCCTGTCTGGATAATACTGCTCTTCCACTTAGGTGGGTAACACATCATAGTATGTATGTATAAAGTATAATTCTGAAGCCTAACAAAACATCACTGAGCCAAATTCTCAACTGAGATCCAGCTCTTTTTCCTTCTTCAGATGGCTCAGAGTATCCAGATTCTTATTGTAAATGGTCAGCAGAGAATTTCTCTTGGTGCAGGAGAACTTGTTGCTATTCTAAAGCATGTAGGAGGCAACTTTTGTGCTGCCATTCCCCTGCAGTGGTGAACAGAGAGGAGTCATGGAGAAACTCTGTCACATTTCCTGCCTCTTATCCCTTGTGTGAGTTAGAGCAGCTCCTCTAATGCTGGCTGGGGACAAGTGCTGGTTGGCCCTCAGGATCAAGGATCAGAAACCAGCTCCTTGACTCCCCTCCTCCTCCCCTCCCACGCTTGACCACAGGAGAGAATTTGGCCATTCATCTAACTTTTTACTTCTGTTTTTTAGAGAATCTCAGTAACAAAGATGAAATAATTCTACCAGCCATTTTTTAGATAAGGTGAAAATAAACTCTTCCTTCGATAGCTATTGTGAATATATTGCTGTTCTCAAGGATGTTTTCAAACATGATTCTGGGATGCATTAGCAGGAGTGTTGTGAGCAAGACATGAGGAGTCATTCTTCGGTCTACTCTGTGCTGATTAGGCCTCAGTTGGAGTATTGTGTTCAGTTCTGGGCATCACATTTCAAGAAAAATGTGCAGAAATTGGAGAAGGTCCAGAGAAGAGCAACAAGAATGATTAAAGGTCTAGAGAACATGACCTATGAAGGAAGACTGAAAGAACTGGGCTTGTTCAGTTTGGAAACGAGAAGACTGAGAGGGCACATGATAGCGGTTTTCAAGTACAGTAATTCCTCACTTAACACGTGCCCGCTTAACATGTTTTCATGATAGCATGTTTTTTTTTTTTTAAGGGAACATTGTTCGAACAACGTGACTCATCCCCACAATAACACGATTTCCCCTACTGGCCAGCTGGTTGCCGGCAGCTGTGCGGGGCTTCCCCTGCCTCCCTGCCAAGCGGCAAAGGTTCGCCACTCACTGCGCCATTCCCCGGCGACCCCCTCTGGCCGGATGCTTCGCTCCCTCTCCTCTGCCCCCCTCTTGCAGCCAGCGGCTGGGTTTCCCCAGCTGGCGACTTGCCAGCAGCTGCACGTGTCTTCCCCCTGCCTCCGGAGGTTCTCCGCTCACCGCGCTATTCCCCAGTGACCCCCTCTGGGGATGCTTTGCACCCTCTCCTCCGCCCCCGCTTGCAGCTGGCGACTAGGTTTCCCCAGCTGGCCGGTCGATGGCAGCTGGTCGGGGCTTTCCCTGCCTCCCTACAAAGTGGCAGAGGCTCGCCGCTCCGTTCCCCGGCGACCCCCTCTGGCTGGATGCCTTGCATCCGGTGAGCCGGGGTCACCGAGGAACGGCGTGGCGAGCAGCGAACCTCTGCCACTTTGTAGGGAGGCAGGGGAAGTCCCATGCAGCTGCCAGCGCCCGGCCAGCTGGGGAAACCCGGCTGTAAGCCCCGTCCCCTGTACTTCTCTTCTCTTCTCCAGAGCCAAACACCTCCCCTCCCTGCTATAACCCAGTCTCCTTTCTCTCCCAACCTTATGTCTCAGTCCCAGCTGCTAACAAGTGCAGGCTGGAGCTGCGAGAGCACGTGGGCTTGAAACACAACCCCCACCTTTTCCATTATTTTCAATGGGAAAATTGTCCCTGCATAACACGCTTTCACTTTGCACAAATATTTTCTGAAACGTATCTACCGTGTTAAATGAGGAATTACTGTATCTAAAAGGGTGTCACAAGGAGGAGAGAGAAAAATTGTTCTCCTTGGCCTCTGAGGATAGGACAAGAAGCAATGGGCTTAAATTGCAGTAAGGGAGGTTTAGGGTTGGACATTAGGAAAAGCTGCCTAACTGTCAGTGTGGTTAAACACTGAAATAAGTTGCCTAGGGAGGTTGTGGAATCACCATCTCTGGAGATATTTATGAACAGGTTAGATAGAACTCTATCAGGGATGGTCTAGATGGTACTGGGTCCTGCCATAAGGGCAGGGGACTGAACTAGATGACCCCTTGAGGTCCCTTCCAGTTCTAGTGTTCTATGATTCTATGTTTAATATAACCTCAGTTAAAAAAGGTGTTCTGTTTCTGCCTTTCTAATAGCGTAACTATGTTTTTTCTTAGATATAGAAAAATTTCACATGCTTCTGTGGCATTAGATACTGATATCGATCTATAATTGCTAGGTTCTGATTGTGACTACCTTTTTCAGTATGTCTGGATTACAGTAACATTTTTGTTGCATGTTAAATTCAGTAAATTCTGAAAAGCCTTATTATTTTCAGCTTCTGTGGCTGGTTCCTGGAGGATTCCAGTGTTTCTGGTTATAGTTTTTCTGATGACTGTGGGCATGGTGCATGAGCAACAGAATGGAAAGGAATCTTCTGGTAAGAAATAAGTCCCTTTTCTTCTACCGTCAACTAAGGTCAACTTACAAAAAATGGAGGACTTGAAATTGTTATGAGTTCATTTTAATATATGGCTTATATATGTGTGTTCTTAATTATAGAGAAACTAAGAGTACTTGCATAATTATGCCTCAGCCATTTTGCTAGTGCTGCAGCTGGGGAGGAGAGTTAAATATAAATTATTAAACAATTAAGCATTTAACTTTCTCATGTTAGTTGATCAAACTTCATTTAAAATACAGTAAAGTAAAATATTATGTCCAGCACAAAAGATATCAATGTTTTTTTTATAGCAGATGTGGGGAACCTTTTTTGGATTGGGTGTCACTGACCCACAGAAAAATCAGTTGGGGGCCACACAAGTAAGAAGTAAAAAAACTCTTCCAAATCCTCCCACCTCCAAACCCTTCTCAATTGAGACACCTCACTCCTCTGTGCACCAGCCCCCACGGGGTGAGGGGAAGGGGAAGGGTCAGGGAGTACTGAGCTTCAGGGCTTCCCATAGGCCAGATTTACTTTCCTGGGATTCTGGAGTTAGTGGATTTTGTGGACCCCCTTATGCTCTGGGGTGGGAACAAAAATGAGGTGTTCAGTGTGTGGGACAGGGCTGCCAGTGAGTGGGATGGGGATGCAGGACGGGGTGAGGAGGACAGGGTCTAGAAGGGAGTTTGGCAGTAGGAGAGGGTGTAGAGTGGGGATACAAGAACGGTTTGGGGACGAGAGGGGGAGTAACAGAGGAAAAGGTTAAAGAGTGAGAATGCAGCCAAATAGCTAGATGAGGCGGGAGAGGCAAAGAAGTGGGGAGTAAAGGAAAGTGCATCTTCTGTAAAGTAATATTATATCCCCCTCTCATCTTCCCTCTGCTCCAACCTCACTCCCCTCAGCTCTGTGGTCCCCAGCCCCCAAGCCTGATCCCTTGCATCACCCCATGCCCCTAAGTGCAACCCCAGCCCCCTCCCATCCTGCCCCCGCAGCTTAAACTCTTGCATTGAAACCCCTGCCTCCTCCCATCCTGCCCCCACATCCCTGTGCCCCCAGCACACTCCTCATCAGAGCAGCAGAGCTGGGGTGAGGAAAGCAGCGGGGGCAGAGTCTCTTCCCTGCCCAGCCCAGGCCTTTGCAGGCAGACTGAGGCTCCTGGGCTGGGGCAGGCAGAGCCCGGGGCTACCTAGGGCTGACTCCAGCCCGGGCGGGTGCAAAGGGACACTGGGGAAGGAGCTTTGCAACCCCGCACACAGCCTGTGGGGAGCAGCCCAGGCCCCGGCACGCCACACCACGTGTGCTGGCTGCCCGGTCCTTGCTCTGTGAAGCAGGGCCAGCCCCACCCCCTCTCAAAGCAAGAATCCTGTAGTGCAGGGGTATGTGTTAATCCCTTAGCTCCTGGAGGCTGCACACCCAGATTGGGCAGGGCCAGCCCCAGGGATACATGCTTAGGCCTCTTCTCCCTACCCCTATCTCCCTGCAGAAATATGGAGCTGCAGCATAGGCTCCCTGCTGCACGGGGGGAGGGCGGGCCTGAGCTCCCACCCTGCGTGCCATGTGAAATTGGCTGTGTGCTGGGGGCTGCTTACCCCTAGACTAGTTAATGAGTTGATAAGAGCCGCCAGGCTTTTATACATTTAAAAGTCTGAAGGGGGGTGTCTGTGCATGTCTGTTTGTTGTGGAACCAGGCTTGAGCCCGGAAAGCTAATTCCTGGCTCACGCCCAGTCCCCAGTTACACCTCTGCCTCCCCTACCCCCCTGCTGAGATGATCCTGGGGGAAATTGGCTTTTAAATAGGCTCCCCACAGCTCCTTCTCCCCCTCCTTGCTGCCTCTCTGATAAAGGCAGCAAGTAGGAGGAAGCGACTAGTCAAATCACTAGTTAAGCATATGCTTATTGGATAGTTATTAGATAGTCGACTAGTTGCTTACATCCCTAGTCTGTTGCTCTTCAGCAGAGTCCCCTAGGGAACAAAGGGGATCATAGTAGGCATTCATATTTAAAATAATGTTAAGAACCTAAAAATGTTTACAAAATTTTGTTAAACTGAAATTAAGATTGAGATACATTTCAATACTTGTGTAATTAGCTGAAGCATTGGAAACCCAGGAAGTTCATAGCTAACAGTAAATTTAAACACACTTGAAGATACTGAATTCACAGTTAAAGTTTGTCAATTACTTTAACTACATCGATGATGATGATGATGGGGGTGGGAAGTAGGAATATGAATGGGTAACTGAACCTTACCTGGTGATGCTTACTGAGTAATGATTAACTGGTTCCCAGGGGCAGCTCCATTGGTGGAGAGCAACCTGCTCTGCATGGTTGGAGGCTGATTCAGCCTGGGCTGGAGCGGTTCCTCAGTTTGCAGTTGTGTGTCAAGACTTTTGTACCAATCCTTAAGTTTTTCATCAGTAACCATAAATGCTCACAATTCTTCTGCTTAACCGTTTTCAGTAAGATTAATCTCAACTGACATCTACACTTTAAACAGATTTCTCCTTGTATGAGTTCCACTAGACGGAAGTCTTGTTGTATGTAATTTTGTCTGTACTAGTTTGTATCAAAATACTTGCTTGTTTCTGGGATCTGAGATCTCCTCCTGCTGGCTGCAGTGATTAATTATTGATGGCAGAGTACATGGTCCAATTTACATTTGGCTGATAGTCAGTACTCCAGCACTTTTAAAACTGAGAATATGGATTTTTTTTTGTTGGGAATGCAGCATCTTCCTCTCATTTGCCCCTCACTGTGGCTGTCAGCAGCTGCTACTACTCAGGAGCACTCTGTTCTGGCACCATAGCAGTACCTGGTGGGCAAAAGGTGTAATTTAATCACCTTGCAAGTGAAATATATTTCTTACAGAGAAAAAAAAATCTGCAGAGGACACGAATTCTGCATGTGTACAGTGGCACAGAGTTCCCTAGGAGTTTCCCAGACCACAGCCATGGCATAAAATGCATACCTTTCTTTGTAAGACTAAATTTTGAATAGTGCTCAATGACAGATGATCATACTGGGTCTACATAATACATGTAACTATTAAAATGAATATTTAGGTATTTCAGTTTAACTAGAGTACAATGTCAGTTAATGTTGGGAAATAAAAATAGTATGATAAAAATCAACCTCTTTCCAACCTTTTACTTACTTTTGTGTATTTGTTTTTACAGGGACAGAACTTCCTGGTCAGATGATTTCCATTGCTGCTTCTACAATTGCCATGGCAATATCGGTCACAGGATATGAGTCAAGTAGTGAGAAACACTCACCCCTACCCCCAGGTGACTGAACACTCTGTAAGAAAATATTTGAATTTGTTTAAAAAAAAAAAAAAAATCGAACCAAGAGGAAACTAGAAACAAACTTTAAAACATTCTCCAATACACAAATTATCACACTTATACCTGTGGCGGTAGTTTAAAAGTTATTCAAAAGGCAACAGTATTAACATTTAAATGCGTCTTTTAAATACAATTTTTATGAACTACTAATTTAAATTGTTACCTGAAGAGGCATAAGCTGTGCCTGGGAGAAGTTTTCAGAATGAAGACTCTTATGTGCTTACTCAACAAAACCATCACTGGTGCTAAGTGATGGTTATTAATTGAGGGAAAAATTGATTATTTGAAATTTTTGATACTGATCCTTTCAATTAGCATGTCAAAGAATAGTGCTTCAAACTTTCTGCAAGTGTTGGATTTACCCACAGTGTTAATTTAAAAAAAATTGTTATTGCAGTTTAAGGCACTTTGGTTATACAGACCTTTATTTGTGCTTTTTTTGTTTTGTGCAAAATAAGATTTGACAGTAATCAAGAAACCTGCTATGTTTTTTCTCAACCAAAACCAAGACACCTCATTGTAATAAAACTTGGGATGTGAAAATGTAACCGTGTACACAGTTAACCGTGAGCCTGGGCTCATCAGTTAACTTTCCCGGTTACATGCAGGCTACCAGTGCACACTGATTCCCAGGGAGCCAACACCCTCCACTCTCTGTGCTGTTGCCTCTATATCAGTGACAAAAGTGTACAAGGGTGGGTGCTACCAGGCAGGAGCCGGTGCTCATAGGGAGCCATCTGCCCACCCCTGTATCAGAGGCAGGGAAGGGGAGCAGGCAGGAGCTACTTGCCTTCCTCCATAAATGTGTAACACCTGAAATTTTCAGGGGTTACAAATTGACTTGATGAAACATGTTTTAACATCCTTAATCCCAACACCTCCGTTGAGCTCTGAGTTAGGGTTGAAGACAGAACCATGTGATGGACAGACTAGTATAGGATGCATATTTGTTGCCTAGTTCTTTTGCAGATGTCTACAACCAGAAAAGTCACTTGCAAATTTCTCTTATCTGGCTTTATTAAAATAGGGTTGCAGATTTGTCATGACTTTTTTTTTTTAAATCAAATATCATGGAGCAGCTAAGGTAACCTTAGTAAAAGTCACAAGTGTTTTGTAATTTAAAAAAATATATATATATACTGATACAAATGAGGAAGGTTGCTAAAGAAGATACCCACCCCATGATTCTTCTGCAGCAACAGCTCCAGCAGTTCCTGTTCTCTGAGGCGTGGCTCCTCACTCTGCCTGTTCCTCCTCGAGCAAAAGTTTGTAGTGCCATTTTGGTTTGGTCTAGCCAATCTTTCATGAACACCACTGGGACCCACTGTACCGGGTCAAAACAGCCAGGTAGGGAGCTGGACCTGGCCTTGTGGGACAGAAACCACTGCTGTGGAGTGACTTTAATAAAATTATGGCTGCACAGACAAATCCAAAAATCACAGTATCTAGGACATTTTCCTCACCGTGACAAACATGCAGCCCTAATACCAATATCCCAGAATTGTCTCCGGAAGACTGTCTCTGTATATAGTGATGAATACTATTTTTAATCATTGTTGAGGACCCTTTTTTGTTCAAAATGTTGTTAGGCTCAGTTAACTCTGAGATTCATGGTCTGTTACCGGCTGATTTTTAAGTTCTCAACCGCTTTTGACTGTTTTACGTACATACATTTACTGATGACACTTAGGTGGAAATGACTAGTTTATCTCTAAAAGTCAAAGAATAAAAAGGAGCTGCACAAATGCTTTTGTAGAATATTAGTACACTGTTTATTATAAGTCTCTTTGGGAGTATAGGAATAAAATGCATGCTAATTTTCTGTAGACTGAGATTTTGATTTGGTGTTGAAATACTATACTTTGGTTAAGTAGTCAGCATGTCCTAAATCTAATTGTAATGTGCTCATCTTTGACTTGTAAGCTAGTGAAGATGAATGCTGAGCATTTAGTGACATCTTAGGCATACTGTGACATATTTGTTATGTACTAATTTGAAAGCAGTTTGTTTTCTTTTTGGTATTGTTTCCCAAGAATAATAAAGTATGACATGCAATGTAATATCAATTAGATCACAGCATGAATATTCTATAATTATAATGTGATCATATCTGAAAAGAACACTGCGTGCTACACTTAAATGATTTGTAAGTTGGGAGTGTTCACTTCAAAGGACACTGTGTGTGCTTTGAAGTGTAGGTTTTGATTTAAAAATAGCCAGGAGCATGCATTTGGATTGTATTGAACTAGTAGACAAAATATATTATTCATCTGTGCCATAAGGATAATACAGTAAATTCTTCTTATTTTGCAGCTAACAATATTGTACACATTTTAGACTTTGATTTCCTCAGGAAAATGTTACACTTTGCACTGCTATTCATTTAGCTGTCAGACCCTAGGGTAAATATTGGTGAGCTGCTAGGTAACCTCTTTCAGTTCATCCATAGAAATTAATGTGATAACTTCTGCTTCTTTTTTTAGAAACAGCAGAAAGTGAGCAAGCCTCAACCTCTTCATTTTCTTCCTCTTCATCTACTTCTGGTGTCAAACAAAGACCTGAGATTGGAACTTTTCTTAGAAAGAAGAAAACCAGTGATATCTACTTCGTAACACTTGTATGGGCCATTGTCCTAGTCCAAATCTGGTTGAATCTCTGGATTGTGCAGTTACTGCCAGTGCCTGTTGCAGGTCATTGTCTAATTCTTAATAATGCTAGTTAAACTATAACTTACAATACTGTTGGATTTTTAGAACATCTTACTTACTTTGCGCTTGAATGTGGATGCTTCATTTACATATTTTAGACTATTCTGAAAATACTGTGTGGTTGTAGCACAAATTCACTTAATTTATAATTATAAGCAGTTACATTATGTCCATTATTGTAGGGATAACTTTATAAGTCTTAAAATTAAATATTAAAAATTAGAGAGAACTTGCTTCTCTGCTGCCTTAATCTCTTAATCAGATAATTAAATTAGGAATTCAGTCAGTTGGGGTAAAGTATGTGCAAAATAGTGCTTGTTCCAACTCTTTCTTAAAATGGTAGGTTTGTGCTTCAACATATTTTTGTGGGTAGCCGCTTTCAGAAATGTGCTCTTCTACCAAGAATAACCTTCCTCCAGCACCCAAAGGTTTCTCTTGATACATATTTCTAGAAGAAAAGTGTTTCTAGTTAACTGTGTTTTATAACTTATCTTTTAAATCAGCTTCAGTAACTAATGACTGGAAGACCGCTAATGTGACACCAATATTTAAAAAAGGATCTAGAGGTGATCCTGGCAATTATAGACTGCTAAGTCTAATGTCAGTATCAGGCAAATTGGTTGAAACTATAGTAAAGAATAAAATGATCACACACGTAGAGATGAACATAATTTGTTGGGGAAAGTAAACTTGGTTTTTGTAAAGGGAAATATTGTCTTACTGATCTACTCAACTTCTTTGAGGGGGTCAACAAACATGTATACAAGGCAGATCCAGTGGATGCAGTATACTTAGATTTCCAGGAAGTCTTTGACAAGGTCCTTCACCAAAGGCTCTTAAGTCAAACTAAAATGATTAGGGGTTTGGAATGGGTCCCATATGAAGAGAGGTTAAAATGACTGGGACTTTTCAGTTTAGAAAAGAGGAGACTGAGGGGGGATATGATAGGTATATCAAATCATGAGTGGTGTGGAGAGGGCAAATAAAGAAAAGTTATTTATTAGTTCCCATAATAGAAGAACTAGAGGACACCAAATTAAATTAATGGGTTGCAGGTTTAAAACTAATAAAAGAAAGTTCTTCGTCACACAGTGTGTAGTCAACCTGTGGAACTCCTTGCCAGAGGAGGATGTGAAGGCTAGGACTATAACAGAGTTTAAAGAGAAGCTAGATAATTCCATGGAAGTTAGGTCCATAAAAGGCTATTAGCCAGGGGTTAGAAATGGTATCCCTGGCCTCTGTTTCAGAGGCTGGAGAGGGATGGCAGGAGACAAATCGCTTGATCGTTGTCTTCGGTCCACCCTCTCAGGGGCAGCTGGTGCTGGCCACTGTTGGCAGATGGGCTACTGGGCTAGATAGACCTTTGGTCTGACCCAGTATGGCCATTCTTATGTTCTTATGTAAGTAAAGTAAGTTGTCATGGGATGAGTGGGAATGTCTTCTCATGGATTGATAACTGGTTAAAAGATAGGAAAGAAAGAGTAGGAATAAACTGTATGTTTTCTGAATGGAGAGAGGTAAGTAGCGGTGTCTCGAACGGTGCGTACTGGGACCATTCCTATTCGCTCTATTTATAAATGATCTGGAGAAAGAGGTAAACAGTGAGGTAGCAAAATTTGCAGATGATACTAAACTGCTCAAGATAGTTAAGACCAAAGCAGATTGTGAAGAGCTTCAAAAAGATCTCTCCAAATTAAGTGATTGGACAACAAAATGGCAAATGAAATTTAATGTTGATAAATGTAAAGTAATTCACATTGAAAAAAATAATCCCAAATATGCATACAATATGATAGGACTAAATTTAGCTATAATTACTTGAGAGAGATCTTGAAGTCATTGTGGATAGTTCTCTGAAAACATCCACTCAAAGTGCAGTGGCAGTCAAAAAAGCAAACAATGTTAGGCGTCATTAAAGAAGGGATAGAAATAAGACCAAGAACATCTTATTGCTTCTATATAAAACCATTGTAAACCCACATCTTGAATACTACATATAGGTGTGGTTGCCTCATCTCAAAAAAGATATAGTGACATTGGAAAAGGTTCAGAAATAACAATGAGAATGGAGAGGGTTTTGGAACGGGTCCCCTATGAAGAGAGATTAAAAAGACTGGGACTTTTCATCTTAGAAAAGAGTAGGACTCGGGGGATATGACAGAGGTCTATACAGTCATGACTGGGGTAGAAAAAGTGAATAAGGAAAAGTTATTTACTTGTTCCCATAAACATAAGAACAAAGGGTCACCATGTGAAATTAATAGGTAGCAGGTTTAAAACAAACAAAAGGAAGTTTTTCTTCACACAGCGCATGGTCAGCCTGTGGAACTCCTTGCCAGAGGAGGTTGTGAAGACCAAGACATTAACAGAGTTCAAGAAAAAACTAGATAAATTCATGGAGGTTAGGTCCATCATTGGCTGTTAGCTAGGATGGGTAGTAAACGTGTCCCTAGCCTCTGTCAGAAGCTTGAAATGGGTGACAGGAGAGGGTGAATTCCTTGATGATTCCCTGTTCTGTTCACTCCCTCTGGGGCATCTGGCATTGGCCACTGTTGGAAGACAGGATGCTGGGCTAGATGGACCTTTCGTCTGATTCAGTATGGCCTTTCTTATGTTCTTAGTTTCCTGTTTGAAAATAGCTAAACTTGTATATCTTCCAGAGCATTAAGAAACTTCACAGTGAACAATTATGGAATAACTTGCTCTTGAGGGATTTTTTTCCCCCCTAATCCTTGTGAGTAAAGGCTAGCTTTTGAAGTATGAACATGATTTATTTTAGATATGGCTAGATCACATCCAGTGTAATTGCAGCTGTTTTTATATTTTTGGTTCTATGCTATTCAACACTTCTAAACAATGACATGGATTGAAACAAAGTTTGAGTGTTTGCAAATGGCACAAAAATGAATGATCCAGTAATGAAGCTGGCAGGATCACTGTTATGATTTTGTTCTAACGTTCTTATTTCCAGTCAGTATAAAGTTATTCTCTTTATTTTTTAAACCTCCCTACTTTGACAGCTCAGTTGCTTCTAGTTTACTCTAATATTGAATGATTTACTATTCTAGATTTGGTAGAGTTTATAATTATACCACCCCTTTATAACTTAATAAAATTAATTAAAAAGGCTAGCAAGGACCATTGTGATTTCATCTGGCCTTCTGGCTTTAAAGGAAAATTTACTTGCATTATAAGAGAAGATACTCCTATAGAGAGAGCTTGGTTCTCATAAACTAGATAGGGATGTGACTAAGTCCAGGTTTCAGAAATGTCTAGTACTATGAATACTTCCCATTCAGTTAATTTACACTTCAGCAGCATGTTATATTCTCTTAAAATTATTTTGGTTATGGTTGGGGAATTTTTTAAATAAACATAAGGATAAGAGGAATTTTAATTTAAAATATAAACAGAAGACCATTATGAAACTTCTGAAACCTTTAAGTGCAGCATGTATGAGAAAATATTTGTATTTGTTCTCATGGTCTGTTGTGGTTTTTTTTTGCTGTATTCTAACTCTTTTGTAGTTCATGTTCACTGCCTTTACACAGTTCTAACGTTCTTACTATACCTTGTAGGTAGCTATTTTCCCTCTGTAGGATTCATATGCTTTCACTATTCTCTTTTTTTGTATTAACAAGATATGATTACCATAAATACTATAGACATGGAGCTTTCAGATAAACTTATTTCAGTGGTTTTAACACATTTTTGGGGGGTAAAATTTAGTGTTTTAGAATGTGTGGAATATATTTATTTTTGGACATTTGCTGGTACTAAACCTAGAAAGATAATTAATTGTTAATGCAGTACACATACACAAGTTTGCCACATGGTGGTGCCAATAGTAAGTAAAAGCAAAGCTTAGAAAAATTGTAAAGCAGGTTACTCTATTTGTGAATTGTTTACATGTAAGTCTAGAACTTTGAAAAACTCCCTGTAGACTTCAAAATTTGATCTTTAGGGCAATTACATCTTGGGTATCTGGATATTTCCGGAGGGGGAGGGAGAGAAGGATATTTTTTGTCTCAGACACTTGATCTAATTTGGAGGACTTCTAAATGAACATTATAACAGTTTTACTAAATATTAACATGAGTTGTTAGACTATTAAACTTTATGGGCTATGTCTAGATTGCATCCCTTTTTCGTAAAAGGGATGCAAATTAGACCTATCGCAATTGCTAATTAAGCGGGGATTTAAATCTCCCCCGCTTCATTAGCATAAAAATGGCTGTCGCTTTTTTCCGGCACGGAGCTTTGCTGGAAAAAAGTGCCAGTCTAGACGCGGATCTTTCAGAAAATAAAGCCTTTTTCAAAAGATCCCTTATCCCTTATTTTAAGCGGGATAAGGGATCTTTCGGAAAAGGCTTTATTTTCCGCAAGATCCATGTCTAGACTGGCGCTTTTTTCCGGCAAAGCTCCGTGCCGAAAAAAAGTGGCAGCCATTTTTATGCTAATGAAGCGGGGGAAGATTTAAAACCCAGCTTAATTAGCAATTGCGATATGTCTAATTTGCATCCCTTTTACGAAAAAGGGATGCAATCTAGACGTAGCCAGTCAGTGTAGGAGTACAGAAAACGGTTAATGCTGCATAAGGGGCTCTGTTGCTACCTGTTTCTTAGTATGTTGACTTCCACACAACCATTGTTTACCTCCATAACCGATTTTTGGTTTTGTGCATTAAATGAACAGATTTAAACAAGTCTTATTTACTTTAATCCATTTTATGACCTTCAGCACTTTTGTCTTGTGGAAAAAATAAGCTACAATTACAAGTTGGACCTCTCTGGTCCGGCACCCTTGGGACTCGTTAGTGTAATGCAGCAATTTCCTTCATTTTCCTCTTCTCCATTTTTAAAACAAAAATCGCTTTTATGCCTGTTAGTTTGTAGCTTAGCTTTTCATGTTTTATCAATGTGAAGCTCAGTCTTGTTGGTTTTTTTCTCGCCAATACTTATTTTTGATGTGGATTTTCTTTTGGGTTTCAGTCTTGAGTTGCTTCTATGACTCTTCTATTGGTATATCATTTTGCCATATATGATGAATTTTTTGTTTTTCACAAGAGCAGGCCCTGAACTGCCACAATTCTCATTATATAAAGCTTGGTGACTGTGGGAAACATAGCCAATGGACACCGACATTGTCTCGGGGTGTGCTATCTTTAATCTCTTCCAGACATTTTCATTAGTCATCACCTGTAGGTAGAGTGGCAAACTTTTTGGAAACACTGGTGAAGTGTTTTTGGAAACATTGGCTATACAATTTAGTGTCATACATGTAATCAAATTGAATTGCACTTATTTATATCAGACTTTGATATGGACTGTAACATCCATAATGATGCTATTTGGAGGTAGTCAGTCTGAACTAGGGATGTTAAATATCGGTTAATTGAATACTTGAGTAACCTCATGAAATTTTATCGGTTAGTCAACTATTCTATAGTCCCCTGGGGCAGTGCTAGTAGCCATTGTATCAGAGGCAGCAGTGTGGCGTGCCAGGTGAGAGCTGGTCTGTGAGGGGAGCCCATTTAAAAACCAGTTCCCTTCACGGACTGGCTGCCTATGACCCTGTGCTGCTGCTTCTGAGAGAGGCAGCAGCGAGGAGTGGCAGCAGTCCCTGTCCAGTGGGGGTCTGAGCTCCTGGACCCAGCGTAAGCCAGAACTGAGCCTGCCCGCCTGGCTCTTAACACACTTGAAAAGCACAGCTGAAATGGGGGGTAGGTCGCAGACCCTGCGTGAGCCGGGACCCTGCCCAGCTCCTAGTACACTTGAAATGCCGAGTTGCAGCATGGGTAGGTCCTGGACCTCACAAGCCAGGACTGAGCCAGGCTGCTGTCCAGCCTGCTAAAAGATTTACTAGCAGGGAGAGGGAAATGTGTGTAGTCTGTGGCATTAACCGATAAGCTTTTGCTTATCGGTTAATCGACTACCATATTACATCCCTAGTCTGAACTTAAAATGGCTGAATGTGTTATTCTGCATGTGAATGACCAGCTATTTTTTAAAAGTTGAAGATATTTAGTACAGTTTTTGACGAGGAGTTTGAATTAAAACAATTTGAATTAACTTCACAGTGGGGTAAAAACACATGGAGCATCTCTGAAATCTTTAATTCTTACTTCCTCTTTTTTTTATTTTTCCTTACAGTTTGGGTTCTTAAAAAACTTGTGGTGCACTTTGGCGTTGTAAACTTTATGGCAAAACGCTGCAGTTGTTGGTGGCATGTTCTGGAAAGCTTTGTGAAGGAGCGGCAGGAGGCTCTTGCTCCACGGCCCATCAGAGGGCTTGGAAGAGTCATGCTGAAACTTGACAGTAAGGTATTTCAGTTTATTTTCTTAAGTTGTGTTTCTGAATAAAATACTCTTTATTTTTTGTGCTCTAGAAAGCTCTGACTCTAAAATAAGTGGCACACTAAAAGTGTGTCTTAGATCTTGAACTATGCTTGCTCTTTTGAAGACTATAGCATATTATTAAACTTTATTATAACAAGGGTTAGCTCCCTTGACACTGAGATGATGTCTGTGTGTTAAAAAAATAGCTTTTAAAATTGTTAGCTTAATATGAGTATCAATTTGGATGTTATTGGAGGTTTCCAATTTTACAGTACTTTTAACTGATTTCTAAGGCGATAAACTGAGGGTACGTAGGTATTTGGAGAGGGGAGTACTGATTGTGTTAAGCTAATAAAGTTTAAAAAAAACAACTTTTTTCATGGTGTACCTAGGACTCAAGTTACTTCAGCTACATTTGTCCTTAAAGTGCAAAAGCATAATGATTAAACACAACTATTTGATATTATAGAACAGACCAATCCATTATTGGGAATAAAATACGGTGATGGTCTATTCTCTTGGGAAGCTATTGAATAAGACATTGCACACTTTTTTTTGGTTTTCTAAGTCAGTGGGTGCCACGTTTCAGGAAAGTTGTGGACAAATGAGAGACAGTACAGAGGAGAGCAACAAAAATGATTAAAGATGTAGAAAAGATGACCTGTGAGGGAAGATTGAAAAATTGGATTTGTTTAGTCTGGAAAAAGGAGGACTGAGAAGGGAACATAGCATTTTCAGGTCCATAAAGGATTGTTACAAGTAGAGCCCTGCACATCTGCAGATATCTGTGGCTCGTTTTTGCAGGTATGGATGTGGATACACATTTTCTTTTTTTTTTATCTAGAACCCTGCAAACTTGCACTTTATATCTGTAGGTCTCTGCATCCATGGATGTGGATAACCGCAGCTCATTTTTGCAGATACAGATGCAAGATGCACAATTTTCTGTCCATGCAAGGCTTTAGTTACAAAGAGAGAGAAAAAAGGATCTTCTGCTTAGAGGCCAAAAAAACAGTAGGCTTATATTGGTGGTTTAGGTTTAACATTAAGAGAAACCATTCTGGTAGTTGAGAACTGGAATAAATGGCTTATGGAAGTTCTGGAGTCTTTCATATTGGAGAGTAAATGAGGGTTAGATCAATGGTGTGTAACCTTTTTTCCTTCACGATCCCCATGGGGCCCACTGAATTTGGTGGAACAAAAAAAAAAGAAGCAGCCCCTTTAATTGTTGGGCTGTGGCCACTCTCCCATCGCCCCTCGCTGCGTATACGTCTGATGTCAAGCTGAGAAGCTAGGAAAAGTGGCCGGCTGGATCCAAGCCTTGCGACCCCCCAGGAAGACAGATGTGACACCCAAGGGGGTAGTGACCCACAGGTTGTACACCGCTGGGTTAGACAAACACTTGTTAGGGATAGTGTCAATAATATTAATTCCTGCTATGAGTGAAAGGTATTGGACAAGATCATCTCTCAAGTTTCCGGTCAGTCCTATGAGTTTATTGACACACTGATTCTGTGATGGTAGGTAGAAATAGACTTTAACATCTTAAACTTCCATTACATGCTTTCATTTTTTTGTAACATTTATTCCTAATACATTTGATAGTGTGGTGCTGTAATAAGAGCAAAGGACTAACAAAGGTCAAGCTTTGTTGCCTTATATTTTTTTATCCTCATTTTCTTGATAAGTAAAAGCAAGGTGATTAACTATTTTAAATCTTCCTATGAGTAAGATTAAAATTTAACAGAATTTGGGATCATTTGGGCCTGCTTTCCTGAAAGCACATGTCATTTCTTTCTGTTAGCAAGAGATGAGGGCTAAGGTTCAGCACCAGGAAGCAGCAGAGACTGCAGAGTGAAGAAAACCTGCAGCTGCTGCTGTTTTGATACACAAATAGCTGTCTGAAATGTGTAGTCAAGAAGAAATCCATTACCAAGAGCAAGGGATCCATAGAGTAGGATGGTAAGATTGGAATAGCAGGTGTTCCCATTCCACTTAAGAGGATCTGTCAGCATAGGCAAGAAACTAGGGAAGAATGTTTAATTCCCTTAAGTTAAACTAAGCTAATAAACAACTGAGAAATGGTGAGGGATAGAGCTGCTAGTGAGCTCTACATTGTCTTTCTCCTACAGGGAAGAGGGGTCATATCTCAGGGTAGGGTAAGTCCTGGGTAAGGGCAGTGTTGCTACTTATTCTCTCACTTAACAAGCGATCAAAGGGAAGACTAGGGCAGAGATTCTGTTCTGTATAGTGCATAGCACAAGAAATCTTGATCTATTACTTGGATGTCTGGGCATGATGATAATAAAAATAATAAACCAGAGATAACTGGGAAGGTCTGAATGAAGCAGCAATGAAAGCTTCTTGTGTATTCCATATAGGTCCTCATTAGGTTAGGAAAGTAAGAAGTTTTTAGCAACGTTGGTTTTTATGTCCCTTAGTGCCACTTGTTCCAGCACTGTCCCTGCTGCTAATAGCATCTTGGGAAAAGTTGGGAGCTTCTGCGGAGGGGTTCCGGCGGCGGGGCATCCCAGGCGCGCCTGGGCTGCCTGGCGCCGGCTTTCCCCGAGGCTTTCAAAGCTGCGGAGGGGCTCCGGCGGGGGGGCAGCCCAGGCGCGCCTGGGATGCCCCGCCGCCGGCTTCCCCCGAGGCTTTCAAAGCTGCTGCGGCTTTGCTCCCGGTGCCTCTGGTCTGCTGGGGACCATCTCCAGCAGACCGGGGACACCGGGAGCAAAGGAGGCGGAGGGGCGCTGGGGTATAAGATGAAACCCTATCTTCTAATTAAAAAAATAGGGGGTCGTCTTATACGCCCAGTCGCCCTATACGCCGGAAAATAAGGTAGTCATTTAACTATTCTTGACAGAGTATAGAAGAACTTGATGTGGATGATACTAACAGGTTGGGTAGCCTTTTTGCTATACAGAGTCCAGTGTCAGTATACATCAGGCATTGTACTAGTCTTGAAGTTCAAATGTATCTTTGTGGGACATGGGCAAAACATTACCAGAATATGGAAATACATATAGGCAGGAAAAATCTTCTTCAGAGAGAAGTCCGCATGAATATAAAGAGCTTCCTCAAAAAGTACTGCAAAAGTGATTGCAGTTTGACCAAATTTTACTTCTGCAAATGTTTGGGTTAAAATAAAAAAGGACTTGATTTTTTTGAAAACTAATTTTATGGTTGGGGTAGAAGCAACAACATTTGTGGGTGTATGTGTCAGTATTACAGTGGGAAATAAGCTATGTGGTATATAATGTCTCCTAATCTGAGTTTTAGTGTAGAACATCTGCTTACTTAATACTATTGACATTTTTCTTTCTGTCAGTGCTGAAAACTGGAAGTCCTGTTTCCAGGCTATTGTCATTTGTTGTATTATTTTTTGACAGGAGAATATAACCTTCCTCCCTCAGAGTATGCCAGTATCATGGTAATTAGGGGGGATGTCAGTGTGTAGTTGGCTACACGATTAACTGATAAGCCTGGTTTTATCATTAATCCCATCAACTATATACACTTCCCTCCCCTTTTTTACCTCTGTCAGAGGTAGCAATGACAGGGGAGGCAGGGCTGGTGCCTGTGTGGAGCTGGCTTTTAAACCAACTCCCAACACGCACTGGATCCTACAGAGCCGCCTGCCTTCCCCACCCTCGTGCTGCTGCCTCTGCTAGACAGGCAGCGGCGCAGAGGATGAGGGGGCAGGCAGGAGCCGGTACATGTGGAAAGCTGGCTGCCAACGGAAATCGCATCTCGTGGAGCTGCTTCCCTCCCCTCATACCTGCTGCCTCTCTATCGGAGGTAGCAGTGCAGGGGGTGGGTGCAGGTGGGAGCCAATATGCGTGGGGGAGCTGGCTTTTAAGCTGGCTCTCCATGCATGCTGGCTCCGTGAAGCTGCCTGCCCTCTCCCTTGCTGTCTCCTGCAGAGGCAGCAGGGGGTGGGACTAGGTAGAGACGGGAGCTGGCTTAAGAGGTAACAGCGAGGGGAGGGGAATTGGAGAGCCAGCAACTTCTGTCTGTGGCAGGCCCAGGCTCACCGCACACAGATGCTGCTCCATGAGATGTTGGTGGAGTCTCTGTCTGCAGGAACTTGCCTCCTCTCCCCCACAGACAGGGCTGCTGCCATCCCACCCTGCTGCCTTTGTATCAGGGGCTCTCAGGGAGTGGGGCTGGGAGCATACTGGCTGCTGCCCCTGCCCCTGGGGACCATTGAACAGTCGTGTAACCTCTGAGATTTGATGCGGTTACACGATTATTAAATTAATTGATATCTAACATCCCTAATGTTAATTTCCCAACCTAGAACTAGGATAACAGTTTTCATTGTCGTCTTCTTCTTCTTATTATTATTATTTTATTATTATTATTATTACCACCATTCAGGGAAGCGATGTAATTGATCAGAATACCCTATTTACATTGCATTATAGTTAATGTTGAAGGGGTTCTTATACTCATTGGAATTTTCTACCCAGTTTCCATGGCGGTAAGGTAAGGCAAGGTTATTAATTAAACCCATAAACCACCTTATATTATTTTTCAAGGATACAAAATCCTGTTTCCGTGGAAGGAGTGGAAACAACTCAAAAGCTGATGGCTGAGATTTCTGAAGCTGTTTTGTACCTTTGTCCTTTCCATGCCTGTTTTAATAGGAATGGATGTACCTAAGCCACATACATATATGGGAAAACCGCATAACTTCTGTTATGTATTGTTTATTTAAAATCTTGAACACCTAAGTTTTTAACTGGAAGCTTGTTGATGGGTTAAGCTTGCTTTAATTTGCATTATGAAATTTTGGTTTTATTTGAAACCTTTTCTCTTGTTTACTTTAAAAATCTGTCCCAATTACAGCAATTGGAAGCCAGCAAATGGTGCAAACCTCAGCTATAGACAAAGTCACAATTTGTTTTGATGGTGTGTTGTAATTATCAATAGTATTTGAAATTATTAATTGTGAACCACTATTCCTTTATTAAATCTGAAAATTATGCACAAGTGTTCTAAACATGCCTCAAAAGCCTAACCAATAAGCAATATATTACATCCACATAATAACAAAGTATTTATAAATATTTGACCAAGATATTTACAAATAGATTAAGCCAGGCTTGCTTAGACCCATGATGGTAGGTTTCAACTTGGTTAGGCAGGTATTAGGAAAGCACTCTTGAAGAGATGACTTTTTATATCCCTTTACCAAGAAGTGGTGTCATTGCCAATCACTAGCTTCAATTAAAAGTCAACCTTCAGTGATTCATCCTTATTTCCAGTTTTAATACATGTAAGATTTACAGCCACTTTTCTTCCGGTTTTAATACATGTAAGATTTACAGCCACTTTTCTTCCAGAAGCCTTTCCTCCTCTACTTTTTTGCTATCTAGCAGTTTTTCCATTGCCTGTGGGTTCTCATAGCTTTACCACTGATGTGTGGGTTGCAGAAGAGTCATGTTGACTCATTTTAAGATGGACAGCCTCCCTGCTTTATTCCTTCTGGCCTTTTTGTTTATTATTTTCAAGGTCTTCCTTCGTGAGAGTTGGAACCTTTCTTGGCAATACATGAATATTTTCTTAACAAAATTAATTATTTAGTTTTATACTTATTCTAATGGGGATCATCCTGGTTGCAGCTTGCACCCATGGAGCTTAGATCTTTCATTGTCTGCACTTGTGGTTTGCATTGATGTATTTACATCTTGTCACCAATAGCTGGAATTGAAGTAAAATCTCATTGAGGAATGGGTCTTAGAATAAGTAATTTGGGTGAGAATTAGAGGAGAAATATTTGTCAGTTCAGAAGTATACAGTTCTTCTTGGAGGAGTGTCCCTGTGGGTGCTCCACCTTAGGTGCTTTAGCGTGAGCCCGTGATCGGAGATTTGTGACAGCAGTGTCCATGGCCAACCACGTGCACGAGGAGCCAGTGTGTATTCTGAGGAGGCTATTGCACATATGCCGCCTCCCCCCAGTTAATTCTTAGCCTCTGCCAGCTTTGGTCGCAGATCAGCAGTCTCCCTTTACCTCATTCAGTACTTACCTAGCTGTAAATAAAGCTCCAGGGGGTAGCAGAGTTAGCCTGTACAGGGTAAACTTAAAAAAAAAAAGGTGTGATAGCACTTTAAAGACTCACAAAACATGTAGATGGTATCATAAGCTTTCGTGGGCACAGCTCACTTCTTCAGATGACCAGAGTGTTGGATGTCAAGGACCATAATAGTTTACCTCAAACTATTTCTATATTGTATTGTTGAACTCTTATTAGGTTTTTAATAATAGTTTAAAGTGCATACCAGCCTCGCGCTAACTACCGGCTCTCCAGGATATACCGGGTTTGCCCAAATCCAAGAGGGGTACAGGCTGCAGATTATCTATCTCCATCTCAGATGGGCATGAGCAGTGTGTCCACATTGCCAGAAACTGACAACCCCATCCAGAAGATGGAGAGCTTTAATTAAAAATGCTTCAAATGGAGAAAAAGTCTTGGTCACCTACTGACCCTGAATAATCCGCTCTTCCCACATAGAAATCACCTTGGACAGGGTTGGAGAGAGCGGCTCCCACCAGGCTGAACTCAAAGGACCGGGAGAAGAGTAACCCTAAGAAAAGGTCTTACTCCTCCTCAGGGACTGTCTCTCCACTAAGGAAACACTCTCTCCATACAAATGCTGTACCCCAACTGCCACCATAAAAAGGGTCAGACAAGCAGCGTGTCAGTGGAACCAACAAGGAGTTAAGCTGGGACCCCAAGCGCACACAATGTGCCTCCGATAAATCACTGACAGAGGCAAAGCCTCCTCATCAGCATCGATCCAAAAATCCGTGCCATCACCTGTGGCTCGAAATAAACTGCGCTCACACATGGCACCAAGCATGAGCACTTTATCTGAGGCGTCACCAGAGAAGCACTTGGCACTGACCTCATGCACAAAGCAGCTGACATTTCAATTAACGCTGCTGCACACCCCGCACGCCTTACTCCCTCTGCTACTGTCCGCTCCCCCACTGATATTGCTGTTCACAATGGCAGCAGAACTATCAATCTAGTCGGTACCAGGGATGCTTCTGTTTGGTATGGACGGCACCCTGAGCACCTCAAGGTATACTCTCTCAGCCACTCCAGCTAGTTCAGCGGCAGTGATGTTTAGTGACGAGGAGGATGAGGTATCCAAACCATCACACTGAGACACTGCTCTTGTAAGTCTCAACAACAAACTCAACAATGACAGCCTCCACAGTGGTTTCCACCAGCTACCATGCCTAACTGGACATACTGAGACCCTTGGGCAGCTTATAGACAGCAACAACTTACAAAGCCAAAACACTCATCTGTGACACTGCGGTCCTATGCACCAACAGTGCAGTCCTTAGAGCAATACAGCAGAGGAGCAGGATGTGGATATCTCTGGGGAATGTCACAGTTGACCCTCTTCCCCACCCACACATACTTCAGCCACACTGCCTGACAACACTATCATGCCTCTGCCATCAACCACAGGGGATGATTTTAAGTCGTTCCAGGAACTTTTCAAGAGAGTGGTAGACACCCTAGAGATTGCCATGTTAGATACACCGCAGACGCAACACAAGCTCACAAACATTCTGCACACAGCCAAAATTGGCCATCCCTATGAACCCTGCAAAGAATATATGGCACATTCTAACCACAATCTCACCAACATCCAAATGAGCATGCAGAAAATACTATGTAGCACCCCAGGAAGCAGAATTCCTGTTTTCCCACGCAACACTAAACTCTCTGGTCATAGAAGCAGTGAATCAAAGAAGGAAACAACAAAATACACGTACAGTTCTCTGTGATAGGGATTGGAAGAAGCTGGATACAATGGGGAATAAGGTTTATTCGTCAGCAAGCCTTCAGATCAGAATAGCTAACTATGTGGCATTACTAGCAAAATATACACACCACGTTTTTGATCAACTAACATACTTTATTGACTCTCTCCCAGATAGCAAAAGGGAACAGTTCAAAGTAAATACCAAGGAGGGTACACTAATAGCTTGTACAGCCCTGCAGGCTGCCCTGGACTCAGTGGACAAACCAGCCAGATACCTGGCCTTGTCTGTGATAATGATGAGAGTTTCTTGACTTCAGTTCCTGAGGTTTCCGAGAGAGGTCCAATACACATTCAAGGGTACAAAGCTCTTTGCGGAGTCCACAAACACGTTTCTCTATACCCTGAAGGACTCTATGGCCACACTCAGGATGCTGGGCATCCAGGTTCCTGTTCCAAGAAGAAAACAAAACAGATCATTCTACCAAAGATACAGATCTGCATTGTTCAACCAACAATGATGACAGTACAACAACAGACACTGTCCATGGCAAAACAGACACAGACAGGCTTCTAATCAGTCCTCCACTCAACAGCCATTAACATCCAGGCAACAGTTTTGAAGTTCTGGTTGAGAGTCCAACAATCCCCAAATTTCCAAGGCAGCAGTCCGAGCCATCCACACTGTTTGGCAACGGACTAGCTGACTTTTATCCAGCATGGTGTTCTATCACCACCGACAAATGTGTGCTGGAAATAGAGAACCGTCTACTGCATTCCATTCATAGTTGTCCCCCCACTCCACCTGCCTTGCCAGTCCCTTTTCAGGGACCCCTCTTGTGAGAACTTGCTCATACAAGAGGTGGAACACCTTGTAATGCTAGGTGCTGTAGAAGTAGTACCAAAGCAACACCAGGGCAAAGGTTTTTACTCCCACTATTTCCTCATCACCAAGAAGTAGAGGGGCTGGAGACTTACCTCTTGTCAGATGCCAACACATCAAGATGGTTACTCTGGCTACCATTATATCTGCCTTGGAAAAACGAGTATGGTTGTCTACCTCCAGGATGCTTATTTCCACATATCAGTACACCCATCACACAGGAGGTTCCTCCATTTTACAGTAAAGGACACATACTTCCAATACGGAGTGCTACCATTTGTTCTCTTGACAGCCCCACGAGTATTCTCAAAAGTACCCGCAGTAGTAGCTGCACAGTTGCACAAAAACCACATTACGATATTCCCTTACCTGGATGACTGTCTAGTAATGAGCACTACGCAACAGGAAATACAACAGGTGGTCTTAGCAATCAGAATACTCTTCAACAGATTCAGGCTACAGATAAACACAGCAAAGTGCGCTTTGACCCCTCTCAAACTCTGGAATTCAGAGGGGAACATCTACAGTGTGCAAAGGCCAGGGCCTCCCTACCACACCACAGATGCCTCTCAATCAAGCTCTTGATAGAAAAAGCACAGACAAGCCCATGTATAACAGCACGATTATGCCTACAAATGCTGGGGCACGTGGCAGCGGCCATGTTCATAGTGTCCCATGCTTGACTATGGGGGTACGTCTAGACTACAGGCTTTTTTCGACAAAGGCTTTGTCTATAGATACTGTCGACACAGCCTCTGTCGAAAAAGAGCGTCTAGACTACAACCAGTACTGTTGACAAAGCAAGCAGCTTTTTTGACAGTCTAGACGCTTTTTCGAAAAAGCACACTTTGCATACAATAGCGCCTTTTTTCAACAGAGTACTATCGAGAAAAAGCGTTATTCCTTGTAGAGTAAGGCTTACTGCTATCAACAAAACTTCCTCGTTCTGTCGACTTACTATTGACAGAATGTGGTGGTAGTGTAGACACCAGTATAGTTTTGTTGACAAAAGCCCTCTTTTTTTGTCAACAAAACCCTGTAGTCTAGACACACCCTGGATGTGACCATTACAAGCCTGGCTACGCACAGTCTAATAGCCTTGCATTCATCCTTTGAACAAACATCTCACCATGCCTAACAAGATAAAATCCTCCCTCACAATGTATGCGTAGGAGTCCCCTTCCAACAGAATCTGCCTGTAGTAGCAATCACGAAAGATGCCTCGCTTCTAGCTTGGGGTGCCCATCTATATCTCAAGGTTGTACAGGGTCTGTGGACCCACAACGAGATCAAGTACCACATAAATCTGCTAGAACTAAGTGTGGAAAGGAATTCTTGCATGCACGGTCTTCCCCTGATTCAGAAAGGAATAGTGCAAGTACTAACAGACAACATCTCCACGATGTACTACATCGACAGATAGAGAGGAGCACGCTCACACCATTTATGCCAGGAGGCCATCCACCTCTTGGAATGGTGTATCCCACAAATTATACACCTGGTCGTAACCTACCTCTCAGGCAAGGACAATCCACTAGCAGATAATCTAAGCATACAATTCCTACCAACCCACGATTGGGGGATAAACCAATTAATGCTCACATGCCTCTTCAAGAAGTGGGGGTTCCCAGTCGTGGATCTGTTCACTACACACAGAAATGCCCATTGCCCAAAGTGCACTCCAGAACGGGCATAGGCCTTCTTTCCCTGTGGGATGCTTTTAGTATAGAATAGAACATACACCTGGCATATGCATTTCCACCATTTTCCCCTTATACAATAGGTGATCCTCAAGATCAGACATGACAGAGCCAGAGTAATAATAATAATAGCACCCAAATGGCCCAGACAAACCTGGTACCCGTACCTTTTACAGATGAGTGATCAGCTACCACATCAGTTCCCCTCAGTCACGTCTTTGCTCACACAGCGAAATGGTCAGATGCCCCATCCAGCCATCCACAAGTTATATTTCCAGGTGTAGATGCTAGTTGGTTAAACGCCGTGGAAAGGACCTTCCTGGAATCAGTGCAGCTTATCCTCACAAATTCCAAAAGACCTACAACAAGAAAGACATAACGCAGACCTATTCCTGAGCTCCGTTAAGGTACACCTTGCTTCGATCTCCAATCTTCACACCCCCATACAAGGACACTCGATCTTCATTCACCCTCCTGTCAACATTTTATACGGGGTCTCCACAACATGTTTCCTCCAGGCAAGGACCTGATCCCAGCATGGGACCTGAACTTTGTGCTGAAGGTCTTTACGGGCAAACACTTTGAGCCTCTCACCACCTGTTCTCTACTGCATTTATCAATGAAAGTGGCTTTCCTTGTAGCTATCACCTCTGTCAGACAGGTTGGTGAAATAGCAGCTTTAATGGCAGATCCACCGTACACAATATTCCATAAGGACAAGATGATGGTTCAGACTCATTCCAAATTCCTACCAAAAGTACTTAACTCGTTCCAGTGCAGTGAACCTGTACACTTACCTGTCCTTTTCCCTAAGTCACACAAGAACAACAATGAAGTAGCTCTCCATACCCTGGAAGTCCGCAGTGTACTTGCGTTCTATCTACAACTAACAAAGCCTTTTCAAAAAAAAACCTTGGTGGTTCGTTTAATCAACAGAGAGATCACAGGAATTGCCTATACCAAAACAAAGACTATCAAAATGGGTATCTAGTTGCATTAAACTAGCATATGCTTTAGCCCAGAGAGAGCGACCACCTACCATGTGGTCTCACTTGACAAGGGCAATGGCAGCCACAACGGCATTCCTATAGGGTGTTCCCACAGAATACATCTGCAGAGCCGCCACATGGGCATCAACACATACCTTCATGCAGCACTATGTGCTCCAGCCATTTGCTGAGTCAGAAACAAGATTTGGCCACACAATTCTCTCGGTCATACAGGCTCAGCAGCTGAAGCTCCCACCTCCTACTACGAATCCTGCTTTGTAATCACCTAAGGTGAAACACCCATGGGGACACTCCTCAAAGAAGGGAAGGTTACTTATCTATGCAGAAACTGGAGTTCTTCAAGATAGTTGTCCCCGTGGGTGCTTCACCATCCTCCCCTCTATTTTGGAATAGAATACGTCTGGATCAGAGAAGGTTTCAGGAGGGGAGGCGGGGCATGGCTGCACATGCACAATAGCCTCCTCGGAACATATGTTGGCTCCTCACGCACGTAACCGGCTATGGACACTGCTGTCACAAATCTCTGATCGTGGGCTCAGTGGCGCTGAAAATCCTAAGGTGGAGCACCCATGAGAACAGTCACCTCGAAGAACTCCAGTTACTGCACAGGTGAGTAACCTTCCCTTCCTTTTCAGAAAATGGCTTAGCATCTCTTCTGTAGTTTGACTGGCTCGTTACAGATAGCATATAATAAGTTTTGATTCAAGGAACTCTTGATCTGTACAGCATGCATATTAATGTTTCTATGAATTTTATATTCCTTTTCATAATATTTCTCATTGGCTGTGCATGTAGTAATACTTATAGGATAATAAAATGAATGTATATCACAATAGATATCAAAGGACACGAATATGTCTGAAACTGTATGTTTGGTCAAAGTTGGATTTCAGTCAACTAGTGTCTGAGATGTTGGTTCCTGATATCGCAATAATGTTCCACTGTATTTAGAAAAGAACTTTCACAAGTGTTGCATTGATTTTTTTTTTTAAAATTTGGCCTATTATTATTAATCTGTAACTACTAAAGACAAAGGGATGCTAATTTTAAGAAGTATTAAGACAACTATATAATTATGCTAACAAAATATGCTTGTGAAGTTTATATTCATTCACTGCATTTCTCTTTCTAAATATTATGCATATTTAGGCTTGAAATGATTAGATTATAGAAAAATGTCAATAAATATTGATTTCACCATACATCGAACAGAAAAATATTTCTATACATAATCAATTTACAGTTAGGCAAAGTAAGAAAAATATTGCTTGAAGTTATTAGTATTTGATTTAGGGATATTTGCTTTGTATATTCTGACATGTAATGATGAATTGCATTTTAATCATTATAAAGTTTTCCCTTGTTGATTCTGTGTTTGCCATAATTAAATAATTAGTTTTATCTCTGCATAATCCCACAATTGTGAAAATGTAAATAGATAAAAGTAGAAAAAAAAGCTTTGACGTATTGGTATCTATTATAATTATAAGTATCTTAAAAATTGAATTCTGCCACCCTTTTGCATTTTTCCGATAAATCCTGATGTATTGCATTACAGATTTCACTATTTCCTGCTGTAGTTTACCTTTGGGTGTGGAATTATTTAATTTTCATTCTGTGGATGACTTTGTCTGCCTTCATTTCTAGTCACGCTATTACTGCATTCTTCAATAATCTTCCACTGTCTTCTTGTCTTTTTTTCCCCTCTGCTCCGTCTTCCTTCCCTCTCCTCCCTCCACAAGCTGTGGCACTGGCTTAATAAGAAGGTAAATAAAGTGATTGTGATTCCAACTAAATTGTGTCCTTTTTGCAGCATGAACATGCTTTTCTCTGTAGTTCTCTCTCCCAGTTGTTGCCCTTCCCCTCTCACATCTAAGCTACTGGAGGTCATATAATGCCATCTGATCTATTTCTTTTAAATAAAATGAAAGCATTTAGTTAAATGCCTTGTATAGCAGGATAGTATATTAGGGTTTTTCTTTTGTGGACTTGGGTTCCAATAATTTTTCTTAAATCTTAAAATTTGATCTCTGCCTAATCCCCATCTGTACATAACAAAGCCAATGAATAATTTGACTTTGTAAGCATTTATTTTCAGTGGTATATAAAGGTGTTTACAAATTTACAGGGGTAAGTTGAGAAAGATTTGAGTGGAATTGTACATATTTCCTGCAATATGACTGACTCTGATCAATGTTATTAGGCTTTTACTTTAAAAAGCACCACATTTTCACGTTCTGAATTCTCACATTCTTTTTCAGAGGGACTAATAAAACAAAATATTACTCAGAATGGAATGATTGCTAAAGGAAATGAGGAACACCTAAGACAGCAAGTAGGAGGGAAGACTGCAAAACAGTTACTGTAGTTAAAAGAAAATAATTTCTCTTCTGTGAAGTTCATAGGAAGAAAAATAGCCATGCAATCTAGATGATACACAATTTCATCCTTAACTCATCCTGTGTTGCTGAGGTACATCAGTGTACATATTTCAGTTCTAAACAGGATGAGGTTACTGGGGATGTTAAATTTCAATTAATCAGGTAATCAAGTAGTCGATTGATGGTTCTTGCTACATTTAAAAGGTAGAAGTGCAGTGGTCAGGACCCAACGTGAGTGGGGACTGGTTCAGTCCCTGCTCGTGCTCTTTTCCCACTGTGACCCTACCTTCCTTGTCTCCCCTCCCATGAGATGGTGCTGGGGGGAACCAGCTTTTAAGCCAGGTCCCCCCAGCACTGGCTCCTGCTCCCCTGCTTGCTGCCTCTGATACAGAGGCAGCAAGGGGGCAGGGGAAGCGACTAGTCAGGTAGTGACTTGACTGCCCGTATGCTTATCAGGTAGTCAACTAGTCGCTAACATCCCTAGAAGCTACTACACTCCTGCAAATTGCAGCTTTCATTGTCCATAGTAAGAACTTCTAGCCACTGCAGATGTACTAATGTAATGTGGGCAAACTCTTATTTTTGACAAAGCCTTAGGACAGGTCTGCACAACAGCCGAAGTTCAGTTTAAGGCATGCTATTCCAGCTGAATAAATAACATAGCTGTGGTTAATATACCTTAAATCGAGCTTTGGTGCTCTCCTTGCAGCAGGCAGAATGCATTCCAATTTACTTCCCTAACTCCTCGTGGCATCAAGGAGTACTGGCACTAACAGGAGTGCCTTCAGCATTGGATTTAGCAGGTCTATGTTAGACTTGCTAAATCGAACACCAGAAGATTGACTCCCACAGTGTTGATCTTTCTGCAAGTATAGATGTGTCCTTCGACTCTGGCAGATCATACTAGCTTCACAGGAGAGCTGAAGAAGAATGCTAGTGAAACTTGTATGAAAATCAAGGTGGGAGATCTTGCATCAAAAGTACAGTATTAAAATACAAATTTCAAACATAAATTCCGCAACAGGAAAGGCATTCAGATACACTAATGGTTGTAGATGGGTGGCATGCAGCCTGTGGTCCAGAGAATGTACACAGCTCATTGGGGAAAGCTGCCTGCAAGTTGTTTACTTTGCATCCGCAGGTTTGGCTGTTCTCAGCGTTCATTGCCTTGGTTTACCATTCATGGCCAATGGGAGCTGTGAGAAACGGTATGGGCCACAAGGACTTGTTTCCTACAGCTCCTATTGGCTACAGTTCTCTGCTCCTGGCCAATGAGAGCTGCGGATGGTCATATCTGCTGACGCAGTTTAGTGACCCGCTGGTGGCTTAACCTGACAAATTGTGTGCGGGCTACAGGTTGCCTACCACTGTTGTAGATATATACGGATTTAAATTAATAAATGTTCAAACACAATATAAAGGGCAGGAAGTTAAAGGTTATATCTTAAACAGAAAAAAACACAACCCCAAAAAGCAAAACCAAATAACTGGGAATGAGCTACATTTCTAGCACCTACCTCTATTGTCATTTATATCCGTACTGGTGAGAGAATCCAATTAGCTGCCACTGCATAGAAACTAGATGTTGTCTGTATGAAGTATAGTCTCTTTGATCAGGTACATAATGTACAGCTTCCCTTGTGGACTGTAGTGTGGAGTATACACCTGGAATGTGGTGGCTCTGGCCCATGAGGAAAGATGAAAGGAATACTGTTGTAAAATCAGTCCAGAGTGAAGCTAGGGATGGAGAAGGAGATATAAAGGTGTTTTCTAAACAGTCTTGGTTACAAATAGAGTTGTCAATTAATCTGCATTAACTCACATGATTAACTGAAAAAAAATCCCAATTGCAGCTTTAATTGCACTGTTAAACAATAGAATTAAGTTGAAATTTATTAAATATTTAGATGTTTTTTTACCTTTTCAAATATATTTATTTCAGTCAAAATACCAAATTAATAGTGATTACTTTGTTGTTTTTGTTTGCAAATATTTGCACTTAAACTATATCAATATTTTTTCAGTTCACTTTGTACAAGTATCGGAATGTGATCTCTTTATTATAAGAGTGCAAATAACAAATGTAGGTTTTCTAATTAAATAACTGCACTCAGAAACAGTGTAAAACTTTAGAGCCTACAAGTCCACTCAGTTTTACTTCTCGTTCAGCCAATCACTCAGAAAATTTCTTAGGTTACAGTTTGCAGGCAATAATGCTGCCCCTTTTTTGCTTTACAGTGTAACCTGAAAGTGAGTACAGGCATTCACACGGCACTAATATAATGTGTCTTGCAAGACATTTACATGCCACATGAGCTATAGATTCTTATGTCCCTTGATACTTTTAGCTACCATTTCAGAAAAACGCTTCCATGTTGATGATGGGTTCTGCTCAATAATCATTCAAAGTCTTACAGAACAGCACATGTTCATTTTCATCATCTGAGTCAGCTGCCACCAGCGAAAGTTTGTTTGTTTGTTTATTTATTTTATTTTATTTTATTTATTGGTGGTTCAGGTTTTGTAGTTTCTGCATCAGAATGTTGCTTTTTTAAGGCTTTTAGACCGGGGTCGGCAATAATTTTTTGAAAGGGGGGCCACTTTGCGAATTTCTGAAGTGATTGCGGGCTGGCCTGAAAGGGGTGGGGCCTCAAGGGAAAGGGGTGGAGCCAAGAAACTTCACTGCTCACCGATCCTGATTGGCCTGGGGCTTGGGGAGCATGTGAAATCTTAGCCTCTCTGCCTGCCCTGCCAGGGGCACAAAGTGCCTAGAAAGAATATCCAGCTGTTTTGAGCATCTGGCAGTTCCCTCTGGTTCTGTATACCGCTGGTGGTGGGAAGAGACTTCATACACTCTCCTTTTCCCCCAAGTCTCAATTGACCTGGGAGTGGTAGAGCAGCCACAAGCCTGTAGCCCTTTCAGTTGCTGCTGTTCAAAGAACACTCAACTCTGGCTCCAGGAGCTGTGAGCCCTTTAAATAGCAGCAATTGAAAGGGTTTTCACCTCTCCCAGCGGCTCCCAGGCCATGCATTAGTGGCCGGATTAACGTCGTGATGCTGTGATGCTGCTGCCCAAAAAGCAAACACAATTCTGGAACGTATTAACAGGAGTGTTGTCAGCAAGATACAAGAAGCAATTCTTCTGCTCTGCTCTGATTAGACATCAACTGGAGTATGGTGTCTAGTTCTGGACACCACATTTCAGGAAATATGTGGAGAAAAGAGGAATGAATAATGTCTAAAAAACATGACCTATGATGGAAGACTGAAATAAATGAGTTTGTTTAATCTGAAAAAGAAGACTGAAAGACATGACAGATTTCAAATACCTAAAATAATGTTATAAAGAAGGTGTAAAATTACTTTTCTTAACCTCTTAAAATAGGACAAGAAGCAATGAGCTTAAATTAAATCAAATGGAGGTTTAGATTAAACATTAGGAAAAACTTCCTGACTATCAGGGTGTTTCAGCGCTGGAATGAACTGCCTAGGAAAGTTGTGAAAGCTCCATCATTGGAGATTTATTGTTTTTAAGAGGAGGTTAGACAAACATCTGTCAGGGGTAGAGGGTGTTTGGTCCTGAGCACAAGGGACTGGAATTGATGACCTCTGAAGGTTCTTTCCAGTACTAGTATTCTGTGATTAAGAGCTTTCTATCAGGGGCTGCTTTTAAATGGGGAATTGGGTGAGTAAAAATTACATCTTAATATTACTTACTGAGTCCAAGGCATTGAAGATATTTCAGTAGGCTAGCAAGTCTTGCTGTGTATGGCACTGTTTATGGAGTGGATTTTAAAAATACCTTTCATATTTGGTAAAATCAGCGACTCCTGCACTGGTGTTAGGCAGCTCCCTAGCTTGTACTCATCTGCACTTTTTCACCCTAACCCTGATATCAGAGTAACTGACCTCACTGGTGATAAATTATTTTCTTTTAACAGTCCTAAAAATAATTAATTAAATTAATTCCTTACCAGAAAATATATCCAACCTGATTTATTACTTTATTTTAGGGGAACAAATTAAAATACACTGAAACAAAGGTGTTTGCATAAAAGTAAGATCCTCAGACTGTTTGTATTTTATCACAAATATTTTTCAGATGTCTATATATACACTTTACGTGTGTGTGTGTATATAGTGTAATATTGAAAAACATTTTATGAAATCAGCATTCATATATGTATAGCTGTCATTTTAAGATGCATTGACTTGATGTAATTTTTTCATGATGTTCAGTGCCGTATAAAATATAGAAGGCATAATCACTCTCCTAATTACAATACATTTAAATATGCTTTTTCAAAATTTATTTCTAATACAAACTGTAGCTTTAAAAAAAAACCCATTGTTAGTGTTCATCCTAATTACTTGTTTTCCAAATGATTTTCTCCGTGAACTCTTGAATGCTTGTACTTTGACTCTTCTTTTAGTTTTCAGGAATAATTCATTTGTTAATTTTGGTTTATTTTTGAAATGTAAAGATAAGTTTATACCCTTCCCTTCAAAACTCTGACATTTTAAGATAGTTTCCACTGATAGTTTCCAATGACTGCATCTTAGAAATCCATATTTTTTTTAAAGAGTGAATGACCTTCTGTAGCTTAGCAATCTGGTTTCTTTCTATTCCTTGATTTAGATGCTTTGGCAACATCTGCTTGTAGCTATTGACTAACAATTAAATTAGAAGCTAACATTTTACAATACTGGAATAGCTGCTGACTAATTTTTAGACTGTGTTTTTGTGTGCATGTAATGTATTTTAGGAAAGTCTATAAGAATGAGCTACAGAAATATGCACCAGATTCAGTGGTAAATTTGAACTGGTGTAATTTATACTTATTTTTTTCCACTCCTTCAGCATGTAAATTGAACCACCTGTGAGTTGGAGTTTATTTTTTAAATGGGCCATTACAGTCACGCATGTATAGGAGCTGCTGGGTGCACAGCATTTTTAAAAACTGAGACACTTACTAGGTGACTAAACATGTATTTATCAGCCTTTTTTTAGGCACCCAGGATTTGAAAGTCTTTAAGACTCCCTTAATCTCTCTCTGGTTTACAAGGACGTAACCTGTGCCCCTTATTTCATTCTTTGAGCTCACCTATTGAGAGAGAGAGAGAGAGTCTAAGGCTGCGATACTTGTATTTTGAGGGGCCAGATGAAGGGGGTATATCAAAAGTTAAGAGGAGGCTATAAGTGAATTAATAATAAGGAGATCATGCTTTCATTTACACCTTATTACACCCTTATTCTCTTCCCTTTTCAGCCTTTCCCTATAGACTACCTGCAAGTAGCATAAAATCAGCCTCTTAGAACTTACCTATAGTAAGGACATGGATGACACTACTGGTTCAGTGACTCCAGTGAGAGTCCTACTTTCCAAGACTCTAAAGAGTTCCAGATCAAGCCAACAGTTTATACAACAGTAACACACTAAGCTACTAGATTAATCTATGCTGAAACATTATCATCACTGGTACTGTTCGATCAGTGCTGACTTTGATGGAAATTGCTCATACAGTTCCCTAAAGCAGATATGGCTATGGACTGAATAGCCAGTGGGACAGGTTCAGAGGTGATATGTAAACTTATTAATTGGATGTCTATTTTTCACAGACTGATTCTAATTTTAGCATACCTGTTGATGCTGGAAATAAGAGCTAAATTACATTAGTTTCAATTGTCTCTGAATTTGGCCCTCTGAATAGAATCCACAACTTTTTTTGTAGCCTAAGAAAGAAATAAGGTAAATTACATACATTCAGGTGAACATTTATTTATAATACAATATTTTAAGGCATTATATCTCTTTTATTTTCTGTCACTGTGCTATGAAAATCCTTAGTGTATAAAAACTTGGGAAGGGCAAAACAAACAATTTTCAGTAGTTTCCTAGGATATGTCTACACTGCAGAGCTATTTCGGGGTACTGAAAGTATCCCAAAATAGCTATTCCTCGTCTGAGGCAACTCGTCATTTCAAAATAGATAATTCTGACATCCTACAATCCACGAAGGTTAAAGGGAATTTCACAATAGAAATTTGATGCTGTGTAGATAGTGCCAAATTACAAAATAAGCTATGTAATTTGCGTAACTTATTTCAAGTTAAGAATGTTGTGTAAAGACACTTAGAAAGTAAATAGTTCAGAATTCAAGCTGGTGGGAATTTTTCAAACTACCACCTTGCAGTCAGCTGATCTCTCCACCAATAGCAACTAGAAAATGTAATGGTCACTGAAGCGTTTCAGGATATGGTGACAAACAATGAAAATTTCCATGTTTTTCTCTAAGAATTGTGCTGGGAACTGCAGGTTTTTTGAGATTCCTTTCTGCAGAATATAGTATAATGCAAGTTTCATTGCAGGAATTTGCAGATCTCAACAATTACTTCTCCAAAGAGAGTATCACTTTCACTGGCTCCACACTGTATTCTGAATGGTTTCTCTAAAATGCTGATTTTATGCCTTGAGACAAGAAGTCAGTTGTAATGGAGTCTCTGGGTAAAATCATCAATGTATATTAGGTGTTCATATACGAGATATAATTATGAGATTCAACTACTATAGCTCTCAGTAATTTATCAGTAAACCAACTTAATATGCAGGGATAAGGACAGTAATAGAGAAATAATTCCTATTACTTGAATGTTTGGTATTCCATGACACCAAGGAAAAGAATAGCCACTAAAATTATCAACACAACCACTGAATATATAACCATTTCTCATTTCAAAATATCTGTTTGCAAATTGCCCTTGAACTCAGTTCTATTTTAAAGTAAATGTTTAGCGCACAGGTCCATTTCCCATGCTAATTTATTTTACTCAAGTGCTTTTTCTGATTTCTGAGCCACAAGAAATAGAAAAAATAAATTTTCCTACAGTGAGGTTGAGCAATTTTTATTTAATCAGACTCCTGTCATATTGTTCACTCTTTTCTAAAGTGCTTTCTATACAGCCATGTAGTTAAGATTTTTCCTTCTTTGAATGACACTAACACAACTTCATGAACCTGAAGTTGTGCGATTATGGGTTTGGTTTGGTAAAATCAAAAGGGTACATCTATACTACAGCGTTAATTCGAGTTAACTTAATTTGAAATAGTTAATTCGACTTAAGCTAATTCAAATTAAGACATCTACACACAAAACCTATTTCGAAATAGCACGTGCACACTGTGTGGACCCTGAACCGAAGTTAAGGCTGGCTGGTATCAGTGCCGGCAGGGCATCAGGTTAGGACTTAGTGTTTGGGGCTGCTGCCTGAGTCTAACTGAACTCCGTGCTTAAAGTGACCTACTCTCACCCCGGAAAGACAGTTCTCAGGGTTCCCCGCTTGCTTGTCTACCTCAGAGGGGGACAGCAAAGCAGTCCTGTCTTGGAGTGCCCTGAGCGCCCGCACTCGGGACACCACAGTACTCGGTCACATGGAGCCAGAGCTGCCCCTGGGCACGCCGGTGCGTTTCGTGGGGTTGTTGCCATCAGCCTGGCGGCACTTGCTGTAGGCTGCCATCCAGGAGGTCCATTGGGGGGCTGTCAGGATCCAGGAGGCGCTGCGGGAGAGCATCTACCCCGAGGAGCCCTCAGAGCCACCCCGATCCTCCCCACCGGGGGCTCGTGCCCCATTCCTCCCTCATGTCCTTCCACTTACTCCTCCCTAGCCCTACTTCCTGATGTCAGACAAAAGACACATATGTTCAACTCGGTTTATTGAACAAAACTGGGGGTGGGGGATGAATCTTTGGGGAGACTGGGAAAAGGAGGTAGGAGAGGGGAAGGGGAAACCTGGGGGGAGGGGAAGCTCAGGGCCCAGGGTTGGAGGTCTCGCTGGACCAATTTGATTGGCATGCAAACCTGCTCCTGGGTTTGCATGTGGCCTTTGGTGGCCAGGCTGGCAGCTATCCTGCCATAGATGGCTGCATTCCTCCATCTAGTGCGAGATCATAGATGTTGGGGGCATCCCCCCCCCAAACTTGAATAAGGTCCATGATCTCCACTCTGGACCAGGAAGGCACCCACCTTCTCTAGCCCCTGTCAGGTACCTGGAAGCTGGCAGACTGCTCCTGGAGAGTGGTGGAGAGCTGGCTGCCAGTGGCTTGCTGGCCCATGTTTTGGGGCCACTGGGTCATGGTTCCCAGTGGCCACTGCTGGCTCTGGGCTGGCAGGCTTGGAGCTGGCACAGGCACTGTGGCCAGAGTCTATCCCTTTAATGGCTCTGGGGCTGGGGGAGAGGAGAGTAAGTTTTCCTGGTTGTGCCCAGAGTGGCCACCAGGGCTCCCTGGGAAGGGCTGGAGAACCCCTATTTAGCATTAAGTATCTACACAGCACTTAATTAGAAATAGCTATTTCGAATTTGGTGTTACTCCTTGTAGAATGAGGTTTACCAAATTTGAATTAAGCGCTCCGCTATTTCGGATTAATTTCGAAATAGCGGTTTGCAGGTATAGACGCTATTAAAGTTAATTTGAAATAACAGCTGTTATTTCGAATTAACTTTGCAGTGTAGACATACCCTAAGTGTGTTTGTATTTATGTTCAGGCTGCCTGCACTGAGCTCAGGTAAGGCTTGAGGATGCTTAGCAGCGTTAAAAATTGGGTTACTTATGTAGCTATTGCATAGAGGCTTAAATGATTAACTTCAGCCACCCAAATTTGAAAATTATGGTTGTATAGCCCACATGGGTAATTTCCCAAGTTTTGGGCAGATTATTGTGACCCTAAGTTTCTCTATTATTTGAAGAAAAAAACTAAACCAAAATCTGAGTTGAGAATTAAAATGAGAGCTATTTTCTTTGGATCAGATAACAAAATAATTTAAAATGTATATTTGCTTTGCTGAGAGCTTGCTGTGTGATTCACAGTAATGTTTAAATTTAATTTGAAAAATCATTTGCATTATAACATTTTCCTTAGTTGTCATTATGTTTATTACTTATTAATTGTTTGTATCTAAGCTTGGGCATAAATAATACTTGCTTATGGCCTGACTTTTCAGTCTTTTTGTAAAGAAACTTCCTATGAAATCCAGGATTGTCATATTGGGCCAGTATCATTTGAATAACAAACTGATTTTTATATGCCATAATTTGTTTTTGTTTTTCTGCACAGATGATCGTGTGGCTGGAGAAAATGCTTGATAAAATCATTAGCATTTTCATAATATTTTTGCTAGTGATAGGAACCCTTCTCCTAGCCCTGCTCCTTACGGCAAAGGTACAGTACATCAAGAAACATCAAATTGTTCTTTTAATCCCCTTTTTAAGTGAAAATATTACTGTAGCACTAAAAAGCAAGAAGGCTTTTTTGAAATATTTGATAATCAAATGTTCTTCATTCTATCCTATTAATAATATGTATAGGTGAAGAAAAATTTTTGTATATGCAAAATATGTCACCCTAGTAAACTGTGTAGTTAGAGAATTGTGAGCCATGTTATAATTTTAAAATAGTAGCACTAGAATTATTTTGCAATCTGTTATAACTGCTTGGTTTCAGTGAGTAAGGAAGATACCTTCGGATTCCTTTTGCATCAGCATTTTGTGTGTAGAATATTACTATTATGAAACTACTTCCCATACTTTTATCTGAAGGATGATATTCAAATGCATTGAAAATCATTTTCAGCATAAATCTGTAGAAGTATGGGAAGAGCATACATTTGTATATAAGACCATCTGCATCTCACACTTGTAAATATTTGTGAGGTGTGTCGGTACCCATATCCACATGTAGGTACCCATAATCATTTTGATCTTTTGACACCATATTATCAAATTAAGATATACCCAAATTCATGATCATATTTTCTGAATCTGATTTTATGTAGTTAGTTTTTCTTACCAGTAGAAATCACTCACTTAATGTGAACTTTTTTATCTACAGAATTCTGTGCCACTCTCTACTTGCAGAATTCATGTCCCCCCACAATTTTTTTTCTCTGCTGCTGATGCATTGTGCTGAAGCGGTGATGCAGTTACGCTTCTTGTCTGTCAGGGGCTGTTGTGTTGCCACAACAGAGGGTTGCTGCTTCCATTGAGGAACAGCAAGACAGGAAGAGGGGAGAGGGAGGAGAAGAAGCTGAGCTCCTTGCAGCACCCTGCTCACAGGGCCAGGAGAAGAGGCATGGGACATGGCACATGAAGATTCTGGGGATTAGAGATGAGGCATCAGAAGAGGTAGTAGGGAGACAAACTGGCATGGTATCTGAATCAGGTATGGGGAATTCAGGGTCACGTGAGGGTGGAGGAGGAGCAGGGATGGCTGCATGAAGGTACAGGGATACATGGGGACGAGGAGGTGGGAGAAGTGGCTAGCTGAGTAGAGGTACAAAGACAAATTGGGACGGGGCAGATGTGCCTGATCGAATGAAAGTGTAGGGGTCGACCAGCGGAGGCTCCACAACTCCATAATAATTTTTCCACCCTTCCCCCCTCTCCCCAAAATCCTCTGTTTCCATACTTCTCATACTCATGCCCTACAGCCCTTGAGTTTTACTCCCGAGCTCCTTGCAGCAACTACTTCCCTGTTCCTCAGCTCTGCACTGCTTCTGGGTGGTGTAGGAAATATGTTCGGTATTGTAGTTTAAATAAGTTATTACTCCAAGTTCTGTATTAATAGAGCTAGTAAGGAGTCTATTAGAAAAAAAAATCCTGATTTGTTTGTCTTGTTACACACATTTATTGATGGGTGTTCTGAAATCATCAAATAATTGAAACTAGCCTGATAATATTGTTGCTTTGACAAATATTCAGAATTTTAATTTTTTTTGTGCACAGTTCCTTGAAATGTTTTTGCTGATTGTGTTCACATTAAGGACTTATTGATCATTTTTACTTATACTCTGTTTTTTTTAATTACAGAGCCCATGTGGCCATTCAGTCTGTAGTTAATGTCAATTTTCCCTTTTATATGATGTAGAATTTATTAAGAATATTGAGTATATGAAATCATAAGTTTTAGCAAGTGTGTAAACATTTAACACATCTATTTCAAGATACAGGTAACACTTTTTCTAAGAAATATATTTTATTCTAGAATTAAACTAATTCATTTAATAGCATAGTTGTTCATTGTAGCACAGAAAATGGAGTGACGTTCACATTTCTTTTATTCATGGCTCAAAAATAAAATTAGTAGCGGTACACTTACTTTAGGATTATGTAGACTCTTTATTTTCAGTATCTTACTGGTCAGTGAGTCTAGATCATAGTTGAGAAAACAATTTACAATTTCTGGGTTGTTGACCACTTGTATATTATCCAGATTCACAAAAAAGACTGGTAATTTTGAATTCATTAATTTTTGGATGTAGGAATTCAGCCCTTTTAAAGGGACTCTACTTTGTATCTTTCTGTCTTGAAACATTTCAAGAGCCTGATGTTTATAAATTGAGCACCAGAAATCACCAATCATTCTTGAACATTTTAGATGTAAATATCTTGTTAATTCAGGGTATATAACACTTTATATTGTTTCTTTTGTCTCGGTTTAACTCAGGTACATCAAGAAAGCGTTCACTTGATTCAAGTCACAAGCAGCTTGATCAATGAGACTGTTGCCAATCACCCAGAATGGGCAAAGTAAGAATGCTGAAATTATGAGTAGAGTAAATACTCAAGTTTCAAAGTGCTCTTATGTGCATTTCTTATATTTTTAAAAGACTCATGTTAAATGAGTGACTCTTTCAGGCATGCTGCTGCTTCCCTTCCAACAATTCTGGTGCAAATTTACCTTCCAGTCAATCCCTTGGACTAGTGATCGCTTGTGAATGTGAAAAGGCAGATGGGAGCTGAGCCTAATGATTTAATTGTGGACTGGTGGTGGCAGAGAGTTGTGTAATTTCCTGAGTGGTATCTGTTTTAAAATGGCTTGTCTCCCTGGCTGTAGTTCAGGAGAGCAAAAGGAAGATAGCTACATAATCTGGACCAGAAAATTAACTGGGAAGCCCCTTTATAAGATTGGAGGAATTAAGGCAATGCAAGCCCCTGTAAGGGTACCATGATGTCTGGGAAACTTTTTTGAGGAACTAATAAAATTGGGGGGAAATCTTTTGCAGTGGATTAGCAAAAAAGGAATTCATTTGGAAAAAAATTTAGTGGGAAATATAAGCGAAAATAGTGGAAGGGGAGAAGCATATAGTATCTACATGCAGATAAAAAGTATTCAAGTGCAGAGAAGTAGTGGGAAGTAGAGATGTTAAATTTAGATTAATTGGCTAATTGAATAGTCAATGCAGTTTGACTTTGAAGTGTAGCAACAGCAGGGCACTCCCATGTGCCCAGCAGTGTTTCAAAGCCTGCAGGCAGCCTGCAGGCAGCTGAGGACTCTGGGGAGCCTGGAGTCATGATGCCCAGGGACAGCTGGGGTCTCTGGGGAGCCCAGCATCAGGCTCCACGCGGTGTTTCAAAGTGGCATTGCCACATGGAGCCCGGGGGCAGCAGAGGACTCCCAGCTGCCCTTGGGCTGCACGCAGCGTTGCAAAATGGCAGACCCTGGGCTCCATGCAGCGCTGTCTCTTTGAAACGCTACGTGCAGCCCAGGCCAGCTGGGCACTGTATGTGGTGTTTCAAAGTGGCAGCGCTGCGTGGAGCCCAGGGTCTGGCCGCGATGCTGCTGCTTTGAAGCATCCCGCTCACCTCCTTTCCCCCCTCCCCCCATTGTTGTCTCTTTCTGATAGAGGCAGCAGGGGGGAAGAAGTGACTAGTCGAATAGTGTGTAGTTACTTCCCTAGCAAACATCCCACATCGTTCACATCCCTAGCAGAAAGATTAGAGGGAATATTGTGCAATAAGGAGAGCAAATTGGAATGGAAATGAAGGGAAAAATTAATGGAAAGGTAAAAAGGGGGCAGTTAGGGGAAAGGGAGGGAATCACTCTGTGTGAAGGGAGTGCTCACAGTGGATTGTGTGAATAGCAGAGATTGAAAAGATCGGTCTGAGGAGTGATTTTTCAGGTGATATGATTACAGAGTAAGTTTCATCCTTACTTTTATGGTGCTTTAAACAAATGAATATTGGCTATACTTTACTTTTTCTTTAGTCCCAAATTGTGTATACCAGTGATAGTCAGACAAATAGTTCTTTAAATGTGTCTGTGACTCTTAGCAACATATGATATTAAAACACTGCAGGACTTGAATTATTACCCAATCAGAATGCTTTTACTCTGTTAACCAGTTGTAGTTGATTAAAATAATACTTAGTCATTTTGATGTAAGAATGATATATATATATATATATATATATATATATATATATATAATATAAAACCAAACTTTTCCATCATACTGTTTAAATATGGGGGCTGTGCCCTCTTCTCGCTGTGCTTCCCAGTCCCCCCATGCCAGTCCCCCTATCGTGGGGGGGTAGTCTGTTCCAGCTCTGTCCCCGGCCACCAAGGAGGGCCAGGTTGTGGCTGCGCCAGCCAAGGTGCCCCCCTAAATATTTCCTGGTACACTTTAACATATTACGTTAAACAAAACTACATTGAAGTACACTAGGAAACCTTTAATGCACAACGGGGTTGACATAGACCACTTAATTTAAAACACATTGCTATGTTTAAAAATCACATACAGTATGGAATATTATCCCACCATGTAGACAAGCCCCTGGTTGGCAGCTATTGTAAGATTCAGACCTTGCATTCTGCATACATGGTAAAAATCTGACAAAAATGAGACTAATACAAGTTGGCAGTTGTAGTGACCAACTAGATTAAAATGAAAAACTTAAAAAAACGATCAATAGTCTAGTCTAGATCTGAAGAAGTGGGTTTTGCCCATGAAAGCTCATGATGCCATCTACGTGTTTTGTTAGTCTTTAAGGTGCTACAAGACACTTTGTTTTAAGTTTTTTCTGTTACAGACTAACTCGGCTACCCTTCTGAAGTCTTAGATTAAAATGGCTGATAAGCAGTAGAGTTGCTAGATATCCGTTTCGATTGGAGTGCCTATTTATCAGATTTTTTTCCTTGACTGGAAGATACGATTTTATTTGATTTCACATTGGAAAAAAAATTGATTCAAGCCTTGTTAAATCATCCAGCAGGCTCTTATCAAAAGACTTACCCTACTTGCTTTCGGAGTATGAAGTGTATATAAGTTACAAAGTGGGCAAATGAGAGATCAGAAGCTTCCAATACCATATAACTGTATAGGGTTTTTGTTTTTTTTGACTGTCAGAAGCATCAGTTAATAGCTTATTGAGGTGAATGAAGGCATTTTACACCTCTTCTGGACCAAATACTGCTCCTCCCAGCATCTATGGGGAACTGTATTCTTTTCTGCACTGGTGGGGCAAGATTTGGGGAGCACCGGTGCATTGAGGCTTGAACACTCGTCACATAGGATATGTCAACACAGAAATAAAAGACCCACTGCATGGCTGTGGCTGGCCCTGGTCAGCTAACTAGAGCGTGCAGGTCTAAAAATTGTTGTGCAGACACTTGAAGGTCTTACTGGAGCCTGGACTCCAGCTTGAGCTTCAACACCTACATAGCAGTTTGATAGCCTCTCAGGCCATGCTCAGTGAGTCCTAGTCAGCAGACCTAGGCCAGCTCCAGGTGTTCATTTACTGTGTAGATGTATGCAGATTAGCCCTCTTCCTTTAGAGTGACCTGAAGGGGAATGGGAAGATTTTTTTTTCTCAGTACTAAAAATAGTCTCCAGCACACACATTTTGAGTTGGAATAGGATTTGAGCAGTGAGTAATTTACATAACTTTGTATTTTTAGGCTGTCTGTCAGTTCAGAAAGACCACGCTGTATCTGTTTATAGTCATTTCATATTTGGAAGGCTTTCATTGCAACCATATGAGCTTGAAAGATAAGGTTTCCAAATTATATTTCCAACAAAGCAGCAAATCCTAAGAACCCAACAAGTGGCTAAACAATTATATTATAGCATACACATAGATCAAAAAGATGTCTTCTAAAGTTAAATTTGATAAGTTTGGAGTACTTTTCCTAATCAGCCTTAGAGTGAAATGTAAATGTTATAATCTTTATCCTCCGCTGCTTTGTATATTAAGTTGTTCTGTCATTGTAAGAGGAAGAATTCTAGTTTTAACAAAGATGTTAGTTGATGCATATTTAAACTATAGTTGCTTGTTGGTTGGAAACCTTTTGTAATCTTTAGTGTTTCAGGCATTGTAATGAAATGGTTGAGAAGTATTGGAGATAATTTTATTTATACTTTCCCTCCTTAAAAATATCAGCTGGCTTCCAGAAGCTCAGGTTTTTCAAAAAGCTCTCAATTCGGCTGCTAACAATGTATATCAGTATGGCAGAGAATGGATTACACATAAGGTAAGAACACCTTGCTAATATTTTTTTTTAATTTTAGTGTTTTGGTTTTTATTCTCTTGCAGAATAAGAGAATGATCTATTTCTATACAGTTTTTTCCTCCTTGTAGATGTCAGAGTATTTCCTGGTTTGCTTTAGTTACCTTGAAAAGTTGTTTTGCAGAAAATTGATAAATAGATTGGAACAAATAAGGCTAAATGTGATATTTGTGAATGATTTTAATGATCTTCCCCAGGGCTGCTGGAAGCTGCTTTTAAGAGCTTGAAAAAGGAGAGATTTATCCATCTCCCTTGTGACTATCCATGTAAAATCTATGGAAAACGTAATTTGTTTCAGAAATTGTTCTTAGTAAAGTATTTTCCTGATGACAGAATGCATTTTTGTGAAAATGACTATTTTTATCCAACCCATGATCTTCTGAAGTTCCAGTCTCTAAAGTACAAAGTTAATTGGAGATTGGGAGTTCAGCATTCCTTGGGAGGGTGGCAGTATCTGCTCTCATAAACATTATGACATCTAGCAGACCTCTCGGATCTCCTAGGGAGGATTGACTATATCAGAGTTGGGGAACCTTTTTTTATGTCGGGGGTTGCTGACCCACAGAAAAATCAGTTGAGGGCCACGCACAAGTGAGAAGCAAAGTAAGAAACCCCTGACTTAGAAGAAGAAAGACACTCCCTGCATTCCACTTCCACACCAGAGCCTAAGGGGTCCCAAGCTAGCAGATTTTGTGTGTTCCAGCCCCGTGCATGGGTGGCAGGGGGACTGGAGAACCAATTTAGGCTCCCCAGTTCTGAGCCAGGTAACCTGGGGGCTGCATCTGGCCTGTGGGCCTGAGGTTCCCCACCCCGGACTATATAGTATATTTTGACAGAAGTTTGTGCTTAGTGTTTTATTAGGGAGGCGTCTCATTTCTGTTTCCAGTTAATGTAGCAAAATTCCTTGTTTTGAGTAAGGTCATAGGCATGTGCATGGGGTGTGCTGGGTGTGCCCAGGCACACCCAAATGTCTCGGGCCGCCTAGCCCGACCCATTTTTGCGCCCGGGGCCACACCCGGCCCAGTGGCACGGTGAGGTGCCCGGGAGCACCCCTGCCTGGCCCGGCAGCACGGCGTGGTGCCCCTGAGGCGCCCCGGGCTAGGGCCCGGCCAGCCTGTAGCTTGGGCTGGCTCTGACTCCAGCCCTGCAAATAGGAAGGCAGAAGCTGAAGGTAAGGTAATGGAGGGGACGGGAGGAAAAATAAGAGGAAGGGGTGGGAGAGGAAGGGGCTTGTGCTGAGGGGAGGGGGCAGGTCAGGAGAAGAAAGGGGAAGGCACCAAGGGACAGGGTGGAGGAGAGACAAATGCCAGGGGCCCAAGTGGAGACAATGAGGAAAAGGGCAGGAGGGGAGGTGTCAGTGGGAGAGGAGACAGAGTGATGCTGGGAGAGGAGAGGGTAAGGGCACAGGAGGTTAGAGGGGGAAGGGAGAGGTGCTGGGAGAAGGCTTGAAAGAAGGGGTGGGCATGAGGAAGGCAGGGATGGAGCAAGGCATGTGTGAAGGCACGGGCATGAGGGGAATGGGGGAGAGGGTGGTGAGAGGGTGGGCACCAGGGAAAAAGGGGGCAGGGGTAGTGAGGGAAGGGGGAGGCACCAGGAGGATGCAGGGCTAAGGGAAGGTGCAGGTGCCAGGGAATTCTGGGGGTAAAGCAGAAGGGCAGACACCTGCAGGGGAGGGACCAACACCAGAAGAGAGGGGCAGGGCAGGTGTGTAGAGGGAGGTGTTGGGAGAGGGGATGAGGAGGGGTAGCTCACATGATTAGAGTGGGGCTACTAGAAGAGTGGGCACAGGGGGCAGAGGAAGGCTGATGGAGGGGGGCAGGTCTCAAGAGGGCTGAGGGCAGTGAGAAAGGCAGGAGTCAGGACAGCAGAGGCAGGTGAGCGGTTGGGGGGGAGCAGGCACCAGGGGAGCTGATGGAGCAAGGGGTGGAGACATGGCAGCAGAGGGAAAAGGTAGAGGTTTATGAGATATTTATTAATAACTTGGGTGCCACAGTGGCACATCCAAACAAGCCACATGAACTCAGTACTGGTGCACAACACAAAATTCATTCTGTTCATGGGAGGAAACTCTGAAGGAACACTTTCCCCAGCCTCTCCACCCCCGAGTTAATGTCACACACATTGGGTTAATGCAACTTCAGGATAGTTGCATGAGGGGGGGTTTGGTGAGGGCCAAATTAATACCTGTTGGTAGGAGGATGGTGGGAAAAGTCCTTGGAGGGGGACGTGTCACATGATACCTTTTACTTCTGGTTATGTGCCCATCTTGCCCCCAGAGGGTTACCTCCAGAGGTGTGGCCAATGGGGATCAGGGGCATGGTTAACAGGGGTCAGAGGTGTGGCTAGTGGGGGTCAAAGTAAATTTAAAAAAAATTCTTTGGGTGCACACCCTAATGAAATGTACTGCGCACGCCTATGGGTAAGGTGTTATGTGCAGTAAGCTGCAATATTTAAAATGCATGTTGTGTACTTGGAGACACTATTGACTTGCTTGGTATTTTTGGACCTTAGCCAACCCTTCAGTGAAAATCTAATGTGCAGAGCCCTGTAATCCATGGATATCTGCTTTATATCTGAGTATCCACATGCTTGGATGTCAATGCAGTTATCCGTGGCTCATTTTTGCAGATGTGAATGCGGATGCACATTTTTTTTAATCTGCTCAGGGCTCTACTAATGTTGATGGTTCTGGCTTTAAGTTCAGCTAACTTTAAGTTTTTTTTTAACATAATCAAGAATATCTATATTTTAGCTCCATAAGATATTGGGAGAGAAAGTGAACAACACGGCTGTGATTGAAAAACAAGTGTTAGAGCTCTGGGACAGACTTTATCACTCGTGGTTTGTGAAGGTGAGTAATTGATACCCATTACACATATCACTTTTTATGTCTGACTGATTCAAGATAAGTTTTGAAAACATGCTAAGTAAGAAAGAGAGGTTTTAAAAAACTTGTAATGTGTAGTAAAAGAAATGAATGAAGTGTTAGTCGAGACATATGCACAAATGAGATCTCTCTAGAACCGGGTCATTAACCTTTTCAAACCTAACAGCCAAACTACATCAAAATTGAGAACAAGTGGTCAACAAAGAGCCAGTGTAAGTGTGCCCATTTTTGCATGACTGAAAATAGACAACTTATTATTATTGATAATTGATATGATCAGGGCTCGACGAACCGCGGCGAGATCTACTCGCCAGCCCCACACCATGCATGTGCCAGACCAGCACTGCGCATGCACGCTGCGCCGGTGAACGGGGTGAACGGCTGAAATCTACTCGCCACGGGCGAGTAGATATAGTGATTTGTCGAGCCCTGGATATGGTGATTAATAATGGCATAAATGAAACACTGTACTCACAGCCTTTATTTAATTGGACTTCTGCTACTGCTGGGGGTATACTTTGGGGGGGTGTAGGAGTCAAGTGCCTAGGTGTAGCAGGAGCTCAGAGCAGGGAGTTGGGGTGTGTGGGAGGTTCAGGAAGCAGGGTAGGGCACTGGAGAGAAAGGGGAGAGAAGTAGAATACATGTGGGGTTCCTCGCCAAACTACCTTATCTGGCCAGGGCTGGGCTGCTGCACCCAGGCAACAATGGCTGGATGAGGGGCTAGGCCAGGATCACCACAGCAGGATTATGGCCTTTCCTCCTACCCATTCCTCAGCAGCAGGGGGGTTGCTGCCAGCCTTTCCTGTGGACAGATGGGGACTAGACCGCAGGGACTGCCCCAGAATTGGGGCTGGGTACAGGATGCTGTGGCCATATGGGAACTGGGCACTGATTGGGGCCTTGTTGACAGCTGCCCGAGCAGGGCCGCTGGGGCTGTCCTGTGGAGTCTGCCCCAAGAGCATGGCAGCTGGGGACAGACCATGGCAGTCAGATGGGGGCAGGAGCTAGGTTGCCACAGCCACATGGAGGCATCTGCCACCACTAGCTCCTCTCACTATCCTGACTGGGAGTGCATAGGCATCCCCTACAGTGCGTCCTCAGCCAGCCCTATAAATGATCAGAGTGATTGAGCCAGCTTTTGTTGGAACCCAGCTGTTCCTTACTGGGGCGCACCACCTTACTTTCACCTGTGGTTAAAGGTGAAATAGACAAAAAAGACCATTTTGACATGAGTAATTATGCGTTTTTAAAATGTTGAATTTATTTTCATTTTACTTTAAAAAGTTGTGTATATTTAGGGAATAACAAAAGAGCCATATTTGGTTCTGTACTGATCCATATTTGGCTTGAGAGCCATAGGTTGTTGATCTCTGCTCTAGAATTAGGTTTCCAGTTCATCTAGAATATAATATGTATTTATATGTGCTACTTAAGCGAAGTTTGATGTCTGTTTTAGTATGTCAAACCTTTGCATTGAATTCTTATTCTTTGAAAGTAAAATGAAAGCTATTTGTATGTATATTTGCATAAATGAATTAAATATTTATTTGAATATGTAATATAATAACATAAATGAAACATTGTAATAATTGAATATTAAATACTAATTTGAATTTGTGACAAGCAGTTTTCTAGTTAAGTGTATTTCCATTGAATCTGAATTAAGTATGTGGTAGCATTCATATTATGGAAGATTCTGTATGCTGGAGTCTCTTAGAACACATCAGAGTGAACTTAATTTCATGTGCAATCAATACTCCTTTTACTTAAAACAAAATAAGGCAAGTAAGTAAAGAAACATCCATTAGACAATGCTATTATTGTTTTTCTATGTTTAAATTGTATACCTTTAAAAATTATAGCAACTTAGTAAAATTGCTCTTAATTTCATTGTGTGTGTGTGTGTGTGTGTATATATATAATTTAACTTTTCAAGGATTTTATTTCCCACTCCTAAAATGTTTGTAAATTTCTATGAAGCTTTCTATATTTCTGGTAATAATATTATCTTTGTAGGGTTGCCAGGTATCTGGTATTCTACTGGACAGTCTGGTATTTCCGCTCTTTGTCCAGTAAAAAATCAGAATACCGGACATGTGCAATGTCCGGTATCTCTAATTTTTCTCTGGCTGCACACCGGATGGAAACCTGGCGTGGGCAGGGGGAGCAGCTGGAAGGCGGGGCCACGATTGGTGCTGGGAGCCTGTGATTGCACAGACGCCTGGCGGGGGGAGTGGCTCGAACTCCCAGCCACTCCCCCCGTCCCCGCCAGGCTTCTGCGCAATCACAGGCTCCCAGCATTGATGGCGGCCCTGCCTCCCAGCCTAAGAGTCCTAGCTGGGAGGTGAGGCTGCGGTTGCCACTCTGGGCGCTTCAGAGTCCTAGCCACTCCCCCTGCCTCTGCAAAGCTTCTGAAACACCCAGAGTGCTACCAGGAGGGGAGTCCCAGCTGGGAGGCGGGGCCGTGATTGCTGCACTGGTGGTGGTGGTGGTGGGGGGGAATTCCCTGCCACTCCCTCCCGCCCCGGCTAGGCTTCCGAAGCGCCCAGAGTGGCAATCGCTGCCCCGCCTCCCAGCTGGGGACTCCCAGGCTGGGAGGCGGGGCTGCCATCGGTGCTGAGAGCCTATGATTGCGCAGAAGCCTAGCGGGGGTGGGGGAGTGGCTGGGAGTCCCCCTCTCCACCAGGCTTCTGCGCAATGACAGGCTCCCAGCGCCAATCGTGGCCTCGCCTCCCAGCCTGGGAGTCCCCAGCTGGGAGGCAGGGTTGCGATTGCTGCTTATCTCGCATTCTTTTTTTTTTTTTTTTTCTCAGCCTAAAAATACCGGGTGTCCGGTATTTTTTGGGAGACCATCTGGCAACCCTATATCTTTGTGGAACTGTCAAAATAGAAAAGAAAATTGGGGCTGGTTTTCTTAAAGTGGGGTGGTAAGAGGTAAGCAGATCTGAGGTAGCAATGATCAGGCCCCTAATTTTCTTTAAAAGGTTTAAAAGATAAGCTTTTTGGTAGCAAATTACCACAGCAGGCATTTTTTGGTTGAAGAATAGGTTACATATACAGCAGAGTTACATTAATGATCTCAGAATTAGCCTCTCACGAACCAACAATAGAGAGGCTGTGGCCAGGTCCACACCCCTGCCCCTCAGGCTGCTGCTCCAGCCTTATACATGAGAACTGTGTCACCTTGTGACCTCAGGCTCCACTGGTCAGTGCAAGTTTATTAAGTAGTTTGCCACTCCCCCAGTGTGCAGTTTATTCACATTAGGCTTTGTAAACTGAGCTGAGATATTGCAAGTACTTGCAAAACACACTTGTTTAGTAAAATATAGAAAACATATTTATGAACTACAGAAAGATTTTAAATAAGAGATAGGGGTAAAAGGTAAGAGATAGTTACCCTGAGAAAATAAAAAGTAAGCATGCATTCTAAATTCTTAACTTGATTTAGAAGAGCTGAATCAAACAGCTTTTCTTACTCTGACAAATGTGACAAACCGGTTACAATTTCTCAGTGTGCAGGCTGGGTATTCTTTCCAGTCTTGAACCAAACTTCCCCAGTTAAGGGTCTGTTTTCCTCCCCTCATCTCAATACCAGCAAGCATGTCTGGAAAAGAGTCTAAGTGGTGAAGTCACTGCTCTTTTTTGTACCTTCCTTCAGGTGCTAGAAAGATCCTTACTGTAATGTGGGGGATCAGGCAGTGGCCATTTGTCTAGCATTTGCCATTGTGTACATTTTCGCCTCTGAGAAGCCTCTTTGACAGTGGATGATTGTGTGTTGATCCATTGATGCCTGTCTGGTTATGGATATTTGCAACATCAGAATGGTTATGGATATTTGCAACATCAGAATGTATTTCAGGAACATAAACAGCTCATAAATTTTACATACAATCCATCAAGATATTATTAAATGAATCAAGATTTATATTATGAGGTATCATTTTGTATCATGAACAAAACATAATTATGTGCTGGGGTGAATATGGACTTTCCAGAGTGCTACTGTGAGATGCAGTGTCAGTAGATAAACACAGACAAATTCAAGAATAAATATTAATTGTTTCTCTTATCAGTTAAAGGCTTGTGTCCAGGATTCTAGCACTTAACATGGCTTTGATAATTATTTAAGAGAATTGGCCCTGTTCACCATTTCAATCTTCTTTTAATATGTCCTTACAGGCTGCTTTCAGATCAGGCAGCCTGCTGGTTGCTTAACCCTCTCTGGCAGGGAATCAAGAAGGTGAGAAATAAACCAATATAGATAAGTAGCAAGATTGAAGAGAATTTTTGAGCCAAAAGTAATCCAGTGGAATCAGTAAATAGTATAAATTACAGCAAATAATATGTGAGAGCAATAACGGCCAAAGAGGATTTTGAAGAAGCAAGAGCTAAAGGGGTAAAAATGAAACCAGTTATTCTTTAAGAATATCAGAACTAGGAAGCCTGTGGGAGAATCAGTGGGTTTTACTGGATCACCAAAAGTCAAAGGGAGAAGTTAAGAAGCAGAAGGACATTGCTGAAAAACTAAGTGATTTCTTTGCACAGTGCTTAACCACAGGGGACGTTAAGCCTCTGTTTATCTGGTAAGAAAGGCAAAGCAGTATTAGTGACTCAAGTGCCATCATAATAAAAGATACTGGAACAAATTCTTCATTCAAAGAACAGCAAATTATCAGGCTCACATGATACGTATCAAAGTATTCTGAAGGAGCGTAGCTATAAAATGGTACAGAAAATACATACCTTTTCATTAAAAACTTTCTACAGGATTGGAAGTTATCAAATGTGCATACACTTAACCTAGATCCATAGTGATTTTGTTTGTTTAAAAAGCAGTAAGGCTTGCATTTATACCTGACAGATTGGTTGGAACTAATTACAAACAGGTAATAAAACCTGGGGTCACAATATTACTTGGGGGTTACACGTTTTGTAATGTAAGTTGACTAAGCTTGTTGGATGTGGAAGAGTTCCTTACCTTACCTCATTCTACAAGCTTTCTGTATGCCATCATCCTCTATTTCAGGCATTCCCTACCAGTGCCCTCAGTCTTTCCCTGTCAGGTTTCCGTGGCCCTCTGTTCTTCCCTTTTCCCTTACCACGGTGTCTCATTTTCCGTGGTCCCAGAGGCTGTGTGTGCACTCTATGTCTTTCTGCTATTAGTTGTTCTCTGTTTACCCCTGTTGTGGCAGGGGTTTGGTGTGCTCCCTTATTCCTGATATCCTCCCCCCACTAATACTACTTTGTATATCACCAATGGAAGGAGCTCTGTGTATCCCATTCCTCCAGTCTTACCCTTCAAGGAGTGAGATGATCCTTACCCATGCCATAATCTATATGCATGCCTCGGCTCCATAATACCTTCTTGACCTTCATTCCACCTCCCTGCTCCCCTTATTTCTCTTCAGTCTGAAAGATAAATCATTCAGGCTATCTACATGTTCTTTGCTACTGAGAGAATGGACAGGTGTATTGTATGCTGGAAGAAAATAAGAGTATCGTTAGTAGATAACAGTGGCTTCATGGAATCTAACTAAGCATGTCCATTTTGGAAGATTTAGAAAGCTTGACCTTTAAACTGATACTGTGATGCAACCTTAATTATAGTATTACTGCTGCATCATTACAATTAAAGATCAGGAATGATAGGTGAGCAGGGAGTTAGCAGGACTCCAAGGAACTTCAGTGAGTTAACAAAACTAGGTGAATTTGCATCAAGATGGCAGACTAACGATTTTGGTATGTTAAAAGTAAAATAATGCACATTTTAAAAAACCAACCTACTCCTACACCTTATAGGACTATATTAATGAATCAGCTGACACACAGCTCTCTCTCTTAACTGTGAACAGTTCAAGGAAAACCTTTGCTTGGGGTGCGTCTAAGGTCAAAAAACAAATAAAATATTAGGAAGCAGAAGCTACTGTGTTGAGAATAAAACAAAATAATGTTATACCATTATATGAATTGCTTGAAATAGTTGAGGTAACTATGTATCAGAAGAAATTGGAGATTCTGAAAAGGTCAACAAATTGTTAGCATTGAAAAACTCATATGAAAACAGTTTGTGAAGACAGGGATTGTTTGCTTTTAAAGGGAGTTGAAGAAGAGGTGATTTTAAAAAAGAAAATAGATAAGGTAGAGAGCAGATGATCCCTCCTGTGTCTGAACCGAATAAGAAAAAATTCAGTGAAAGGCAGTAAATTCAAAACCAATAAAAGGAAATATTACTTCATCCACTTTTCTACTTGAACAGATAACGTCTGTTGAATTCGTTGATGCAGAATGTTATTGGGGGGCCAAGAACCTGGCAAGATTCAAAAAGGGATTGAACATTTATATAAAGGGTTTTAATGTGGCCTCTAATTGTTCGATTTTAAGATTAGACCTATTATAGCAAGCTGATTGTCGTATATTTGCCTTATTTGTAATATGTACAGTTAAGTTTTGTGAATTGATAATTTAAAATCCAATTCAGTGCCATCAGAAGTCACTCAACTGGGTGGCACTCAACTGGTTTCTGCGATCATTCGATCAGCTCTTACATGCCCCAAAATCTATTGCATGACCAAACTAAGTCTTAAAAAATGGGCACCTCAGGAGGAATGGTCAATTATTTAAGCTTGCACTTGCTTTTTCCACCAAGGACAATATTGGAAAAAAAATAGTATGCCACTTTCATTAAGTTGTGTAGGTATTCATGTGCAAAATATTAAACAATAAAAATAGCTAAAATTAATCCACACCTAGGCTTCAACAGATAACATCTGGTTAAACTGAATGGGTGCGGTTCACACTTCTCAAATTTTTTTCACTGTTTTCCGTCATTTACTTAACCCCTTTGAAGGCTTTCTTCTCAACCAGATAGGCTGGTGACTTGATACATGTGCTAGATGAAAGCTTAAATTCTGGAGCACAAGAATTGCACTCGAGAGGATAGGATTGTCTTTCCAAATTGTTGTGAACCAGATCAAATTAAACCCTTTTTCGACATGAGAAACACTTTCCTCCAAAACCACTTCAATAGATGTACACACTAAGGCTATGTCTACATTGCGCATTCTTGCGCAAGAAGATATGTAAATGAGGTACAGCGATGAATATTGCCCCACCTCATTTGCATACCTAATGAACCATCAGTTTTGCGCAAACACCTCCCCCGCGCAAGAGATGTTCTTTCTGAAAATAAGCGGCAGAACAGCTCTTGTGCACGAGGAGTGTAGACTGCTCCTTCTTGTGCAAAAGCCCCTTGTGCAAAATGGTGGCTCATTAGGTATGCAAATGAGGTGCAGAGATATTAATCACCGTGCCTCATTTGCATATCTTCTTGCAAAAGAATGTGCAACATAGACGTAGCCTAAAGGAATTCTTAAACTTCATTCTGGGGCAGATTTTCAAGGTAATGTTTAACAGCTAATAAAGGGGAACATAAATATATTAAAAACTTAAATACATAAACACTTATATATTTGTGAAAGTGCAGTTGGAAGTGTCTTGTGCAAATGGTCTCAAGTTGCAATGCAGGAGGTTTAGGTTGGATATTAGGAAAAAACTATTTAACTAGAAAGGTGGTGAAGCACTGGAATGGGTTACCTAGTAGAAATGGAGATTCCACCATGTCTCAGGTTGTCCTGGCTTGACAAAGCCCTGATGAGGACTGGCCCTGCTTTTAGCAGACTCGATAACCTCCTGAGGTCTCCTCCAACCCTATGATCTAAGCTATGTACTGGACATGCACTCTCTCTAAATTAAGTCCCAGTAGCTTGTTTTGGTAAATTGCTATGGCTATGTCTACATTACAGCGGGGATTGATGCTCTGAGATTGATCCACAACTGGTTAATTTAGTGGGTTTAGTGAAGACCACCAAATCAACCATAGATTAACTGTACTCAATGCCCAATGAGAAGAGGAAGGTAAGTTGATGGGAACGTTTCTTCTATCAACCCTCTGTGATGTAAACCCCTTGCTAATTCAACCTGCGTTATGTCAACTCAAGCTATTTTTCTCTCAAAGCTGGAGTTGTGTATTTTAGGTTGACTTTCTGTGGTAGTGTAAACATTGGCTACAACTTAATTTCTGTCTTAAATCTGTTGGTTTTATTTTTCAGAATGTAACATATTCTGGAAGACACAAAGGACAAAAGTTGCATATAAATCGTCAGAACAGCTGGCTGGGTGACATTCTGGACTGGCAAGATATTGCTTCTTTTGTTCATGAAAACATCGAGACATTTCTTTCAGTATGTATCTTTTTTGATCAATTCAACTGTTCATGAATATTCTCTTAGTACAGATCTGAACATCTAACGTGATTTTCTTCCTTTACAATAATGCAATACTCAAGAGTGCATGAAAAGTTAGAGGCAAAAGGAACTGTACCTGTCTGAGAGCCCCACCCCCGCAACCCTGCTGGGCATGCTCCAACTGGAGGACCAGTATAAAGGCCAGTAGAGCAGCACAGTCAGGGCTGACCACTATAGAAGAAGGAGCTGCTGCCAGAATTCAGGAGGAGAAGGGGGAGGAGCAGCAGCAAATAGACGCTGCAGCAGATGTCAGCCAGTGGAGACAGGCTGGGGAAGCTCCCAGTCTGGATGAGGCAAGTGGGGAAGATGCTGGCGATTGTGAACCAGGTAGGAAATAGACCAGGACGAGGAGCTGGAGACCCCGAGAGCTCAGTGTGTTGCAGGCGGATTCTCCGCTGAGCTAATAGTAGGATGCACCCACCACTGATAGGGCCCTGGCCTGGGACCCAGTGGAGAGGGAGGGCCCGGGTCCCCATACTCCACCTTCATTATACCCTGAAAGGATACTACTGTGGTGACTACTAACTTTGGCCGCCAGGCCTTATGGCCCTGTGAACTGGAGGCTGCTATAGACTCAGGCTGCTGCTCCAACAGATGGTGACCCAGCAACAACTGCAGGCGACACAACAATAGGAGCAGCAACAGCAAAGGGAACTTGCTGCACAACAGCAGGCTCAGCAGGATCAATGGATGCACGAGAAGATGATGCTGTGGCAGACTGCACCACCTCCCGTCCCTAGCCCTGCTGATGATGGTGCTGGGGGTGGCCTATGAGGGTTGCCCATATGACTCACAAAGTTGGGACCCCACGATGACCTTGAAGCCTACCAAATGATGTTTGAGTGGATCACTGCCATTGCAGAATGTTCACCAGAGCACTAGGTCACATTACTGTTACCTTACCTAATAGGTCCTGTTCAGATGGCCTACTGGAACCTGGACCCCCCATGAGACACTGGAGTACCCCCTGGGTTAAGGCAGCCATATTAGATTATGCTGGGGTCAGCCCCAAGATGTACTGCCAGCAGCTGTGACAGGAGTGGTACCCTACAGGAGCCAGGCCCAGAGCGATGGCTCAGCAAATCTAGGATCTCTATTGGCAATGGCTGGAACCAGACCAACAGACAGCAGCACAAGTAGCAGAACTGTTAGCCCTGGAGCAGTTTGTGCAGGTCCTGTCTAAGGGTGGGAAAGAGTGGGTGCAATGGCACCTCTCTAAGACCCTTGCCAATGCTGTCTCCTTGACAGAGTACTGTATGGCGGCTGATGAGCCCACAAAGCTGGATCAGAAACCAGAGAGTCCGAGGGCCCAGAGCAAGCAGCAGGACAGGGGGCTTGCGAAGGCTAATGGAGGGAGGTAACCCTCCCATGTCATCCCACTATGGCAACTCAGTGCATCCTCATCCAAAGGAGCCTGTTGGGGATACCTTTGGAAGAGGAGGGATAGACCCACTAAGAGAGCGGAGGGCTTCGCTCAAAGAGGCTTCACCTATAGGACAAAGTCATGGCTGCTGCTATGAGTGTGGCCAGAAGGGACATTTCCAGAGGACTGCATTTATGGGTGGGTGCTGGTGGCAGGATCACGGGCCAGGAAGAGACCGTGCCAATATAGTGGTCTTGGTAAGGGTTAAGGGAATGCTTGTCATGGCGTTGATGGACTCTGGGTACAGCCAAACCCTCATCCAGGCAGGATTGACTTCTCTACCAAACAAACTGGGCCACCTGGTGCAGTTACAATGCATCGATGGGGATGTGAAATAGTATCTAATGGCCTGGATGAATCTGGTGGCCAGGCAACAGGAAGAACGACGCTGAGTGGTGGTGGTTCAGAAATTAGCCTACCCATTGTCTTAGGGTGCAGTTGGCCTGAATTTCCAGATTTCCTGAGAAGTGACAATATTCAGGTCAGGAAAACGAAAGCTCCTCAATGCATTTGGATGGCGCTGATGGGACGAGCCCCACTGGACAACCCAGGTGAAGGTTCCTCAGGGACCCTGAAGACAGATAGATCTGGGCACAAGCCCGTGGCAGCACCAGACAATCCAATGCAAGCGGTATTGGACCTTGAAAGAGATTTCCTTGAGGAACAGAGGAGTGACCTGATCCTCAGTTGAGCTGGAAGCAGGTAGCAGAACTGCCCTCAGGAAGCGATCTGCCATGACGGCAATCTCAGGGTCCCTGGTTTGAGGTCTGCAAAGACCTTTTGTACCAGCAGGCCCAGGACCCACAAACCAAGACAGACGTTTGCCATCTGTTAGTTCCACGGAGGTTCTGGCAGAGGTTACTATGCCTAGCGCATGCAGTGCCCTGGGCAGGGAATTTGGGAAGAAAGAAGACATTACAAAGAATAGCTCAGTGGATTTTTTAGCCAGGGATACACCAGCATGTCTGCGACTACTGTGCATCCTGCCTTGAATGTCAGAGGACCAGCCTTGAAGAAGTCTTGTGGGCGCTACTGGTAGTTGGGACTCCTTTTGAATGGATAGGCTTGGTCCTCGTGGGACCCTTGGAGATGAGCAGTAATGGGCATAGATACATCATGGTTATAGTGGACTATGCCACGCATTGCCCCAAAGCTGTCCCCTTGTGAGCTGCTACCTCCCCCGCTATAGCTGAGCTCCTGAAAGTATTTGCCAGGGTGGGCCTACCAAGGGAGATATTAACTGACCAGGGAACTAACATGATCTCAAGGGGCCTGTTAGAGTTAATGCACTGCCTTGGACAGGTGCTGGGTCTAAGACTGTGGTGACTGCCTTTTAAAGGTAGTAAAAGCCACCCAGCTATTACTACATTTAAACTGCAGAGCCACAGGGGGCATAGCTCTCAGACTCAGCATGAGCCAGGACTGAACTGGGTTGCTCAGTCCTGGTTTGTGCCAGGTCTAGAGACCATGCGGACAGGGGCTGCTGCTGGAGCAGCCTGTTTGCGATTAGCCCAGGCTGCTGCAGACAGGGGCTGCTGCCAAGAAGCAAGTCCTGTCTATGGTGGCCTGGGCTGTCTGCAAACATAGGCTATTCTGGCAGCAGCCCCTGTCCATGGGGGTTCCCAGGCTACACAGTGGAGACGGTGCCAGGAGGCTCTTAAGCAGTCTCTCCCAGGTCACCCCCTGCTGCCTCTGATACAGAGGCACCAAGAGGTGGTAGAGGAAATGTGAGTAGTTGGCTACTCGACTAGTTGCTTACATCACTAATCTCTCCTGCTTTAAACCTGTCCCCTCCCAATAAATCTCATTGTTGCAATATTACTGTGTTGGGTTCAAGTAAGTTTTTAATTTCTGTAAAGCTTTTTTTTTTTCTTTTTACTTTCTTGAAGATAATTACAGTAATATGAATCTCTGGCTACTCTTGTGGTCAAATATTAATTTGCTTCTCTCCCTTCCCAATAAATTCATATTGCTCCTTTTCTGTGGCATAGTTCCTTTCTCACCTCTCTTGGATCATTAATTACTGTTCTTATTCTTATTAGGAATTTATGCCATTAAAAAACACTTTTTGTGGGGGAAGGTGGCGAGTCCCTTTTTTGCCTGGCAAGTAGGGTTTTACATAATTTGTCGACCTCTGATCATTACAGTTGTCTTTGAAGTAAATTTTACCACTTGCCTATCACTGAGGAGAAAGCAAAAAAGTTGAATTAAAATGGCCTATATTTTTGTTTTCAAGCTCCTAAAAAGGAAATAAATGTTTAAGCTTAGTTGAAAAATGCTAATATGGCAACAGCAGACTTAAAAGGTTTTCTATAAGACTAACTTGACCCAACGTAACTTTTTTTTTTGTTAAATTCAGTCTATTTAAGTCATAGCTGAAGGAAATATTGATCAAAGGGTTGAGAGGTTGGTTCCTTAACCTCGTTTTTAAAAATTGTTATTCATTGTTTTGAAAGCAGCTTATTCTTTGTGAAAGTTCTCTGAAGAATGAAATTAATATTTTACACTGTGTGGTTCCCTGAATTAATGCACTGGTCTTCTCACCTCTTCAAGAAAAACTTTTTTTACATTGAAACCAATTCAGACTGAAGCAACTAACTTGTACTTAAATGGCCTGTTAGGTCAAGAATTGTTAACATGCAGAATCCCTACTTTAATGTAGTGATAGAAATGTAGCCGTGTTAGTCTGGGGTAGTTGAAGCAAAATGCAGGACAATGTAGCACTTTAAAGACTAACAAGATGGTTTATGCGCAGGAATATGATATGCGCATCCAGAAATATAATCTATGCTATCATGTGCCGAAAGTGTCCGTCTGCTATGTACATTGGACAAACATCTCAGACACTTCGCCAAAGGATTAATGCCCACAAAACAGATATCAGACAAGATCACAAAGAGAAAACAGTTTCTTGCCACTTTAACCAGAAAGGACACTCTCTAAATGACTTAGCCACCTGCATTCTGCTACAAAGACCTTTTACATCTGCACTTGAAAGGGAATCCTCTGAACTGTCATTCATGTTAAAATTCGACACCTGCCAACAAGGACTTAACAAGAATTTGAACTTTCTCACCCATTACCAAGACAGTTTCCCCAATTATCACCTGTAATACCATTAACTCACAAACATCCCACTCTCCCTACCTTTAATATCAGCAATTCACAGACACTTACCTTCCTTCCTCCCCCTTCCCACCCCCCCGCATCCCCCTTCTGTTCTGCAATGTGATTTGTCCTTTTCATATTTGTTCATTTTTGTAATTGTATCCTTTGGTATATATGGTTGTGACTACTTTCTTCCACTATTTGATCTGAGGAAGTGGGTCTGGCCCACGAAAGCTCATCATCTAATAAACCATCTTGTTAGTCTTTAAAGTGCTACATTGTCCTGCATTTTACTTTAATGTAGGTACTTTGAAATTCTTGACTTGATCACTATAAAACAAGAACAAAAAATGTTACTGTTTGTCTATCTCAGAAAATAACTTCTCTGCTAACATTCAGCATTTCTTGTGGAGGTAATTTAAACTAAAGCTTCCCCTGTGGCACATCTTGTCATGAACTGGTAGGTATGTATTCATTCCTTATATCTTGTGTTTCTAAAGATGTTACAGTTTTGACTCCTGAATATTAAGCAGGATGAAAGTAACTCAAGGGAAACTTACTTCAGTGAACCTTTTACAGAAATGATTTGTTTAACCCCTTCTTTATGTTGACTTAAGCATGCATGAGACACACTTCTTTGACCTTGCCTTTGATAAATAAAAATGTACGGCATGGTGTGCGTGTGTGTGTTTTTTTTTTTTTTAAATCCATATGCAATATCACACCTAGCAAGAGACCTGGAGAAGGAAACATACTTGAATGTGCTAATTCATGTCATTTAATGCATTGCTGGGAAGTGCTTGGATACCATGGTAATATGAGTGTTATAATAACCTGAATAGACTAGAATGACTATGAATTCAATGAAGATGAGGATAAGGGCTGAAATCTAAAAATAAGCATTTAAAAACACATACAATTTCTGCTATATCAGTGTGTTTTCTTTTCAGTTCTGGTTTAGCAGTAAGAAAAACCTGCAATTGACTTGATTTCCTGTTTATAATTGTGAACTCACAACTTATCCTCAGTTACAGGAAACACCTGTACCTTCTCTCTACACTCATGTGCTTTATGATATCCTGTAGACATCATAGCATAGTGCGAAGCTGTAAATTCTGAATCTGTGTGCTTTCTGTGCAACATTCCCTTCTTGGCTCCTGTGTACACAATCCCTTATATAAGTTTTATTCCCTCTGATATTGCAAACTCAGAAATAGATGAAACTCTGATTGTGTGCCACTAGGGCATTGATTCTTGGACATAATAAATGGTTTTGTTTGTTAAGGCCAGTATTACGGAGGTGAGGATGTTTCAATCTAGTATGCAGTAGTACTTTTGAGATGTTAAAGGTTTTAAGGCAAGTAATAACCTTTTATTTAGCTGGTGATTAATTATTCAGTAGAAGGGTTTTGCTAGGGAAGCTAGGAACTCACTAGCAGACTAAATGAGTCCCCAAGGAGCAGTAGCAGTAGCTTAAACTTTTTCTTTAAGATGATCTTTGCATTTTCAAACTTCTAGGCTGCAACCCAGATTTGAAAACTTACGGAAAGCCAGCACTTACTTGGGACTCTTTAAGTGTTCTGTAGGACACGAATACTAAAAGTAACAACAAGCCTATAATTTTATTGTAATTCAAACTATTTTAAGAAAAAAGAATGAGAACTGCTTTTCTGTAGGCATGTCTACTCATAGAACTATGCTGCGGTTAGATGCTCGCAGCTGACCCATGCCTGTTGACGTGGGATCGGGGAGCTGGGGCTGTGGGACTGTTTCATTGCAGTGTAGACTGACCTTCACACCTCACAGGATACTGCAGCTTGTGCTCCACCTCAAACCCCAATATCTGCACCACAATTAAACAGCCTTGAGCCCAAATCCCATAATCCATGTCAGCTGACATGGACCAGCCATATGTTTTTAATTGCACTGTAGAAATGCCCTAAAACGTTCTAAAGCTCTGCAGATAATTCTGGATGCATTCTAAAGGTGTGGACATGCAGATGCAACTCTATTTAGTAATAAGAAACCTCTCTTTCTCCTTCATTGGAGTCCTAATGAGTACTCTTCATTTTTAAGAGACGGGAAGCCCTAAAAGCAGGTGATAGAGAAGACACAGTCATAGGATATGTAAATGAATTAAGAGAATTAGCATTCTGTTACATGCTGAAAGACTACCATAATAGGCTCCCAGATGTACTATTCAGAAGAAGAGATATACTGTAACTGGAAGTTCAGTATGCTGCTTTATTTGTAATGCAGGCTAATATAACATGAACATGTTTGATAAATGTCAGTATAATACCAATGTAGCTCAAAAGGGCTGGTATATTTCACAGAACTTCATATGCTTGGTCAAAATTTGACATTTATAGGTATTTATTACATTAAGGTTCCCCCCCCCCCCCCAAGGGAGAATGTGTTACTTTGTACTGTCAAAATGTTTAAGATAAAATTTGCAAAATGGCCTACATCTCACATTGTTCAAAAGCAGTTTAAATTCTTTGGAGCCTGAGCTTCCATCATGTTTCTACTTTGAACTGTACTCCGTAGTCAAGAGCAGAAATAGTAGCATGGATCCATTTTCCAGTGATCTGTTTATTGTAAGCAGTGCTTTTCTTGTAAGAAAAAAGATGCCGGTATTCTGGGGCAAACTTATTGAGCAAAAAAAGGAAGACTTGTTGAGCCAAAAAAAAAACCCGTACTGGGGGCAAAAATTGGGTCACGGTCCCTTTAAGAGCCATAGTGCCGGGCTGGGAGCCAGAAGAAAAAACACTGCATGTCCCAAGCAAATTTCTGTCAGGAGCCGAGCTGCCCCAGGATAACAGATGCCGGTACGCGCAGGGGAAATCCCATTCCCTTTCTGTGGGCTGGGAAAATAGGTGATGGTACGCCATTCTGGGCAGTACCATCACAAAAAAAGCACTGATTGTAAGTATAAATCATGGCCTGTACTAGCCCTACTCCTGATATGTACAAGGAGAAGGAAAAGGTTCTGATTCCTGCCTCCAGGTTCTCTTCCTGATTTCTCTCTAAGGCTATGTCTACACTGGGAAGATTTGGCGACAAAAGTGCTATCTACATGCAAAGGTTGGCAAACTTGAAAACCGCTCCAACTAGTTTTTCTGCCTCCCATTTTAAACATTTCATGGCCACATTGCTAGCTCCCCCATTGACCGACAGAGCAAAGCAACGTGGGTAAGCATCTCACAGGTCAGTGTTGTGGGAAGGCAGAGCTGATCCCTGCACATCTTGGAATTTTCGAGTTCTCCCACTGCCTCCTCAGCTGTAGGGAGCAGCATCGTGAATAGTTCTGTCAGCAATCCATGCTGAGGAATGTCAAAGCAGCACCGTAGTCTTTCCAGCCTTCCCCTTGCAGCAGCAGTCTGCCTGCTGCTATGTTTCTAGCAGGGCAGAATGGGAGCATTCCAATGATTTGCTCTTTTTGTTTGATCCCCAAATAAAGCAGCTCACTCAGCTGTCATAATTCCTTGAGCTTTGAAAGGGGAGGGGGCGTATGCCTGCAGGGCAGCAGAGATCACAAAACACTGAGCACAGCCATCAGGGCCGGCATTGTGGAATACTGGCTCTTTGACAAAAAAGGGAGGAGAAAAGACAAAAGTCTCTTGCAATGGTTTAAGTTTCTTGTTGCCAAAACTGGGTGATTTTCCTGACAAAAGTTGCATGATAGTGTGTACATTCTCACTGTTTTGTCAACAAAAGCTAGTTTTTGGTGACGAAACATCTCAGGGTAGACAAGGCCTTAAGACTATCCTTTCAGACAAATGGTCCCTGCTTATCACATAGCCAGCTCTTCAAGATTCAACATTTGAAAAAAGGAAATAGTCATTTCTTTTTCTGAATTATTCAGAAAGAAGAGTCATTCCATGTCTGTTACTTTTATAGTTTAAAAAAAAAATCATGCTGGGATCCTTGAGAGCAAAATGACCCTTTCTAAACTTATGAATAAATACTTGAAGCTTTCCAGATGATGAGAGACCTGGCTTATATCTCCTTAGATTGATTCTCTAGCTGCTTTCATAAAGTCATCCATCTTTACACTAGCACTTAATATTGTCAGAGATGTCCTGGACTGGAAGAATAGGGCACTCTGTTACAACTTTCAGTAAGCTGCACCTATTTAGGATACTTTAGCTATTTTTGTTCCAATTCAAAAGCCTGCATAGTGTATTTATGTTCCAATTTGAGTTATTTAAATAGAAAAATTGAGATATGAAAGTAATCCAAGTGTTAAAACTGTGTTTTGGCCCTGGGTCAGCAATCCAGACCTCACATAATAGGAAAATCTTAATTCTAATGGCGTAAGATGTTTTTCCTAAAGAAAGAGGTCTTGGTTTGTCCTACAGCATTGCACTATAATCACGTAAGACGAATATATTTGTGTCTGTAGTAACACATGCTTATTTGGTAGACTTATTGTACCCAACTTTCCTCTAGGGCAGTTCTACATTTTTCTTTTTCTTTTATTTACAGCATAATACATCTATACCAAATATTTTGCACAAAGTCCTACACCTGGTTTCTACTATAAACCTCTTTTTGCTGCTATTTCTAAATTAAGAGTATGATGCATCTTGTAAAAAACTGATAAACTATTTTTCATAATAGTTGTGGTTTTGTATTTGATTTTCTTGGCTTTAATATCTGTTAATAAATATGAATGAAATGTTTACAACCAAACCAGAAATTATGTGAAACTCACCTTGTTTAAGATGTTTGACAGATTCAAACTCAGACCAGATTGGTCAAATGATTTAGAAATCTGTCTTACATGTGTGGGACAATTTATAGTGTACATGTTTAACCATTTAACCATGTGGTGTTTAAGATTAAGTCCAGTGTTGCTTTGAGTTTTTGAGATTGTTAGAACCTTATATTTGAGAGGGGCATAGCCATGTGAATTAAGACTGATGAAGGTGTTGGCACAATTCCTGAAAAGGGATTCTTTTGAGTTTTGCGTAGCTCCATAGTACTATGTTCTTTGAATACTGTACTGAGATATTAAGAGGGCTGTGTTTAAAGTAGCTTGGGGGCAAGGGCTGAATTAATATTAAATAACTCAAATTTTGGCAGTTTGTTAATTGAATATGAATATACACAGTGGGTATATTCTAGACCCTGCATGGGGAAAAATTATTCATGCATAGCTAGTGTTAAATATATTTCAGGAAATGAATTAATGACATGCTTTGTTTAAGAATCTGTATAGGTTTTTATGCCATGGTCCTCACTGTAGTATATTACTACTTTCCAGTGGCACACAAAACTAGTGACTAGCATCTACCATGTGTTTATACTTTCTCTCCCCAGGGAGAAAACTGCAGTGGAGTTATTGGTTTTGGACTTTTTATAATATAATTAGCGATATGTTGCAATATTGTTAGAGAAAGCAAGATGAAAGAAATCTGCTTTACAGTTAAAGCAGAAGGTGGTGAGGTTTGTGATGGTTCTTGTGGGAGTTAATGTCATAATCTTAGGCAGGGCCTGGAGAAAGCACCCTCTTCTGAACAGATAAGCTTTATACTTATTGTAGGAAGTTCCATTATGACAGAGGAGCAAAGCTGTCAACTGCAGTCTTCATTTATACCCAGGCCCAAACCATTGAGTATCTTGAAAGTAAGAACTGAGAACTTGAACTTCTCTAGGAAGTCATTTGAGGATGAGTTTGAAGTATTTGTAATAACCAATGTTGGTGGGGTGACATTCTGCAAGTCTGTGTACCAGTTAGCTTCTTTTGCTCAGGCTTCACTCTCAGGTACATTAAAATACTGTAGTTCAGCCTAGAGTTGTCCCAGTTGTGAATAACTTCACGTATTGTGCATAGGAATTGAGAATAAAACCCATTATATAGCTAAATTTTTCACTTTGACTAATCCAATAGATTGTGTGGAAATTATTAATGCTGAAATCACTAATTGCATTTTCCAGTAACTATTATTACTAATTTAAAATCTGATTTTTTTTCAATCCGATTTAGTTCCTTTCCTCACCCAAGTTGTAATTTCATCATGCACTGGAAAGACTTTGTTGCAATTTTTGATCAGAATGTTCATAGAATCATAGAATACTAGGACTGGAAGGGACCTCGAGAGGTCATCGAGTCCAGTCCCCTGCCCTCATGGCAGGACCAAATACTGTCTAGAGCATCCCTGATAGACATTTATCTAACCTACTCTTAAATATCTCCACAGATGGAGGTCTACAACCTCCTTGGGCAATTTATTCCAGTGTTTAACTACCCTGACAGTTAGGAACTTTTTCCTAATGTCCAACCTAAACCTCCCTTGCTGCAGTTTAAACCCATTGCTTCTTGTTCTATCCCCAGAGGCCAAGATGAAGAAATTTTCTCCTTTCTCCTTATGACACCCTTTTAGATACCTGAAAACTGCTACCATGTCCCCCCTCAATCTTCTCTTCTCTAAACTAAACAAACCTAATTCCTTCAGCCTGCCCTCATAGGTCATGTTCTCTAGACCTTTAATCATTCTTGTTGCTCTTCTCTGGACCCTCTCCAATTTCTCCACATCTTTCTTGAATGCGGTGCCCAGACCTGTACACAATAGTCCAGTTGAGGCCTAACCAGCGCAGAATAGAGCGGAAGAATGACTTCTTGTGTCTTGCTTACAACACACCTGTTAATGCATCCCAGAATCATGTTTGCTTTCTTTGCAACAGCATCACACTGCTGACTCATATTCAACTTATGGTCCACTATAACCCCTAGATCCCTTTCTGCTGTACTCCTTCCCAGACAGTCGCTTCCCATTCTGTATGTATGAAACTGATTGTTCCTTCTGAAGTGGTGCACTTTGCATTTGTCTTTATTAAACTTCATCCTATTTACCTCAGACCATTTCTCCAATTTGTCCAGGTCATTTTGAATTATGCCCCTATCCTCCAGATTAGTCGCAACCCCTCCCAGTTTGGTATCATCTGCAAACTTAATAAGCGTACTTTCTATACCAATATCTAAATCGTTGATGAAGATATTGAACAGAGCTGGTCCCAAAACAAACCCCTGCGGAACCCCACTTGTTATGCCTTTCCAGCAGGATTGTGAACCGTTAATAACTACTCTCCGAGTACGGTTATCCAGCCAGTTATGCACCCACCTTACAGCAGTCCCATCTAAGTTGTTTTTACCTAGTTTATTGATAAGAATATCATGCGAGACCGTATCAAACGCCTTACTAAAGTCTAGGTATACCACATACACCACTTCTCCCTTATCCACAAGACTCGTTATCCTATCAAAGAAAGCTATCAGATTGGTTTGACATGATTTGTTCTTTACAAATCCATGCTGGCTGTTCCCTATCACCTTGCCACTTTCCAAGTGTTCACAGATGATTTCCTTAATTACTTGCTCCATTATCTTCCCTGGCACAGAAGTTAAACTAACTGGTCTGTAGTTTCCTGGGTTGTTCTTATTTCCCTTTTTATAGCTGGGCACTATATTTGACCTTTTCCAGCCCTCTGGAATCTCTCCTGTCTCCCATGATTTTCCAAAGATGATAGCTAGAGGCTCAGATACCTCCTCTATCAGCTCCTTGAGTATTCTAAGATGCATTTCGTCAGCCCCTGGTGACTTGCAGGCATCTAACTTTTCTAGGTGATTTTTAACTTGTTCTTTTGTCAGCCGACGGTCAGGGCTCCCTATATCTGTCCCTTAAGACCGGCTGAAGTTCTTTTAAATTGTACTTGGTTCTGTTACAGCAACTGAAGGAGTCAGGTTAAAACTTAAACCGTTACAGGTTTATTAAAGAAGCTTATAAATCATATGGTTACAATGGCTATTGCTCTATTTCTTAACTACTAGCAAAATATAGATACTGCTAGCAAAATATAGATCTTAAAAATGGTTACAAAGAAGATAAAGATAGAAAAATAGAAATAATGGTACCAAGTAACAGCTTACTCTTTCTATGTGTACACTTAAGACAGAGGACCACATCCAGGTACAATTTTTACCCCCTTCTGTGCTTCTCGACTCCAGCATGTCAGGCCAGGGCCGGTCCCTCAATTCCTAGGAAAGACGAAAATACGAGGTGGGCGTCCCCATAGAACCTCGGGAGGTCAAACACCTAAGCCGACCAGCAGGTAGAGGGTAGAATGACACTCAAAGTGAGTGTGTGCTGGGCCCATCTTTTATACTCATGGGGTCACGTATTTCTCTTTCTTATCTGTCATGCCAAATGGGGCTGGTCTGTCTTTTGTGAGACCAGTTCTTACAAGGGAGTTGTGAACTTAATTTACACTTGTAAGAGAGATAACTAAATTGGAATTACTGGGGATTCTTTTCTCAGTGGGAAATTCCTCTTCCAGGGACTGTGTGTGTGTTCGAATCAACATAGGTGCCAGCCGGTGGCAGTCTCGCATATCCTGATCTCTCCTCATATCTATGTTTCAGCTTCTCAGGATCAGATGAGCCAGCATAGACTATGCTGATTTTAGTGCTCCTTCTCTGTCCTGTATGCTTCAGGAAGGCAAATAAGATGGATGTGGTGGAGGCGGGCTGTCTGGCCACATCTTTTTTTATTTTACCTTCTAAAATTACCCCCTTCCCACTAGCATTCACTATGTTAAGCATTCCTACAGACTTCTCGGAGAAGACCGAAACAAAGAAGTCATTGAGCATCTCTGCCATTTCCAAGTTTCCTATTACTGTTTCTCCCTCCTCACTGACCAGTGGGCCTACCCTCTTCTTGGTTTTCCTCTTGCTTCTAATATATTTATAAAAAGTATTCATGTTTCCCTTTATTCCGGTAGCTAGTTTGAGCTTATTCTGTGCCTTTGCCTTTCTAATCTTGCCCCTGCATTCCTGTGCTGTTTGCCTATATTCATCCTTCGTAATTTGTCCTACTTTCCATTTTTTATATGACTCCTTTTTTATTTTTAGATCATGCAAGATCTTGTGGTTAAGCCAATGTGGTCTTTTGCCATATTTTCTATCTTTCTGACACAGCAGAATAGCTTGCTTTTGGCCCTTTAACAATGTCCCTTTGAAAAACTGCCAACTCTCCTCAGTTGTTTTTCCCCTCAGTCTCGATTCCCATGGGACCTTACCTACCAGCTCTCTGAGCTTACCAAAATCCGCCTTCCTGAAATCCATTGTCTCTATTTTGCTGTTCTCCCTTCTACCCTTCCTTAGAATTGTGAATTCTGTGATTTCATGATCACTTTCATGCAAGCTGCCTTCCACTTTCAAATTCTCAACTAGTTCCTCCCTATTTGTTAGGATTAAATCTAGAACAGCTTCCCCCCGGTAGTTTTTTCAACCTTCTGAAATAAAAAGTTGTCTCCAATGCAGTCCAAGAACTTATTGGATAGTCTGTGCCCCGCAGTGTTATTTTCTCAACATATATCTGGATAGTTGAAGTCCCCCATCACCACCAAATCTTGGGCTTTGGATGATTTTGTTAGTTGTTTAAAAAAAGCCTCATCCACTTCTTCCACCTGGGTAGGTGGCCTGTAGTAGACTCCTAGCATGACATCATCTTTGGTTTTAATCCCTTTTAGCCTAACCCAGAGACTCTCAACACTTCTGTCTCCTATGTCCATCTCCACCTCACTCCAAGTGTGTTCATTTTTAATGTATAAGGCAACATCTCCTCCCTTTTTTCCCCTGTCTGCCCTTTCTGAGCAAGCTGTACCCTTCTATAGAAACATTCCAATCATGTGTATTATCCCACCAAGTTTCTGTGATGCCAACAATGTCATAATTGTACTTATTTATTAGCACTTCCAGTTGACAGTCTTCAGGATGATCCCAGCCACTACCATGCACTTCTTGAGCATTTCATTTACTCCAGTGCCCTTCTTTATCTCTACTTCCTTTAATTTCCAGCATCCTTCCCCTCATTACATCTGACCTTATTGCAGGCAAAACAAAAGAATCATTGTCCAACAGCCAAAGACAACCAAAATGTTGCTATTTAATACGAGATACTTAATTTTGTTTTGCTAGAGAAGCTGCTGACATCAGCTTAAAATATATCCTAATTGCAGTGATGGACTAATGCCTCTGATCTAAAAATGTAAATCAACCTCCCACTTAACCTGCATTTAGTAATATAAAATTTAACTGGGTGTTTTTCTTGACTTGACCCGCTACTTTGTTGAATGGCTTCTGCGTCTTAACATTCTGCACTCTGACCTTGTATTTACCTCTGAGCATTGAAGTAATCTTGGAGTATAAATTCATTTGCACCCTTTACAATGGTAAGCTCAGTAGGTTTTCTTTAGCCTCTGTCATATCCTATCTGTTATTATCTGAGCACTGCTCGTTCTTGCATTTGACAATTCTTACCTTGCTTACTGCAATTCTTCCTTTAGGGCCTCCCAAAAACTGTTACCTAAAATGTGAATATTAGTCTTTCAACATCATGTGGGTGCATGCATGCACACTGTACACATTGTTGTATCCTTACCAACTTCAGTATCCACTGAAAAACTGTTGTAGGAATTTTGAAAATGAGGACCTTTTGTCATAACTCTTCCTACTACTTCAGTTTATTTCCACTCAGTTTTACCTTTTGCAGTTCCAAGCTCCCTGTGCTATCCTTTTTTGGACATCACACCCTGAGAAAGCTTATTGTAACAATCTGAACTAAGTCTCTCTCACTTTTTTTTAAAACCATCTCACAACCAATCTCTTCCTTGTCACCTACAACTAGAAAGCATTGTCAGTTCCCCAAAATATCATTTGCTGATTTTATGAGCTTATGTACTCAGCTAATCTAATTTATTAATTTACCATTACACATCATAATTTCTATATTGTGTTAATTGTGTGAACAAATTAGACAATAAAATAGCCCAAATTAATATAAAACTTATTTTTTCTTCAGAGTTATAAATAACAGTATTTTATTTAAATTTTGCTTAAATAGTTTTAAATCTGCTAATAATGTTACTATAGCATGTTTCTTGTCTTAACTGGCATATCTGCTTTTGAGGAAAGGGTGAGATTTTTATCTCCCACAAAGTTCACTGCTTGTAATGAAAGTGGCAACAGAACTGCCTTCCCGGTAAGAATTGAAGTCTTCACATAATCTTGTGAATTGAAATCACGCTATTTTATTAGAATTGTCAAAATAATCCATTAAAACATATCTGACAAAAGGGCTTTTATGAAAAAATTGTTTTGTGAAAAATCTTAGCTTTTGATTTTTGACAAAAATCTGTCTTTTTAAATATATTCTTTGTAGCTGTGTTGTAGGGAGAAATCATTTTCTGGCCATGTTTATATTTCAGATAATTTTAGTCCAAGTAATGATTTCAGATATTTGACTTTTTTTATTTTCTTTCCAGATTCTGGAATCCTTGTGGATAGTGATGAGTCGTAATTTAAGCCTACTCTTTACCACAATAACAACATTAGTGACAATCCTCTTCTACAGTGGGACAGCCCTTCTCAATTTTGTGCTCTCACTGGTAAGTAACATGCAGTGGATGGTTTATACAACTTGTCTTACTTCCCTATAAGTTGATGTAGCTTTCAATTCATCTTTAGAACACAGAATGAAAGGTTTAAAGAACATATTTAGTATTGGTGAATTCTTGTTCACAGATTAAACTGGGTTTTTTTTAAAGTGCTTTTGTTTTGTATATCCGAGTAATGAATATTTATACAGAATAAAGGTTTTATAAGCATGAGGTTTTAGGATAACCATTTTGCCCATTCATAAATAATTCAAATAATCCTGTACTTATAAGTGCCTACATCATCAACTGCAGCTATGCATCCAGCCTGAAGAAGGATGGAGATAGTGGTGTATTTACCTGATCCTGGAACCAGTTCATTCTTTGGCACTATTTAAATATCTTGGAAGCTACTGACAATTACTTTATAGGTGTTGCTATTTCCCTAGGGACTGTTCTAGAAACTGGGTCATTCTAGGGTATAGGAATGTTCTTCCCAAACATCACCTATTATGGGTGACCGAAGAAGAAAGTATAGTTTTACTTGCCCGAAGGGTATATCGAGAAGCTAATTAATCAAGCTTTCCAGCTGATTTGTGCCAGCAGAATGGTGCAAGGCAGGCAGAATAATCCAAAATTATTTATTTCAAATCATTATGTATTCTGCATATGCCTGAGTCCTACTGCCTATAAAGCTGTGTATTCTCATTGCCTAGAATCCACCTTCTGTACCAGTTTTATAGCAAAAGGAGTAATAAAAAGAACATCTCTCAAAAGTCCTTTAAATGTGATCTAAAATAGCTTTTAAAATTAATAAAAATGCCATGACATCTAAATCTGTTACCTTGGGACTTTCTGGGTTTAGCAACAATAACTGTACCCCTCTTTGCCACCATTCTCATTGGGGACATTGTTAGTTCCTCCTTTGTAGTTTTACAAATCTCCTATTTCTAGACCTGCAGAATCCTGAAAGATTAGACCTTAATCATATCATTGGCTTATAATATAACCTATCCTGAATTTAGACACAGAATAATTTGGGCAGAGGGGAGTGGGAATTCTACTGTTTGATGGAAAAGGAAGGAACATGTAATTGGTAAGGGTTTTTCTTAACACCTCCCTTCCCCCCCCTCCCCCCCCAAAAAAAACAAAAAAAAATCTGTCAAAACATGGTCAGGGAGTTAAAATAAGTCCTTGATTGGACAGGTGAGCAGAGTATGACACCTGAAGAAGTGGGTTGTACCCACGAGAGCTCATGATACCATCTACCTGTTCTGTTAATCTTTAAGGTGCTGCTAGGCCAGTGGTTCTCAAACTTTTTGGGCTCCAGAGTCCTTTACATGCGTAAAAATTTATGCGGAGCCCCAGCGGTCCACTGATTGTATGTGTTGTACCTATCAATGTTTCCAGTTTGTCAACTTTGTGGAGCCCCTGGAGATGTCTCACGGAGCCCTGGGGCTCTGCGTAGCAGTTTGAGAAACACTGTGCTAGGCTGTTTTTTTTTTTTTTTTTTTTTTTTTTTTTTTTTTTTCTGATACCAAGAACTGTACAAAGTATTTCTTTAGAAAGGGGGAAAAATCAAATGCTCAACTGCAAAATAGAGAATAACTGGTGAGGTGGGAATACTGCTCGTATGTAAAACATAAAAGGTAACTATCTTGGTCTACTCAATTTAGGTGGTGATAAAAGGTTTAGAAAATGTGACCTATGAAGAAAGGCTAACACAACTAAGTATGTTTGGTCTTCAGTTTTTTCTAAAGGAAAACTGATAAAACCCTGTCTGAAGACTGTTACAGAGAAATCTGTGACCAATTATTCTCCATGTCCACTAAAGGTAGGACAAAAAATTGGCTTTATGTAGCAAGGAATATTTAGTTCATATATTAGAAAAAAACTTTATAACTTTATGGGTAGTTATATGATGGATTAGTATTCCAAAAGGAGGTTGTGGAATCCCCATCACTGGATTCCACTACTGATGCTCTGTAGTTTCCTTAGGAAGTCAGTGGTGTCTCGAAAATAGCTAGGAGTGCTGGTACATTAGAGTTTGCAGAGAGTGTCAACAGGGCTGGATATTCCTGCTGTAAGGATACCAATGCCAAGCTAAGCATTAATCTATCCAGCCCCACAGTATCATTTTAAATTAGTACATCTAACATAACTTGTATCCTCAGCCTGTAACCTTTCAGAATCCTTTTAGTCTTGTTGAAAATTTTTGACAGTTTCCACTTATTTTGCTTATAGTTCATTCTAAAATCTAGTATTGTCAGTTTTTCCATAGTACATCTCCAAAGGCATTTTCTCTAGGGTAAAATTATCTGGAATTGTAAGCAAAATTACTGATTACATAGTTACTGTTCCGTTGCATTCATTAAGAAAGCATTTACAATAAATTAATTTTTATTTTCCAACTTTTTTTTATTACAAGATGCTTTTTGGACTCGGGTATTAACACTAGTGCACATATTCAAATAATGCTCTTATACCTTTTACTAAAAACAAGCTTTTGTTTAAGTGTGTATCACTTTGTTTTTTGTGTAATGTGGCTTAACTTTTTTTTTCTAAATCTGATGGTCACATCTGTGTGGAGAGGTTAGGAATGTTAAAGGTGATTGCTTTCTTTCCATTGCAGCTGTGTGTTGACAGCTGCTACTTTAAAATAACTTAATGGCTGGAACAGAGCCTGTGGCTTGTGATCACTGAGCTAGCTTGGGTCAAGGACTCTGGTCTGAGTGTGTGTTTTTTTAATCTAAACAAACACTGACCTTGGAAGCATGATGGAAATCCTGCTGGTGTTTTTGTTATGTGTTTTAAAATATGTTTTGAATAATTGTAAGAAAATATAGGCTTACTGTTAGACTAACTTCAGCAGTTAATAGAAACAATGAGAAGAGGATGCAAGATCTTTTTCCATTTGTTTAGATAACTAAGACTGTATAACTTGAATCAACTCCAGTCATCTGAAGAAGTGGGCTGTGCCCACGAAAGCTCATGATACCATCTATATGTTTCGTTAGTCTATAAAGTGCTACCAGATCATTTGTTGTTTTTTTAATCAAATGCTAATTCAGGGCATTTGTGGTGGCCCACAATAACACTTGGGTAAAAAATAAGAGTGGGCCGTGAAGATTTCTTAGCTGAATTGCTACCCTAAGTTACCAAAAAAAATTTCTTACATCTATTAATAGTTTTGCTGTTCTGCAATTGTCCCTTACTTCAACCAGGGGAGAGAAAGCATCAAAAATAAATAGTGTATACAAATATTTACATTTCTTCCTGGGTCTAATATTTCATCCCTGGTGAAACACTGAAAGTGGTGTTTGTTGTCTAGTGAGATTATATTAGAAATAAAAATATTTGAAGATGAAGTGAGCCTGATGAACAGGTCTTCAAGACCACATCTTTACCCCATTCCTGAATTTCTACCTTTTTTTTTTTTTTTTTTTTTTTTTTAAGAAGGGTGTGGGTGGGAAGGAGGTATTTTTGATCCTCTTCTATCTTCTTTGCTTTCATTTATGAATCATTTACAAACATTCTTACCGAAAAAGGAGAACACGCTGTACCATAAAAACTTATGTCAAATGTTTAAATTAAATGTAAACATTAAGTTCTCCTAATGGTAAACCATATAGTAAAAAAAAACTTATTTAAAATTATTTATGGTTATAAAAGAGGAAAAAAGGATATCCTTAGGTTAAGCAGTAAATCTGTCTACTGAGCCTGGTATACAGGGATCCAAACAGTTCACTGGGACAGTTATTAAAATCAACATATTAGTTGTCATTCTCAGAGCTCTGGAGAGCTGGATTTGTTGAATTTAAATTCTTTCCTAGCAAAATATCAGCTGAACTACCATCCAGAGGATGATTTTTCTTTTAAAAGAGCATACATTATTTCCAGAAAAATTCTTGGTCTTTCCACTTATCTCTTCGTGTGGTGCTTTTCTAATGTAATAGGTTTGAGAAGTGCAGTATATTAAGGCATTAGTAAGTGATAACTATTATAGATTTTGCATCTTTTAAGATTCACTCCCTATCATGTATATCAGACGGTATCAGTAATCCTTCATAAGTTCCTCTTCCTTGAGCTTGTATGAGGGGTCCTTACAACTTGTTTCCACATATACTAGATTGTATGAATATCTAGTTTGTGAATATTAGCTGTAATCTTTTTCTATAACCTCTGAGGCTCAGAATCTGTATTCTGAATTCAGTGGATGTGTTAAATCCTGACTTGGTTCTCTGAAGTTTCCAGTTTTCCCTTTTTATTAAAATTGTTTTAGTAACAAATTCAGTATGTTCTAGCCTCTACTTCTTTTCTTTGAAAACACTTGAAATTAAAAGGTTGACAGTTTTTCAGAAACTCACTATTTTCTAGCAAGAAAACATTTTTGTAGAGATTTCATCTTATCTGCAGCACCAAGATAATGTTGTCTTAAAATATTCAGACTATCCTTTCAATTCAGCCAGTAGTTAGGAGAGGAACATTTTGCCAAATGCACTATGCTGCTACTCCTGGATTGAAAAAGCCTGAGACTTGTTTTCCACTTATTTCCTCCTATTTTCTGCTTACATCTACAAAAAGTACAATAGATGCTTGTGTGTGATTCGATTTTTTTTTTTTTAAGTCTCTGGAGTTGCTTTTTTCTCTGGGTGCTAAGTTCTGTATCCCCCACCACTTCCTCCTTTAAAAAAAATGGATGCCATCAAGGTGTAACTCAAGGACTCGGGATACAACAGGCCTAGGGCACCAGATTGCATAGGGATACAACGATGCCCTAAGTTCATCATCAAAGAATGTCAGGAAAGGTCTCCACTAAAAGCCTGTGTGTCAGGGGTTGTCATAATCACTGTGCGATGTGTGTGTGGATAATACTAGCAGACTTACCCAGAGTTGCCCAGGTCCTTCAGGGCAGGGGCCTGGTGATTTGGGGTTCAGGACTCAGGGCAGGGCCTTGGGGATGCGAGGAGGCAGTGAAGAAGACTGGGGGCAGAGGAGGGTGCAGGACTTCAGGTTGGGAGTAAGGAGGGGTTCAGGGTGGGAGGTTCCCTCTGGCACGGGCCTTTTCTCTTCCTTCCCCCAATCCTCCTAGCTGCTAGGGGTGCTTTTCTCTTCTTCTCCTGCCCCCTGGCTGCCAAAGGTTCTTCTTTTTCTCCCCCCCCCCACCCCCCTATAGTGCTGCGGCCAAGGGCCGCGGGGTGGGGGGGGGGAGAGAAGGGCTTGGGGTGAGGGGCTACTTAATCGGTGTGCTCACAGGCAAGATGGCAGAGCCCCAACCTTGCTGACCACTCCCTTGGTAGCATAGCTGCCCCCAGTAGTCACTCTGAACATCCTGCTCTGAACTCCTTGGTTGTGAAAGCCTCTTACCAAAGGAACAAGCAGCAACATTATCACTCTACTCCTTCAGACAGGGACAATAAAAGGCTAGACCTCTTGGTCTGGAAAGTATATGCTGCTTCTACACTCCAATTTAGTGGCCCTCCTTAGTAAATACAAACACTAATTATTCCAAATTCAATGACTTAATGATTAACATTCCTGAGGCAAAAAAACAGCTTAAAGCGGTACTAAAAGAGTCATACAATTTCACACATCTCTCTATATGCTTCTTTTAATGCCACTGACACAGCAGTAAGATCCATAGCTACAACAGAATTCATGAGGTGATCATCGTGATTCAACTTTTGACTTCCCACGTGAGATACAGTCCATGGTGGAGGATCTCCCATTTGATGGAGAGAAACTCTTCACCATAAACACCAGTGAGGTCCTCCATGCTATGAAGGACTCCAGGGCCATACTTTGATCCTTCGGAGTCCACACATCAGCACTTAGACATAGATAGTATAGATATCAGCCATTCCCACGCCATGGTATCCTGCATACATACTCACAACAACCACAAAGATCACATGACCAGCATCAATGCCAGCAAAACAGAAAGATGTCTCAACGTCAGTGTCTATCCTCAGACACTGCGCCTCAGTCCCCTCAAATTTAAGAAACAGATTTGAGGAATTAGTCAAGAGTTTGGAAAACGGCTTTCAGTCTCCAGCTCCATTGCTCTCTCCTAAATTATTCAATTATGATGTCCTTGCATTCTGTGGAAATTGACAAGCCATAACCTCAGATAAATGGATGTTGCAGACAGTAGAATTAAGCTACACCATCTCCTTCACCCCCCAACTTGTCCCTCTTCAGGGACCACTCTCACAACCTGTCCAACTGAGAGCCACAGAACCCGTTCTGACCCAATACAAAGGGTTCTAGTCTTATTAGTTTCACTTAGAAAAGAAGAGTGGGGGATGGTGCCCAATTCTTGACCTCAGAGCTCCCCAACAAATATGTGAAAAAGCTGAAGTTTAAAATGGTGACCCTCACACCAATTATCTCAGAGCTGGACAAGGAGGTTGGTTTTCATCCCTCCATCTTTCAGACATTTGTTTTCATGTTTCCATACAACTAGCTCATAAACATTTTCTCTGATTTATCCTAGGTCCCAATCACTATCAGTACAAGGTCTTACCTTTTGGTATCAAGTCTTTTTTCCAAAATCCTGGTGGTAGTGATTTTGCGTCTCAAAGAAGCACATCATTATTTTTCCTTATCTGGATGATGACCTCCTGAAGACACAATCCATGAAGGGACTCTCAATGAAATACTTTCATCATCATCTGATGCTTCCACTCTCTCAGCCTACAAATAAAACAAAATCAACTTTCACTCCCAACACAAAAGGTACATTTAATAGGAGCTGAACTCAATGCAACAACTGTGACTGTTTCTCTGCCACGCAACAGATTCAGAAACGATGAAGTGCAGTTCCCAGGTTACGGTCCACTATTGTCTCCCAACTATTCAGACACACAGCCACCTGTAATGTGGTTGTCCCGAATGCACACATCTCTGTGCAGTGCTTACTGGAATGGCTTAGTACAGTTTACAGGCCGAACATACGCATTCACCAAGGTCCTTTCCACCTCCACCCAAACCCATCATCGGTCAAACAGTTTCTCACATGGACACATGTTTGCAACCTTTGGTCAATGATCCTGTTCACATGACAAGATCCCTCTGTGACTATCATCACAGATGCCTCCCTTACTGGATGGGGAGTATACTTGCAGGACCATATCACTCAGGGTCTATAGTCCACCTCAGAAAGAGCACTACATACATATACATACTGAGCTCCAGGCAGTACATTGGCAGCCAATTTCCTCCTTTCATCAGCAACAAGCATGTCAGAGTCTACACTGGCAACTATTTTATATAAATAGACAAGAGAGTGCTTGATCCCACACCCTCTGCACAGATTCCATGACATTCTGGAACTGGTACCTCCAGCACAGAATAACAATATCTGCCTTTCACCTTCCAGATGTTCTCAATGCTACTGCAGACACACACAGCAGAGCTCTTCCTTGAGGACATGAATGAGAGATAAGCACTGCTATTATCAACCCAATCTTCAATCTGTAAATCACCCCAGGATCAATCTTTTTGCCACTCACAGCAACAAGAAGTGCCAGACTTCTGCTCCAGAGCTGGAAAGGGCGAACAATTTTTGGGAGATGCACTCTAATAAAATGGGATTATGGTCTCTCTTATGCCTTTCCACCAATATCCCCACTCTGCTGAGTAGTACAAAAAATACAGAGGGACGGAGCCACAGTTATTCTCATAGCCTCTTCATGGCCCAGACGACCCTTTTGTACTCTTTCTTTAGCAGGATGTCTGCCTTTGCACCAATCACTCTTCCACCCAATCACAATCTTCTATCATGTCCAGGAACCCAGGCACAATACCCTAGCCAAAATTTGTATTTCTATACTAGTATTTATATATAGTTCTCTTTAACATTGTTTAAGACTAGTTCAGTAGTTTGTATGTTTGTTTTATAAATTTTAGTTGAATTTTCTCTCTTCACCCAGTATTGGGGCTTCAGCTTCATGGCCGAAGGAAAATCTCCTGGGTTTAAGTATGTCTTGCTTCCCCTGTATGATGGATGCAGAGTTTATTTCTTCTCTGAGGAACACATCACCCAGAAATTTGTTTTCAAAACCAATTTTAAAATCACAAGATATTCAATTAAAGCTCTTCACCCTAGATATGCCTAAGGCCTGCCTACAATCCTGGAGAGCAAGCTCCTTCTGGGTCCAAGCAGTGTTCTGCAAAACGTGTTTCAGCAGTAACTGCTTGTGTTAGCTTCCAGGGCTGCTACCTAATCAAAGCCTTCTACTGTTGTCCTCCCCCCGCCCTCTCCCTCCCATCCAGAAAGGAGAAGAGTTCAGCATTTTTCATCCAAAGAGCGTAGATGACAATTTACATGAAAGACATCTCCCCTTTCAACCAGGAAAAAAAGGACAACTGAAAGCTTTATCAAGCATTTTTCTGGTGTCTGCAGAAACATGAAGTTTATACCTGTGCTGCTGATGAAGTCATTCTATCTCTGGCTTGTGTGTAGAGACTTAAGTATCACCCCATGGGTTTTCTCTAGTGCGGATTGGCCCATTGGTTCTGGTACCAATCACTTTGGCACCACTCAATCTGGTATTAACTATATCTTGTTTCCTCTTAGCACATATGCCATCAGAGCCAAGATTTACAGTGTCAGAGGGGTTGGTTATATTGGTCTTATCTTAATAATCTTTGCTTTCTGTTAAGATTACTGAGCTGCTAATGCAATTACTGAGCTGCTGGCCTGGTGCAGCATCTCTCCAGCTGTATCCCTCATAATACCTTCGTTTTAAATAAAATCCTCACTGCTTATGTCCAAATAGACCAGGTGTGGGGAACCTTTTTTGTGTTGAGCACCTCTGACCCACAGAAAAATCAATTGGGGGCTACACACAAATGAGAAGCGCAAATAAAATAAAACAACCCCCCTCACTGATTTGGCCCCTAATTAAGAAGGAGAAAGACACTCACCACATTCCTCTCACACACCAGAGCCTGTGCAGGGGGAGGGCGGATTAGTAGATTTTGTGTGCTCCAGTTCCACAGGGGGATAATGGAGGACTGGAGCACCAGCTCAGGCTCCCCAAAGCTGGGAGGAGCCCCAAGTCTTGGGGCCAGATGTGTGTGCCCTTCTCTCTCCCCCTCCCTTGCCTGGATCCAGCCCCCCGGACCTTAGGTTCCCCACCTCTGAAATAGACCAATTGTCTTCATTTAACTCAATATTCCTCTGGGTTTATCGGCAATTCAACTTAGTGCAAATAGGAACGGCTCTTTTTTTTTAGCAGTATTCTCTCAAACCAAGGCTGATTTTGATCCTCTAATCAGTGACACAGGCTGACTGTTTTGTTACTGTTTTAAGTAGAATTGAATTTACACACTTTCTGCAGAACAACAGTGAATAAAATTGGTTCAACTCATTTTTACTGCAGAACAGGAAAATACAAGTGCCATTTGTCAGAAAGAGACCTACAATTCAGTTGGGGAATATGGACATTTTCAACACAGATTAAAAAAGTCAGCAGTAAAACCCCTGGACAGAAAGTAACTCAGTGAACAGCAGGAGTAGAAATGATTTGCAGTGTACAGAGCTGTCTCGCACACAATTAAAGTATACTAATATATAGGGCTAGGTTATATATTTTAGTACAGAATCTTCTCGCCAGTCCCTTTTCTTACTGCCTCAATTATGACTTAGAAGTTTAATTTTTACACAGTGATTTCTTAATTTAAAAATTCAACTAAGTGCTCTATAAAATGCAAAGATTAGCTTATCTGGTTATCTTCAGTGTCCTCTCTCTCTCTTCTTTTGTTGATCCACAATTGAAATTAATAGAGCTATATGTTACTGCTTCTTTGGTGGTTAAAGTGATTCTGAAATTTTTCAGAATATTGTGGCAGAGTTCTGGCTGTGCCTGAGTGACCTGTGCTTCTGGCAGATAGTGTTCAGCCGGAATAGCCTCTTCTTTTTCTAAAGGGAAGATCCACAGCCTACTGAGCCACACTCATCACAGGATAGTCCATAACATGGGGTGAAACTCTGTAGTCCTGGTCCTCCCTACTCAGGGACAGTCTCTGTAGTGGCATGGAAAGGGTTGGGGAGAAGCCAGGGCCACCCACTACTCCAAGTTCTGGCCCAGGAACTGTAAGGCTGTGGCAACAGTCAGGGCTGTTTTTTGGGTTTCTTTTTTAAGCCAAGACAACTGTTGCTTTTTCAAAGAGAAGGTTTACTTTCAGATGTGTCCTCTGTATGACTTGCCATGCATTTCTCGAAGTCTGTGTGTCTAGTAGCATTTTTTGTGTTCCCCAATTATATTAAATCATCTGAAATATATTTGTATGCTATTGCAGGCAGCCCCTGACTTGCAACGCAATTGGTTCTTGGGGAAGTGTCGCAAGTTGGGGGCGTTATAACTCGAATCAGCATTTACAGTAGGCGCTGTGTACTGTCACAGATGCAGGCTGAGGATGTAAGTCGGGGGTTTCGGCCCTTTCCACACTTATAAAAGTGGTCGTAAGTGCAGGGGGTTGCAACTCGGGCTGTCATAATGTGGGGGTTTCCTGTATCAGCATGTTTAATTATTTTTTTTAAATTGTGATTTGTTTTACAGGTGATTTTCCTGACCACGCTGTTTTATCTGTTAAGTTCCAGTGATGAGTATTATAAACCAGTGAAGTGGGTGATTAGCTTGACACCTTTGTCACAGCCAGGCCCATCATCAAATATAGTTGGCCAGTCTGTAGAAGAAGCCATAAGGTATGATGTTGTTGCTTTCCCACTAGGTGTGAAAAACAGTTGTTCTGTGAGTGAAATATTTTTGTTGTATGAATATTGAATAATTTTAGTTTCATTTAATTTTAACTGGTCATGCTAAGGGTGTACAGTTGTGGTTGCTCATATTTCAAGGACTTAATATATGTTAACAGACCACTGTTTCCCTATTGGGATGAGGCAGAGAAGTAAATCTTGATCCAGATTGTTCCATACTAAACATGCCATCTCTGTTCTGCCTGCCATAAATTATTGGAACTTTTTTGAAAAATACATTTTACTGAGACATCTTATGATACAGCTATTTTTATGTACTGTTACTTATTTTGTAATAATTAACTAAAGATGTTCCTACATATTCTTTCACTTTAGCAACTTACAAACATAGATATGGTTGAACGATACTTGACTTTTTACTTTTTGTCCCATGATATGAGAGGATAGGGGAGCTGTAATGGCAGAGGCTATCATCTTTGATTGATTTGTGTGCATCTCATTGGGTTACTAAGTAGAGGTGCACTAAATAAACTCATCCTGCTTCTGTACTTCAGTGCCCAGTCAGTTTCTCCCATATTGTCTATCCATGACCCTGTACATTTTATATAATGTAGACCTGAATGTTGTGAGCTAGGGTTTATGGCTCGCCACTGGCCATATTTGACCAGAAGATACTTAATTGTTATCCCAAACCAGGCTACAGAGAGAGAATCCAGAGGGTTCTATCCTAGAAGACTTAAATAGAGGACAGTAACTATTCCTTAAAACCTTTATTGAAATAAGTAGAAGAGTAACAAACATCAAAAAGCATATAGTTGTTAAAACATAATACACTTCAAGAACTCCCTCTGGTAACATTACTAAATTAGAGAATTGCTTAATTCAGCATACTTAGACCCCTTCCTGAAGACCTGTGGTTAGGTGATAGAGGATCAATCTTTCCCCTGACATACCATTGAAGTTGAAAGTGTAGGCAGGTACAGTGGAGATCAGAAGCTAAGCTAATAGTTGATCAATGTGCATGAGCAGTGTAGAAGTAGTAGTGCAGGAGAATGAACCAGAGCACCCACAAAGCTCACTAAACCAAGCAACATGGATATTTATAGGATCTTGGCATTACTTTATCCTGACCCAATCTACCATGATGATCTTTTATTTCTACATCCTAAGAATTTATGGGTACACGTATTCTATAGGTTAGCAGTACTGCCAATATAGTGCTGTAGCAAAGCTACTGCTTACTTTTTTTTTCTGTGAATACTTTAATTCACATGTCCCTGAGGCTGTAGCTAGGTTGGCAGAAAGGTCAATGGAAGAATATAACCACCTTTACATAGAGGGTTTGGTTGACCTAACTGTGGTGTTGTGGGCATGAAGCTTTCCACAGCCCTTAGCTATGACACTCTAATTTTTAACTATATACTAGGCATAACGTGGAATTTTGATGCCATTCTCAGAGTAGTAATTAATGGTTCACAGTCATGCTGGAAGGGCATAACAAGTTGGCTTCTGCAGGGGTCAGTTTTGGAACCTGTTCTGTTATCTATCTTAATGATTTAGATATTGGCATAGAGAGTACACTGAGAAAGTTTGCAGATGATCTGGAGCTGGGAGGGGTTGAACTGCTTTGGAGGGATCTGACAAAGTGGGTCTTTGCCCACGAAAGCTTATGCTCCTACACTTCAGTTAGTCTATAAAGTACCACAGTACTCCTCGCCGCTTTTGCAGATTCAGACTAACACGGCTACCCCTCTGATATTTGGAGGGATAGGTTCATAATTCAAAAGGATCAGGACAAACTGGAGAAATGATCTGAGGTAAATAAGATGAAGTTTAATAAGAACAAATGCAAAGTACTCCACATAGGAAGGAACAATCAGTTTTACGTATACGATGTGAGAAGTGACTACCTAGGAAGGAGTACTGCAGACAGGGATCATGGGGTCATAATAGACCACAGGGTAAATATGAGTCAGCAGTATAACACTGTTACAAAAGAAGCAAACATGATTCTGGGATGCATTAACAGGAGTGTTGTGAGCAAAACCCTTCTTCTACTCTATTCTGCACTGATTAGGCCTCAATTGGAGTATTGTGTAGAGTTCAGGGTGCCACATTGCAGGAAAGATGTGGAGAAATTGGAGACAGTCCAGAGAAGTGCAACAAAAATGGCTAAAGGTCTAGAAAACATGACCCATGAGGGAAGGCAGAAATAACTGGGTTTGTTTAGCTTCGAAAAGAGAAGACTGAGAGGGGACATAAGTTTTCAAGTATCTAAAAGGGTGTTACAAGAAGGAGGGAGAAAAACTGTTCTCCTTGGCCTCTGAGGATAGGGCAAGAAGCAATGAGCTTAAACTGCAGCAAGGGAGGTTTAGGTTGGACATTAGGAAAAAATTTCCTTACTGTCAGGGTAGTTAAACACTCGAATAAGTTGCTTAGGGAGGTTGTGGAATCTCCATCTCTGAAGATATTTAAGAGCAGGTTAGATAGACATCTATCAGGGATGGTCCAACGGAACTGAGTCCTGCTATGAGGGCAGGGGACTGCACTCGATGACTTCTTGAGGTCCCTTCTAGTTCTAGTATTCTATGTTTTAAGAATTACTTTGGGGAAGTTTAATGGCCAGATCAGATTTGATGATCACACTGGTCCCTTGTGGTATATTAGCTGCAGCCTTGAGGGTGGAATAAATACAATTGATTATGATGAGTGGCAGAAAAGAGAATGAAAGGACTTGTAGTGGTGATCCAGTTGTCATAAAGCAGCTTTTGTTGAACTTAATGACCAGTTTCTTGAGGACTAATGATCAGAATAGACTAATGATGCTGACTTATCTTGAATTATTATTCCTAGCATGGTTGGATGCTTATTGCTTTATACGTCGGATGGTTCATTGTTTGCCAAAAGTCATGCCATTTGGAAAATAATTGAGTTTGTCAGTTCATCAGTTTGTCAGTTCATCAGTCTGTCTGGGAAAATTGCTTGCTTGTTACAATGTAGTAAGTATCTTTTAAAAAATCTGTTGTTAATCTCAAAGGAAAGTAGTAAGCTAAAAACGGTGTGTGCATCTGATATGTTTTTATATTAAATCTATAGATGCATTTTTGTCATAGTAATATTATGAATAATTCACAGCACAATTTTGTCAAGAAATAGATAATTTCACAATATGATAATGGGAACCTTGTGGACCCTGCTGCTGCATGTTAACAGTTGGTTAGTTTACTTTCATCTAGTCCTCTTTGAAATTGTAATTAGATCAGAGCAAACTAGCAAATTGCTAATGCATGGCAGCTGATCAAAGCAGACTAACAAACTGTTAAAGCACATAAATGGCAGTACATGAATGGCAGAATTCACAGGTTCTGTGACAGTGGTGACCTCCATGCTATAATTATATATCTAACTTAAATCACATGGTGATGAATAGTAGTCTGGGATGTACAGTAATGGGATCAAGCTACTCTGATGGTATGAATTATAACATTATAATGGCACTTCTCTAGTTCCTTTCATCTTAGGCTCTCATACCATTTTATAACCATTAATTGAGCCCAAAACATCTATCTGCACCAACCTCTTCCAAGTGACCTAAAGAGATTAGTTATGGGGGCTACCCAAAATGGAGCTTGTAACCTTTCCTAATGTATCATGAATCCATAATTTTCACTCTTGGTCATGGGCAGTGGGTGAACTCCTGGCTTGCTGAGGCAAGCTATGGTTAGCCCCTCAGCCCTGCCCCTTCTGTCTGAGTTCCCATCCCTTCAGCACAAAATAAGTCTCAACACTTTTTAACATCCCTATCCTAAACTTAACTTGAATTATTATGAAAGAACTATTCCAGTTAACTGGATTGTTTGGCAATCCAAGGGTGCAATGAATAATACTTCGGTAGTGAAGCATATTTTTAAAAATTCAGTGAGACTCAGTAGTGAAAGATAGGGCAGTTAATTTCCCATGAAATAGCATGTTTGGAAAACTTAAATGATTCTTCTGGATTGTTGCATACTAGAACTAACCATTGGTACTACAATAACTGATTCAATGAACGGAGTTATTTATCATTAATAATGGTGACTGGAATTTCCATCGATTAGGTAAGACCAAGGGGACTAATCTTGAATTGTTTGAAGAAATAAACCAAGATTTGCCATATGTCTTGACACTGAAGCTGTATGTGCTTATATATTATAATTAATCCAACTAATTAGAATATAATCAGATCAGTTCTACATCTGTACACTAGTTGCTTATTTCTTTAATTCATTCACAAGAGGGCCAAGTAAATTGAAAATTAGTGTTGATTTGGTATTCTGTATTTAAATTGATAGTATTGTTAAAAGAAATTGGTGAATTTTGGTTGTTTAAGAAGCTTGTCCTAACTCGTTCAAAGTAATCATCTGTACTGAGTTCTTCTGTGCATATGGGATAGGAATCAAAATTATAATTAAAATATTGTTTTGAGCTAACTCAGTCATTTTTTAGTTAGTGCTTTGCACTGCCACTTAGGACTTATTCTCTGGGCCAGAAGGTCTTGGGGGTGTTGCATGGGTAAATGCTTCACTGTTAGGAGAGAACATACCTTCTATTGTTCCATACAGATCTTTATATGGCCTAGCTAGCAGCAGTGTGGTGCATATTAGAAAAAGAAACCTATATTGTTTGTTGGCCAAAGATTTAGATGACAGTTTTGAAATAATTGAAATATTTGAGTTTTTCACTCAGATCTAACAAGAAAACTTGTTTCAGATATGAACCCACATCAGGGGAGGGCAAGACAGCCCATCCAGGCCAGATCTGGCTCACTAAGCCGGTTGATCTGGCCTCTGTGCCGCCCACAGGCCAGTCAAGACCTGGGAGTGCAAGAGTGTGCGCAATCTCGTCTCCCCGGCCAGGGCGTGCAGCACCAGAGGGAACCACCAGCTATTCAGAACAGCTGGTGGCTCTCTCTAGGGTTCCATGTACCCCTGGTAGGGCAGGGAGTGTGAGACAAAGACTTCATGTGCTCCCTGCCCCCAGGTTAGTCAAGGTCTGTGGGTGGGGGAGCATGCAAAGTCTCCTGGCCCAGCTCCTTTTACCCAAGGCCCCACCCCTTCTGGGACAGGCCGCAATCACTTCTGAAATGGATGAAGTGTTCCCCCCTCTCAGATTATTGGCCACCCCTGATTCACATTATTAGATTTTACAGGACTATTATTTTGGTATTTATTAGCCATTAATACTTCAGTAAGTGGAAAAAAACTCAGAATATAATTGTTTTTAAATAAAGCAGTTAATTGCTTTTCCAGGGCACTAGAGGCTTTTGATTCAGGTTTTTAATTCCCTTGTATGGAGTTAGTTCCTAATACTAAGCTACTTCACTATGCCTTTGACTATTACCATCTTGATACATGTATCCCTAAAAGTAGAGGGTTGGTGTTTGTCTCCTCATTTCTGATTGGATGAAGTGGCATTTTTCAAGTTCATGGATCTTTATAGTAGCAGCATGCACACCTTTGCCTGAACCATTTTCCTTTCCCTTGGCAGCATGTCGTTCTCTTCCTGAATGCACCATACCCTTCTTCCCTGAAGCTCCCATTCTGCTTGCTCTGGTGGAGATATTGCACATTACTAAGTTGCATGTTGTCACGGCCTCAGTGCAATTTAGTGTGTGCGATATTTTCACATGAGTGCATGCACACGGGTATGGCTGTGGCTTTGGTGGGGGCAAACTAGTGTTGTAAAAGTTGTAAGGCCAGTTCAGTGTTTTGACTAGTTTCTTAAACATACTTAACAAAAGTTCAAGTTTTATAAAATCACGAAAATGATCTCCATTTGAGAAATGCTACCAATATTTTCTTTATCCAGTTAGAATACACTTCAAAATCGTCAGATTCATAATTGGTTATAGGAAATTCTCCTAAATGATCAGAGTTTTTCCTAAAAAGCAAATGGAAAAATTGAGAACATTCTCCTGACAGAGAGGATGAACCAAAGTTGCCTAAAAATGAAATGGGGATGTTGTGGAGAGCTACAGTGCCTTGATTAAACAATCAAGTTTCTATTATTTCTTGCAAACTTGTATTTAATAACTTAAAAAGATACTATGAGCTGTGTTGTGCAAAAGTCTCATTAATCGCCTAAATGTATCCATGCCATTGGTCTCAGAATAGTCAAATAATGGAGAAAATTAGTTCCCAGAGAAAACAATTCTCTTCCAGCATATGACGGGTAAAAGTAGATAATGTGCTCAGGAAAGCTAAAATGTGTGAATTTGACTGTAGTATTAACAATATATCTTTTTAATTTAGTGAGGTTTTTAGGAAGCAAATGTTAACCAAGTCTTCAAAGAAATCTGCATGCACTGTACATCCTTTCAATACAAGAAGAGTCTCTTACAGAGACTTACTTTTCTTATAAATAGCATTACATTTTAACAATTTATAGTTCCTGTATCTATCTGCATAGTGTTCATTTGATTTCAGTGGGTATAATGTATGAATAGTGTGGAGGCAAAAGGTTATGTATCAGGACAGAATCTACCTTTTGAACCATATTTCTATGCTTTGGCCTTTCTGATTGACATTCAAAGTAATTACTGATGTTTCAGATTGTGTGCAGAATGAGGCAAACAATAGCTCTGAGGAAAGGGTCATCTACCTGAGAAAACCTAATGATGATAATTTAAATGTCAATAATTACTTTTGGCTAATTACTGCCAGTAATTTTAATACAAATAACCAGTTAACTTGCTTATTTCACAAGTTAAAATAGCTTCCCTTATCTTCCTGTGTTTGAGAATACTAAATTTACCCCCACTTTATTTTAAAACTCCAGTTTTCCCTGAATATTTCCAATAGATGGATTAATGCCATTCTTTTACGTTGCTTGAGTCTCAGTATCATGGTCTATCTCATAGGCTACATTGGGTTTTATTCCCAGCTCTTCCACAGGCCTGCTGGTTGACCTTAGTCAAGTTGCTTTCCTTTTCTGTGCCTCTGTTACTTCATCCCTAATATAGGTTAATGACAATGATCTTTCTAAAGTGTTTGAGATCTTCTGATGAAAAACAGTAGATAAGAGCCAGTTATTGTTGAAAATTAGTGTTCAGAGGGAATATAAATTTAATTGTCATATACAATTAAATAATGTTAAGGCATACTTCAGTTTATTAATTCACTTTATTGTGCAAACCCTCTCATATTTTTTAATTTATCCTGAGCTACCACAGAATTTCTAGTCTTCTGCAACACTGAAGTGCAACATTTAGGTCAAGCTTGCTAAAAGTATATACAGGCAGTCCCTGGGTTACGCGGATCCGAGTTATGTCGGATTCGTACTTACGAATGGGGCTTTTCTCGCCCCGGAGGACGCGGGCGGCGGGACCTCCCAGACGTGCCACGGTCCCGCCGCCCGCGTCCTCCGGGGCGAGAGAAGCTGCTCCGCGTCTCCCTGGTCTGCTGGGGTGTCCTGATTCAGCCGCTGCTGAAACTGACCAATTAGGACGTCTGGGGCAGAGCAGCTGGGGTGCTGCTGGGTTGGTCCAGAAGCGCCGAGGAGCGGCAATGCGGGGACCTACCCGGCAGTGCCCCAGCTGCTCTGTCCCAGGTGTCCAGATTCAGCCGCTGTTGACACTGATCAGCGGCTGATTCCAGGAAGCCCGGGGCAGAGCAACTCTGCCTCGGGCTTCCTGTAGTCAGCCGCTGGTCAGTTTCAACAGCGGCTGAATCTGGACGCCAGTTCCGACTTACATACAGATTCAACTTAAGAACAAAACTAAAGTCCCTATCTTGTACGTAACCCGGGAACTGCCTGTATAGGCTCTTAGTAATCTGTTACTCTGAGTACACAAAATCATTTGCATGATCTGAAACAGAAAATTCTAACACAGTCGGTACTGTAACTGACCTAACAATCTGCATGATATATGTTTATAAGTCTATATAAATGTATTTACATACATACAATTTTCTTTTCCTTTAATGCTCTGGGAAACAGGATATGCCAGATTAAGGAAGTTTTGCAGATCATGGAGGGTGCTAGAGTGGGATTTGGGAGGAAGGGTGCATGGCAGGGAGGGATAGCTCAGTGGTTTGATCATTGGCCTGCTAAACCCAGGGTTGTGAATTCAATCCTTGCGGAGGCCATTTAGGGATTTGGGCAAAAATTTGTCAGGGATGGTACTTGGTCCTGTTGTGAAGGCAGGGGACTGGACTCAATGACCTTGCAAGGTCCCTTCCTGTTCTAGGAGATAGGCAATCTCCATTAATTTAAATTTAATTTAAAATTTAAAATGATGGGGATGGGTCACCTTACTTTGCACCTTGCTTCCAGGGATTTACGTGACTGTGCCCCCTGCTGCTCCCATGCACTGCCCCCTGCTACTATGGGGATGGAGAGGGGAAGGGAAGGGGGGAAGAAGCCTCTAGTGAAGTGGCTTGCTGAACTGCAGTTCTCCCAGCTGGGGAAGACAGGGAGTGGCAGCCCACAAAGCCACAGACCAGCTGCAGGTATGTAATAGCAGTGTAGATGTATCTTGTGTTTCTTTAGTCGGTCACATAATTGGTATTGAAATAGTGGAAAACCTCTTCTAAGGAATCATGTTGGAGGATATCTTTTCAAGCTGATACAGAATCTAAATTTGAAAGTTGGTCCAAAACTGTTCCATTGATTTATTTGAGGATATTTTATGTCTCTTCAACACAGGATTGTCTTTATCAACACAGAGACTACGTCTACACTGGCCCCTTTTCCGGAAGGGGCATGTTAATTTCAGAAGCCGTAATAGGGAAATCCGCGGGGGATTTAAATATCCCCCGCGACATTTAAATAAAAATGTCCGCTGCTTTTTTCCGGCTTTTAAAAAAGCCGGAAAAGAGCGTCTACACTGGCCCCGATCCTCCGGAAAAAAAGCCCTTTTCCAGAGGATCTTATTCCTACTTTAAAGGGCTTTTTTTCCGGAGGATTGGGGCCAGTGTAGACGCTCTTTTCCGGCTTTTTTAAAAGCCGGAAAAAAGCGGCGGACATTTTTATTTAAATGCCGCGGGGGATATTTAAATCCCCCGCGGATTTCCCTATTACGGCTTCTGAAATTAACATGCCCCTTCCAGAAAAGGGGCCAGTGTATACGTAGCCATAGTGTACATAACTATCTCTGCTTATCTTTTTATTGTGCTGGGGATGAGGCTAAGTCTGTTTTTTCCTCCCCCTCCTTCCTCTTAGTAAAGTGGCTTCTTAAGGATCTGATAGTGTATTCCCAGGTTTGCAAATGGACAAGGGTATTTAAATTTCACAAGTCTAGTACAATTTGAGAAATCATCTACCTATTTCTTCACAGTGTTCATTCAAAAGCTTTTTTCTTTGTTGCTGTAACATTAGTTAATATATTTTTCTCAACCGTGAGCTCTGATAGCACACAAGCTTGATCCTGTATATACCCTCTCTTGAGGAAAAAGTAGCTTTGATCTCATCTCTATTTGTTTAATAGAGTGGTCTCTGAATTTTACTGTGTCACACTATTACTTCATCATTTTTCCTTCCACAACTTCATGGTAGAGCAAACTCTTTTAAGAGGGCTAAAAAGGATTGTGGAATCACCCTCCTTTCTCTCCCCCCTCCCCCCAAATAAAAAAAACCACCACCAAAAACCAAAACAAAAAACTTAAGGACAAGCCACTACTTGCAACTTATTTCCTGTTTCACAAAACAGTATTCTTTCAATAATGTTTCATATAATGTCTCTCCATTTCTTCCAGTTCAGCTGATAGCAAAAGAAATTCTGTCTTACTCCCTAGATCTGCTTCCTTCCCCCTCCGTACTCTAACTTCATAATTATAATTTAGGGTTACTAGCAGTTCTCCCAATGTAGTCTCCTTTCCGCAAGTTACCTGCCAGTTATGGGTTTCCTTTGCCTTTCCTCTGAGTCCTGCTGTTGCCAAATGTTAAGTGGCAATTTTCAGCTTTGTAATTAGTTTGCTGTCTTGTAGCCAGCTTAACTTCTAAGATAGCAGATTGCTGCTAAATCAAGTGTGTGTGGCGGGGGGGTGATTGAAAAGTTTACTACTACTTGAAGTAGGCTAGGTCTATGTTGCAGGCTTCTTGCACAAGAAGCTTTTTGTGAAAGATCTTCCGCAAAAATTTCTTGAGCAAGAGCGTATCCACACCACAAAAGTGCATGGACTGCTCTCTCGCAAGAAAACTCTGATTGCCATTAACAGAATGGCCATGAGGGCACCTGTGCTTGTTTTGATAAGCTATTTTTGCACAAAAAATCCCTGCTGCCCGTCCACTCTCACCTTTTTGCACAATAACTATTGCACAAAAAGGAGTTATTCCTCATAGAAAGAGGAATACCTATGCTTCAAAAAACCCTCTGTTCTGTCGATTCACTGTAAATTTTTTTGCGGAAAAAACACACTTGAGGGGTGGATATGACCAAGATATGACTTCTGACAAAAGCAAAGGCCCCAACGGCATAGGCTTCAATGCCAGCAGCAACATGAAACAGCTGCAGCCCAGCCCTCCACATCCAAACAGCAAACTTGAAGGTTCGGTCAGGAGCCAGAAAGAAACTCTCCTTGTGGTTACACCATCAACCAACCATCCACAATTCAATCACTGCCTCCGCCCCTTCTTTCAACAATGGGCTCAAATCACATAGGACAAATGGGTGCTACAGCTCATCCACTATGGTTATTCTATCCCTTTCATTTCTCTTTCCCCTACCCATCCTCCCTCCCCATCCCCCTCTTCAGGGACCCTTTTCATGAGACCCTCCTCGTGCAAGAGGTGATTCACCACCTCCACCTACGCGCCATAGAACTGGTACCAATAGAGTTCCATGGCCAAAGGTTTTATTCAACTTATTTTCTGACACACAAAAGGAATGGAGAATGAAGGGCCACTCTAGATTTACAAAAGCTCAACAAGTACATCACTTATCAACGATTCAAGATGGTGACCCTAACAACAATAATCCCAGCATTGGATCAAGGAGATTGGCTTTCGGCTCTCGACTGTCAAGATGCATACTTCCACATCATAATCCATTCTACCCACAGACATTTTCTACAATTCACGGTTGGTAGTCATCATTACCAATACCGAGTGCTCCTTTTGGGCCTTTCAGTGGTCCCCAGGGTATTTTCTAAAACGCTAGCCATTGTAGTGGCATGCCTTCGTCATCAGGGAGTCATAATAGTTCCATACTTATATGACTATCTCATAAAAGGTACATCTCTCAAAGAGACAAAACACGTGACTGAGACTGAGACTATCACAAATATTTTGCTTCGGCTTCCACATAAATTACGAAAAATCCACGCTCCATCCCACACAGGTGCTGGAATTTACAGGAGCTCACATCGATACCATCGCAGCCAAAGCGACTTTGCCCATGTACAAATTCAACACCCTATGCAACCTCACAGCAGTAGCTTGAGCGACCCCTACCACAACAATTCGCAAATGCCTAAAAATTTTGGGCCACATGACCACCACGACCTACATTGTCAGGCTGGTGAGGTTCCACATGAGATGCCTTCAGCCTTGGCTCGCCACACTTTACACTCCATCCAGAGACCCACTCTCCAAGTCAGTTAACATTCCACCACGGGTCCTCAACTCCTTGGACTGGTGGATGTCTTAATTGGCGTTCCCTTCCATCAGCCGATCCGTATACTTACCATTCTGACCGATGCGTAGCTCATGGGATGGGCTGCTCACCTAGGAGCTCTGGCTTGGGCCACGGAGCTCTGGCCCCTGTCTCTCTGCCCCGGCCGCAGAGCTCCGGCCCTGGAGCCAGATGGCTGCGGAGCACTGCCCTGGCTGTGGAGCCAAGCAACTGTGGAGCTCTGCCCCAGCTGTGCAGCTTTGACTGTGGTGCTCCAGCCCTGGGGAGCTGAGGCAGCAGCAAGGGCAGGCTGGAGCCATTGCCCAGTGGCAGCACAGCCATGAGGAGATGGACCTTCCCTGGTCCAGCAACTCCCATCGTTTGGGACCAGTTCTATTCCGAGGATGTCAGACCAGCAAGGTCCAACCTGTACAGTGTATTTTGAAAAGTTTAATTATATGCTTATCCAGTGTTGAGAGAGGGAGAGATGGGGGTGGTAGTTTAGGATAACGTCCAATAAATCAATCCCTTGCAGGCTCACTTTTACCTCTCAGATGAAAACTCTCCTACCAACCCAATCCACTTGTGCCCAGGAAAAACTTTATAAAACAAATAGGCCTTGCTGAGCATTCTGCAAGTAAATAATAATATTTTGAGCGTATGCATAAAATACATTCCACAGTCCAGAAAACCTCACTTGTGAGTGTTCTTCCACCTTTTCTTGGTTAGAGTAAGGACTATTGGCCTCCTCTGAGCTCAGAGAATCTCCTGGGGGGAAACTTCAGAGGGTAGCCAAGTTAGTCTGTAACTGGAAACTCGTAAAAAACAACAAATAGTGTAGCAGCACCTTAAAGTCTAACACAACGTGTAGATGATACCATGAGCTTCTGTGGGTAAAATCCACTTCTTCAGATAAATGGTGTATTAAAAGTCCGGTTCCAAAATAAATATGGGATATGGGGGGGGGGGGGAAGAAAGGGGGAAAATAGTGAAACAGAGAGTTCATGTTACCTGAGGCTGATAGAGAAGGTGCAAATTGTTCTTAACAAACCAAACAATGGGTACTTAAGTCATTAGGATGTGTAAGGTAGTGTGCTAGCCAAGTAATGTCTTTATTCATACCTTTGTGAATTTGAGAAAATGATCACTGTAAATTTTAATAAGCAATTTAACAGGGAGCGTTAGCCTAACTGAATTAATTTTAACCCTGTACTAACTGGAAAAAGTCAGGCATCACCATAGTAAGCTACAAAAAAAAAAAAAAAAAAAAAAAAAACCATTGTCCACAACTTTATGGTTTAACAGAAATGATAGTGTGTTTCTAGCCAGTGCCTTTGTGAACTATTCAGAAATGGATCGGGATCCAACATGATTTTGCCCTCTCCCCCTCTTTCCCCAAATTTTAAGCTTAAATTACACAAGATGAGCACTTTTGCCATTCTTATGTTTTCTCATATGTTGTATGTCTTTTTAGTTTTAAATAAAACCAAGAATACCAAGTTATACTATACATCAGGGTTTCCCAACCTATGGGTCAGGACCCAAATATGAGTTGCCATTGCATTTCAAAAGGGTCACCAGCTATCTCACCTGGCTGCTCTTAAGGAGCTATTCACACATTTTTTGAATTGCCCTGCATCACCAAGTCTTCCTGAATTGTCAAAATGGGTCCCCATCTGGAAAAGGTTGGGAACTGCTGCCATACATGGTTTGTTCCTTAATTTCAATTACAGACCACTACTCCTCCAAATGATGTTTCATCCATATGATGTTCATAAGTGATTAAATTTTGCATTTGTCTTTCTAACTTCTTTGATACATGTGTAAACTGTTTTAAAAGTTGAAATTAATCCTTCCTGGTTTAGTGAAAATATTAGCTTACTGAATTTGCTCCAAAAGGTCTGCCTTTCTTCGTGGTAATATAGAACTTCATGATTTTTGCATCAAGCCCACTACATGCCCTACAACCTACTCCGAGTATCTGTCATCACAAAGATGGAGGAGATAATGCATAATATTGAAATCAGTTTCTAAAATGTCTTACTGGACTCTCATTCAGAGATATGCTTCATGGTTTTGATAGGAGAAATTGGATCCAAATTTGGCAAGGTTTGAATGTAACAAATTTAAGTCTGTACAGTTAATTTCCTGGGTTCTGTGATTGTAATAGCATATGCATAATTAATAACTGGCTTATCAGTTAAACCAGTTTCTCAAAGTGGTCCACGAAACCACTTTGAGAAACACTGATGTAAACATGATTATACTTAAATGCACTGCCTATTGCATTATCAATAAGTAATAAACAAAGTAATTCATCTATAATAAATATGCAGCTGTAAAGACCTGTAGTGATGATTTTATGGTACCACCGAGATTAGTTTTTAGTCATCTGCGTAGATTACATATTCCCCACGGCCCCCCGGACACCCCTCCCCTGCCAGCGCTCCTTCCCTTCCCCCTTCCTCCGGGCCTCCCCTCCAGCCCCACAGCCCCCAATCTCCCCCCAGCTCTGCTTTCCACCCCCCTTCTGGCCAGCCCTGCCCTCTTCCCTTCCTTGCGTGGTGCCCGCCCCCCTTCCTGTTCCCCTTCCTCCGTGGCACGCTGTGGTGGTCCCACTGGGCCCAGCTGAGTGGTGCTAGGCCCTGGCGGGTGAGCAAGTGGCGGCAAGTGGCCCTTTGAGGTCTGCGCTCCCTATGCTCAGCTGAGCGAGCGGCACAGTGCACCAGGGAGGGAGGGGAAGTAGAGTGGGGCACCACTCAGGAAGAGGAAGGGGGGTGGGAAGCAGAGCTGGGGGCGGATTAGGGTCCATGGGGCTGGATGGGAGGAGCTGGCGGGAAGCAGACCTGGAGAATGGGGGGAGGGTGCAGCCACTGGCCGCAGCCAGACCCCAAATGGCCGCTTGCTCCCCGGCCACAGCCCAGCTGAGTGGCACTAGTGCTGTGCTGCTCAGCTGAGCCCCGATGGGACAGGAAGGAAGGCAGGGCGGTGATGTACATGGCCCAGGGGTGGGGCCGTACACGTCACGGTCCCCCTTTCCTCCTCCCGCCATGGCGCTGAGTGATGAGCTCCTCAGCCTGGCTGCTGTGGGAGAGGGGTGGGGGGTGGTGATGTAGACAGCCCCGCCCCCGGCCGTGAATGTCACTGCCTCGCCCCTCTTCCCCTGCAGCGTCCCGGCTGAGCATGCAACACTCAGCTGAGTGCCACAGCGGGAGGGGAAGGGGGCGGTGAATGTTGCGCACTCAGCTGGGCCGCCATGGGAGAGGAGGGGCAGGGTGGTGACGTACACAGCCAGGGGGCGGAGCTGTGTACGTTACCACCCCCTTCCCCTCCTGCTGTGGCACTCAGCTGAGTGCTGCGCCCCTCAGCCGGGCAGCCAGGGGAGCCAGCAGCGCAAGGGGCTGTTTGGGCTCCCTGGAGTGGGAGGGGAAGGGAGGACGGTGACGTACATGATCCTGCCCCCTGGCCATGTACGTCACCACCCCGCCCTGCCCCCCTCCCTCGCGGCAGCCCGGCTGAGCAGGCAGCACTCAGCCAAGCGCCATGGCGGGAGGGAAGGGGAAGCGGGGCGGGGAGAGACGGAGGGGAGAGAGAGGCAGGAGGAGAAGGGAAAGGGAGAGTGAGAGGCAGGAGGGGGAGAAGAGAAAGAAAGAGACGGAGAGAGGCAGGAGGCGGAGGAGAGCTGAGAGAGGAGGGGAGGCAGTAGGAGGAGAGAGAGAGAGACAGAGTGAGAGAGCTCAGGAAAAGACATGAAAATCCTGTCTTATGACGGGCTAATTGGCTAGTTATAAAAGACATGTCTGAAATGCCTGCATTTTAAACTCTGAGTTCATGGCATAATTGTATGCAGTTCTTAAAGATTTCACTTTGTTCCTAAAATGAATTTGGTCTTCTATTTCAAATGCTTTCTTGTGTGTAGAAAGCAGATTTGCAATTGTTTGCTAAGCCACATGTTTATATTTAGAAATCCAAAGGGTGTTTTTTGGCTCATGAAGCTGTTTCTGTTTAGTGTTGCATTTATCATAGTAGGACAGTCATGTTTTATTTTTTTCCCTTCCAGTAGGATATAAGGAATGTTAAGTAACTGAGAACTCAAAAATCCCTTTCAAGTAGTTATACAGATTGAACCTCTCTAGCCCAGCACTCTCTGGTCTGGCAACATCCATGGTCCGGCATGATTTCAGTTAGACAGATGTCCACTTATGGGTGTGGCCATGTTTCCCGCAGTCCCATAACATTTATTTACAGCTTTCAGTATTCCGTGTTATTTAGTGCTATTTTACCCCTCAATATCTTCTAAAAGTCTAGTAAGCAATGAAAGTGGTAGTAATGCTGCAAGATCATATTGACCTCCTATCATTCAGCAGATTCTCTGGGTCAGCAACTGGTCAGGTCCCAAGGGTGCTGGACTAGAGAGTTTCAACCTGTAGATGCAATGGCTTAATTTATAGTGAAGTGGTACCTCAGACACCTGCCTCAAGACAGAGTTCATAAACTGAAAACTAATATCCACCCATTCTCAAAAATCTCTTTGGAGACCGTTTATGATGCTATTTTTGGCAAATTATACAAGTATATTCTAAGAAGAAGTAAGCAGACACACACTGTGGGGATACTTTTCAGTTATTTTTGGCTGGACATAACTTCAACTTTATTTGTGTAGCAGTTTGTATTCAGTTTCAAAGGATCATATAAACCTGAGTATTTAAAAGTTGTATATTAACCTATACTGAAACCCAGCAAGTTTCTGCGGCCTGCAGGAGGTTGCAGGGGGCTGTGCCTTTGGATCTCAATATAAACTAGTGTCCAAACAGCAAATTACCGTGACGGGCTGCGTGCCAAAAATTGTTGACCCTGGCTTAGGGGTTAGAAGAAGATGAGAGGGAAGAGATCAGTTCTTCTGTTGCCAGGAAGAGAGCTCTCAGTTGGACTAGTTGAAATTTTTTTGTTTGTTTCCTTTTGGGCTTGGTGGTGCATTTGTAGCACCTCCTCTTTGAGCAGCTGTGAAGTCTTTCCTCATCAAAATCTCCATTAGTGCTAAGACTTTCAATCAGTAAACATCTTAGGCATGGAAATTTACTTCAGACAAAATTGTATATAGAGTTTAAACTGATACCTGCCATGCTATTTTTGAGAAGCTAGTGCTTCAGTTGATCAGAACAGAATTTACATTTTTTCAAAGACTTAGATATGGTTTCAATAGATAGTATAAGTAATTAAACAGAACTAGTTCTTTAAAAAGGCTCACATGACAAGAAAATTATATACTTTAAGCTTCTTTAGAACTCAAATTGGCATATTGAGTTCAATGTAATATATAAAAAAGAAGAGTACAGAAATAATGTTCATTATTTCATCTAATAGTTGAAATTTGATAATATATTAATATCTGGAAGTTTTTATACAAGCTTAGATGTTTTGGTTGCTGCTTGTAATTGTTTTTTTCCTTGTGAAGATTTGAGCTGTTTTCTTTGTAGCATAATGAAAATATAAAATATATTTTGTATTAACCATGCCCTAACGTATTTTATTTCAGAATACATTTCTTCATGTGATACCATGGTAATTGAAATCATCTAAAGTGCTCAGTGTTTTCAGTGAAGCATCAATAGCATTGCAAACTACCCTGCCACCCACATAAGTCTGAATTTGTTGACTTTCAGGTCACTCTGGAAAACTTTTTTTTTTTTTTCCCCTCTTCCTTGCCCTGTCTTTTCTGGGAAAGTGGCTGAGTGGTTTGTATTAGATGACAAGCTTGTCGTTCACGTGTGTTTATAAGGATTTCATATTTGGAACATAGGTCCTAATTTTAAGTTGTCTGTATATCCACAACTTCAGATCGGTACTACAGCTCTTAAAATCTGGAATTAAGGTGGCAACCAGAAGAGGATAGAAGAAAGTTGAAATCATTGTGTTCTTAAGCTCCTGCAGAGAGAGAGAGACTCATCTCCTGCAACATGTAGTAGACGATTAGTCAGGGAAGACCGGTAAAGCCAGTAAGTAGAGCTCTATGAAAGTTTGCAGATGATATCAAGATAGGAGGGTTTTCAGGTGCTTTGGAGAATAGGATTATAATTCAAAATGATTTGGACAATAGGATGAAATTCAGTTAGGACAAATATAATTTTCTGCAGAAAACGACCTAGAGATTACAGTGTATGAGAAACTGAATATGTCAGCAGTGTGCTTTTGTAGCCAAAAAGTCTAAAGGCATATTTGGGGTGCATTAGTAGCAGTATTGCCAGCAGATCCAGGGAAGTGATTATTCCACTTTATTCAGCACTGGTGAAGTACTGTATCCAATTCTGGGGCTCCCATTACAGAAAGCATGTTGTTACATTAGAGAGGGTCCAGTGGAGGGCAACAAAAATTATTAGGAGGCTGGAGCACATGACTTATGAGGAGAAACTGAGGGATTTGGTGTTATTTAGTGTACAGAAGAGAGAGGTGTGGGTGGGTGGGGAGGGGGGAGAGGACTCAATGATGTCCTGAGATCTCTTCCAACCCTATGATTCTATATGAATACTCCGTTTAAGAAGGAACGATTAGTTCTTCCTTGAGCAGTGTCCCGTGGGTGCTCCACTGTAGGTGTCAGGCTTGTCCTAGCACTGCAGATCGGAGAGCTTTTTAAGTCTTAGTTCGCTAGACCGCGCATGCGCGATGTGCATCTCGTGTCTTTTGCACTGTTTCTGAGTGCGCAGTCCATCTCCTGCCAGTTTACTCCATCTGCGGCCGAGGACGGTCAGAAGGAACACTCTCATCTAATCCTGTCAGAGATTGAGAGAGAAAATTGTCGTTAGTTAGTTAGTTGTACAGTTATTAGTTTACATAGTAATAGTTAGTTTCTTCTAGTGTCAGCTTCGTTTAAAAAAAAGAAGTAATATTTGTAGCGTAGTCAGTTGTTATAGTTCTTCCTCGGTTTGGGGATGGAAGACGCTCTCCGGTCGAGCCATGCTGGGCTCACCCGGTTTTAAAAAGTGCGGCAAATGCCACGAGCCCGTGTCCGCATCAGATGGGCACTTGCTCTGTATACGGTGCCTTGGTGAGGGACATATCCCACAAAAATGTCCCCACTGTTCAAAGCTCACAGCACGAGCTAGACGAGACAGGGAGATGAGGCTGAAAATGCTTCTATTTGAGAGAGCATTACAGCCGCCTGAGACTGATTCTTCCCGACCCCCTGAACCAGCTGTAGCCAGCAGATGTCGACCTGCTTCGCCCAAGCCTGCCCACGCGAAGAGGAGGCTTTCTTCTTCACGCTCTTTGCCTCCAACTCGTGTCAGCACAGGGGAGAAATCGGGCACATCAGGCACGGCTGTTTGCTGCCAGCCCGATAAACACAAGCAGGGCTGGAGTACCTCGGCACCAAACCCGGCACCGCCCAGAGACTCGGTGCCGAAAACCTCTGCCACATTTCGTCCGGCACCGAGCCCTGAATCGGTGCCAACAATGGCACTGATTACAACCTTGCCACCAGCACTAATGACAACTATGGTGCTTGTGGCATCAACAGTGGCACAGAGTCCTCCAGCTCCGACTGCAGCGTCACCAATATTACAGCTGGCACCTCTGTGCCACCAAGGGTCGGTACAGGGAACACGTTCTGCACTGCTGCACCACTCATTGCTGGCACCTACTTTGCACACGATTGTGCACTTGGCACCGACGCTAGTGTTGACACTGACATCACGCAGTCACCAGCACCAACCAAAGTGCGCCAAAAATCGCGCAAGCTGCCAACTCCATCACCCAGTCCGGACCATGCTGAATTTTCCCTGGAACTACCTTCTCCATCTCCAGCTCGATCTTTTCGGTCCAATCATTCAGCAAGGCACCAGACCACAAGATGAGGATACTACTGACCGCCTTACACTTTGCCACGTTACCATCTGTCAGCTGACGGTCAGGGCAGTGTGTGTGTGTATGCTTCTGAGAAAAGGTTTAACGTCTGTGTCTTTACTGCTAGGACCGGGGTCCCGTCGCAGAGGGTGGCCAGCAGGCCAACAGACGCCTCGTTATATAGAAAGAGCTTATTACACCTTAGATTTTAACTGCTAGAACACAGGGGTTCCTTTGCAGCGGGCAGCCTGGGAAAGGCTGGAAAGGTGCCTCAACGGATCTTGTCACCTGGGAGTGACACAGATCCAAACGCTTAAGCTCTCTTTATGTCTGTCTCTTTATGACTGGCTGAAGTTCTTTTAAATTGTGCTTGGTTCTGTTACAGCAACTGAAGGAGTCAGGTTAAAACTTAAACAGTTACAGGTTTATTAAAAGACTTATAAAAGCATATGGTTACAATGGCTATTGCTCTATTTTTTTAAATGCTAACAAATACAGATTTTAAAAATGGTTACAAAGAAAATAAAGATAGAAAATAGAAATAATGGTACTAAGTGACAGCTTAATCTTTAAAGAGCTCTAAGTCTATGTATATATATACTTAAACAAAGGACTACATTTAGGTACAATTTTTACCCCTTTCTGTGCCTCTCGACTCCAGCGTGTCAGGCCAGGGCCGGTCTCTCAATTCCTAGGAAAGACGAATACGAGGTGGGCGTCCCCTTGGAACCTCGGGAGATCAAACACCAAACCCGACCAGCAGATAGATGGTAGATTGACACTCAGAGAAAATGCGCTGCTGGACCTATCTTTATACCCCTGGGGGCCCGTATTCTCTTTCTTATCTAAGATGCCGAATTCTACTGGTCCGTTTTGTGGCGCCAGTTCTTACAAGCAAGTTTCAAGTTAATTTACACTTGCAAGAGAGATAACTAAATTGTGAGCACTAGACATTTTTTTACTGGGCGAGAGATTCCTCCCCCCACGGATGGATGTGTGTTCGTATCAATATGGGTTTCAGTCAAGGGCACTCCTTGGCAGCCTCTTGGTCAGCAATTGGCGTATCTCTGTTTACAGCCATTCACGGTCACACAGCCTGGGCCTTCTGCTCTGTGTGCCCTGTATGCTCCAGGCAAGCAAAAATGGATGTTACAAGGGGGTTCCTGTCTGGCTACATTCCACCCTCTGATACGACACACCACATCCCAGGATACAAGATGGCGGTGATACCAGCACCTCTTGCCTACCTTGGGGGAATCTAGAAGTGCCCGATGGCCGGAATAGAAGGTTCAGGATCTAGGAATTGGCTAGGGTCTTTTCCTAGTGCTGTATATCGAATGTGCACAAAAAAGGTAGCTGCTTTAACTAGGCATTGCACAATACATAGAGCTATGCAGAAAATGATTACAAAAATTACAGTGGTTAGAGCAGTGGTTATAACAGAGTGTAAAAAAAATGGAGTTAGGGAAAATTCTAGCTCTTGGGCTAAACAATTTAGCCATGAGATGTTTACATTCTTAGTTACAGCATGTCTTACCTTATACCATCCATTGCCACTTCCTTTGCCTCCCCCCAAAGTTATTTTGAGGATTGCGGTGGTCGCTGTTATCGAACTATACCGGTCTCTATTGGAAGATGTCACTCTTGTTCCATCAGTTGTTTTGGGCTGAGAGGGACAAACTCGATTCTCAGTCTAGTAGAGGAGTTAAGTAAGGTGTTCTGGTACAGCAGTAGCAGTTGGGATGAGGAAGAAGACCATGGCGAGTTGAAGTACTATGTCTTGCTTCAGCTTAGGTTTCTTTTTCTATAGTTCAGTCTATAACAACAGCGATTGCAAGCGCTGCAACAGCAAGCAGTATATATACAAAAAGTTCATGATGGTTTCTCGGATCTACACTAGCTCTGGGAGGGATACATCCCACTGGAGCACTGTTCAGGGCCATTGCCTCAGTTTCCTGTAATAAAACAAAAAAGTTCGCCGGTCTTGGATACAATCCAAGCCTCAGTAGTGGTTATTGGTGTTAGCCCAGCATCTGCAGTGGTCCAGACTCCTTTTCTCTTGTAGGAGTGCAGTACGTAGGTTTGCATTCTTAAACTGGGGTGTTTGATTACTACAGTGTCTTCAGGTGCATATTTAGAATCTTTGAGTGGCACAGTGTGGCTAGGAGAGGTTCTCCCTGTAGGGAAGAAATTTCTTACTGATCGGACTGCCTGTAGGGGTCTGCCGATTGTTTAATCTTTGCACCACAGTATCTAATCTGTTTTCTTATTTGCCATCTGTGGGCCTTTGGGTCCTCATGGATTCTCTACTTTCCCACTCCCATGGGTAGGCACGGAGGAGATGGGGACTCACCAGCATAAGGGCTGGGTGGTTAAAGCTATCTTATTCTTCAATACTGGCCTTCTAATTCTTTTAATTTAGTTCCATTAATTAACAATCTAGTTAGTCTCTGGTCTAAATATCTGGTTAGATCTAGTGAAGTGGACACAGAGCTGGACAGATCTTTCAAACTATCTAGGATCACTTGGTTGGCTTGGCTGGTGTGTAGGCCTTTACAGGCACTGGATATTACTGCATCTACCAGCCTGTATTCTATACAAACTTTAACTCAGAGGACTGTGTATTTGTTCTATGTATGTGACTTGAAGGAGGTTACGTTGACTAGAGTCACTGTTTCTTTTAAAGGACCAAGCATGGTTCACAGATATTTAATTGTTAACCTATGCAATTCTATAATTCTTGAGGCCTTTTAAGGCATCAGGCACCAGTAAGTAGCAGGGCAAGTAGCTGTTATTGCAATGGTGAGGTTACTAGTTTCCTCATTGTTGTGGGCATCTTTACTTAAATATGCTGATGTCCCACTTGCCTGTGTTGTTTCGTATAGATTTCTTATTATCTCTGGCGCTCTAGAGCTATTAAAGCAAAACTAATCTGGTGGGGGAGAGGGCTGTTACCCCACTCCCAGTCTTTCTGTTCACGTGATGCACTCCTTGCTTCTTTCTAGTTTCTTCTTTATTCACCTGTGGAGACATTGTTAACATTCTCCTAGCCTAAACAATTTCCAAACTATTATCCTTTCACTGAATTTTAAAGTTGCCAATTGATTGGGCCCAATTATTAATTTTGATGGTTTAAATTAATGCTTCTGCTTTACTCAAATTATCCTTTCATTAAAACACTATCCTACACACAACAATATTTGCAATACGTATTACAATTAAGACACACAAGACAAACTTGGACAGAACACAAACTTATTGTGTCATGACACAGAACCATGGTTTTTTGTCGTTGTTGTTTGTTGTTTTTCTTCAGCTGGCACCAGCGCTTTCTGATGATCTGAAAGACAAGAAAACATTTCTACCCCTGTCGGGGTGGTCTATTATAACTTAAAATACTGCCTAAGATCTGCTAGGGGAATCGGTTACAGCTAGTTCCTTAACACTTCTATGGGCGAGTGAGCTACAACTTTACGAGAACAAGAGCGCTTCATCGGTACTCGTGACCTTCTACTCCCTCGAATTACCTCTAGAGTTGCTAGCCTTCCCCAACAGTGGCATGCCTCAGTTTCCCTCTTGTACCACAGATCAGGCTTAATGTGTAAAGCTATAGTGCTTTTCCTTAGCACAAGGTGTTGGTTGGCCAGTTACTGTTCCTGCAAGCAAAAAGCTTTTATTTTCTTGAAAAGAATCATATGTACAATGTTACAGGCTTACTTATGAGGGACAGTTGGTTTCAAACCTCTTCAGAACAGACAGGCAGTCTGCACCCACTTACAACCTTGGATCTGAGAGCAAGCTAAAAGTGTTATCAACTCAGCCTTGAACAAAGATACAGTGAATTTTCAGTTTGGATTCTTAAAACAATAACTTGGTTTTCTTAGAGAGCAAATTTAACCTTAAAAGTTGAATGCCTAACACAAGCACTAACTAATTTGTGCTTTGTCTGTTTGCAATTTTAAGCAAGAGGACATTATCCAAAACAAAATAAAACTAGTTCATTTGAAACCCACAAAATAAAGTTACAATATATAGAGCTCATTCTTTGGACAGTCATTTTCCTTTGGGCTATTCCTGGTGGCAACTCCTTTCCCTCCAATATGGGCTTAATGATTGGAAGAGGATTGTGAAGTGTTATGGCTTGAGCTTGGGTTAACTCCTCTGTTTCTCTTAGTGCTGTGTAGGCTGCCCGAAGCACTTTTTATAAAGCGTGTAATTTAAGTGTGACCCTTGCCATAACTTCGAGCCAAACTGTATGGGGCGGCGGGGTACAGTTTCTCCTTCTTGCCATAAGGCATAGGACATCTCTGTGTTTCCCACAGTGAGGTTCAAATGAAATGGGGCATTAGGGTAAAATCGGACCTATAGACTGATAAGTGCGTATCTCGTTATCAGCTGTCTCAGAGCTTCCTCATGGGGGGGGGGACTCATTCCCAGCGAGCATGCTTCCTGAGCAAATTATACGGGGAGTAGGTACGAATTAAGATTCCCTGTTTTTCTAGATCTTTAATTAGTTCACAGAGCGGAGCCATAGCTTCGGCTGGAATGCGGTACTGTTTTATCTTGGTTACAGTGGAAGGCGGGAGAGCGGGGGTTTGAGCTAGCAAAGTTTTAAAGCCAGCTCCAAAAGCTCATTTTTCTCCATTAATTACTTTCTCCTTCCCCTCTCTAGCTTCAGGAGGAGCCGTTCCTGTAGGTGCTCTATGTCCTTATTTAGGGTTCACACCCGGGTATCCAGGTTCTGGCATTGCTCCCAGAGTTTGTATCTCTCTCTCTGCACCTTTATCAGCTCTGTTTCTAAGTTCCAGTAGCTAGAGCAGGCTGCTTGCCACACACCCTTTAACAGCCAGATGCAAGCGCCTTTCCTTAACATCTCTTTATCCCACTTAGGGTTGCCCCATCCCTCTCGGGCAAACTCCTTTTCTATACAGTTAAAATCCATGTCAATCGTGACTGGCTTCATGCTGCTGTATTTGAACCAATAGCACAATCCTGCCGACTACGCCAATTCTGTCAGCCGACGGTCAGGGCAGTGTGTGTGTGTATGCTTCTGAGAAAAGGTTTAACGTCCGTGTCTTTACTGCTAGGACCGGGGTCCCGTCGCAGAGGGTGGCCAGCAGGCCAACAGACGCCTCGTTATATAGAAAGAGCTTATTACACCTTAGATTTTAACTGCTAGAACACAGGGGTTCCTTCGCAGCGGGCAGCCTGGGAAAGGCTGGAAAGGTGCCCCAACGGATCTTGTCACCTGGGAGTGACACAGATCCAAACGCTTAAGCTCTCCTTATGTCTGTCCCTTTATGACTGGCTGAAGTTCTTTTAAATTGTGCTTGGTTCTGTTACAGCAACTGAAGGAGTCAGGTTAAAACTTAAACAGTTACAGGTTTATTAAAAGACTTATAAAAGCATATGGTTACAATGGCTATTGCTCTATTTTTTTTAAATGCTAACAAATACAGATTTTAAAAATGGTTACAAAGAAAATAAAGATAGAAAATAGAAATAATGGTACTAAGTGACAGCTTAATCTTTAAAGAGCTCTAAGTCTATGTATATATATACTTAAACAAAGGACCACATTTAGGTACAATTTTTACCCCTTTCTGTGCCTCTCGACTCCAGCGTGTCAGGCCAGGGCCGGTCTCTCAATTCCTAGGAAAGACGAATACGAGGTGGGCGTCCCCTTGGAACCTCGGGAGATCAAACACCAAACCCGACCAGCAGATAGATGGTAGATTGACACTCAGAGAAAATGCGCTGCTGGACCTATCTTTATACCCCTGGGGGCCCGTATTCTCTTTCTTATCTAAGATGCCGAATTCTACTGGTCCGTTTTGTGGCGCCAGTTCTTACAAGCAAGTTTCAAGTTAATTTACACTTGCAAGAGAGATAACTAAATTGTGAGCACTAGACATTTTTTTACTGGGCGAGAGATTCCTCCCCCCACGGATGGATGTGTGTTCGTATCAATATGGGTTTCAGTCAAGGGCACTCCTTGGCAGCCTCTTGGTCAGCAATTGGCGTATCTCTGTTTACAGCCATTCACGGTCACACAGCCTGGGCCTTCTGCTCTGTGTGCCCTGTATGCTCCAGGCAAGCAAAAATGGATGTTACAAAAAAGTTCCTGTCTAGCTACACCATCTTCGACACCGAAACTCCCTAGAATGTTCCATGCATTCAAGGGGCAAATCACGGTCACCCAGGTCTCTCTCACTCTCCAGTTACTATAGACGCCACGATGTTCATAGGAGCAGATACTCCTCCAGATATTCTCCGCCTTCTGCACGTCACTATGACCATCCATGCAAACATGACTGCTATTATGACGGATGTCATTTATACTCCCCTCGACACAACACAGTAAGATCGCCTTCCTGTCACCAGCCTCAAACTTCAGATAACAGGACAAACTCTCTAGCTCCATCAGTAACCAGGCCTCCTACTCCAACTGGAGTTGCACCCCCTGTTCCATATCAATCTGAATCCTAGGAGGGTCAACTGTACACTACAAAAAGGATGCGGAAGCATTGGAGAGGGTCCAGCGGAGGGCAACCAAAATGATTAGGGGGCTGGAGCATATGACCTACGAGGAGAGGCTGAGGGACTTGGGTCTGTTTAGTCTGCAGAAGCGAAGAGTGAGGGGGGATTTGATAGCAGCCTTCAACTTCCTGAAGGGAGGTTCCAAAGAGGATGGAGAGAGGCTGTTCTCAGTAGTGACAGATGGCAGAACAAGGAGCAATGTTCTCAAGTTGTGGTGGGAGAGGTCCAGATTGGATATTAGGAAAAACTATTTTACTAGAAGGGTAGTGAAGCATTGGAATGGGTTACCTAGGGAAGTAGTGGAGTCTCCATCCCTAGAGGTATTTAAGTCTCGGCTTGACAAAGCCCTGGCCGGGTTGATTTAGATGGGATTGGTCCTGCCTAGAGCGGGGGGCTGGACTTGACGACCTTTTGGGGTCTCTTCCAGTTCTATGATTCTATGATAAGGGGATGGTTGGATGAAATAACATGATCTTGGTAACTAATTGACCATTCATTATCAGTTGGAAATAGGTCAATGGAGGGATGATAGGAGTTGCTATAGGGAACTTTCTGGGTGTCTGGCTGGTGAGTCTTGCCCACATGCTCAGGGTTTAGCTGATCGCCATATTTGGGGTCGGGAAGGAATTTTCCTCCAGGGTAGATTGGCAGAGGCCCTGGAGGTTTTTCGCCTTCCTCTGTAGCATTGGGCACAGATCACAGCTGAAGGACTCTCTGCATGTTGGGTCCTTCAAAGTATTTGAATGCTTCAATATCTTTGATATAGGTGAGAGGATTATTCTAAGAGGGGTGGTGGAGATTCTGTGGCCTGCACTGTGCAGGGGGTCAGACTAGATGATCATAATGGTCCCTTCTGACCTTAAAGTCTATGAATCTATGAAACTGTTGGACCCACAGTTATTTCATCTTTGTCCCGTGACGCCGCCGTCTTCCCCAGTGACTTATCTCCCACTGCTGACATCCAACAGTTCCAAGAGTTTTTCAAGTGAGTCGCTGATAGCCAACAAGTGCAACTCTCAGAGGTCCAACAGAAACAACACCGTTTACTAAGAAACCTACAACCGTCCCAGAGGTGGAAAGTCGCCCTTCCACTTGATGATGCAATTTTGGAAATAGTGATTATATATGGCAGAGACTGGCATTGACTCCTGCTACAAATAAGAAAGCGGACAAGAAATACTTTGTACCCGCTAAGGGCATGGAATTCCTCTTTCCGCACCCACAACCAAATTCTCTTGTTGTGGATGCAGCAACAGAGAGCTAAAGCTCCTCAATACAAGAGTGCTATACTGACAAGGAAAGCAGACGTCTGGATCTTTTTGGAAGAAAAGTTTACTCATCAGCCATATTAACTCTAAGGATGGCAAATTACACTGCGCTACTGGCCAATCACAATTTTGACAATTATTTGAAATTGGTCCCACTTCTTGAACATCTGCCAGATAGTAAGCATGAAGTTCTCAAGGCTGTAGTACAGAAAGGATACACGGCTTCCCAAACAGCCCTCCACATAGCCATAGATACTGCGGATACAGCAGCATGAACCACTGCCACATCGATGGTCATGTGCAGAACATCTTGGCTGCAGCAGGCGGCAGTGCCAAAGGACCTCCTGCCAAAGGTCGAAGACCTTTCCTTTGACAGGCAGAGCCTCTTCGCGGAAAAGACAGACCAAGTCCTCCATTCTGGCAAGGACTCCAAGACAACACTTAGGACGTTGGGGATGTATACACCACCATATTGCAGGAAACATTATATGCCTTACCAAAACAAAGGCCATTCTCACACCCAATGCCTCATTACAGACAACAGGAGCACCAATGGACCAGGCAAAGGCAGCAGGAAAGATGACCACAGTTGATAGCGCCTAACCAACAGAACACCAGACAATAGGTTTGATGCCTTGGTCAAGGAACTATAGACCGCTGACTGCTCACCATCATGCCACAAACGTACTTTTTCACCATTGCCTGAGACTATTCCACCAATGATGAGCCTCGATTACCACCGACCGATGGGTCCTACACCTAATTGTGTTGGACTACACCAACCCCTTTGTCACTTCCTCCCCATCCCTCTTCAGGGACCCATCTCACGAGTCTCTCTTGAAACAGGACATAAATCGTCTTCTAACTATCGGAGCAGTGGAAATGTACTGGATGAGTTCAAGGGCAAGGGATTTTATTCCCGCTATTTTTTGACCCAGAAAAAATCAGGAGGTTGGAAGCCAATCCTAGACCTTTGACGCTTAAATCAGTACCTTCGCAAACGTTTCAAGATGGTGACCCTAGCGACTATCATTCCAGCATTGCACAGCGGAGATGGGTTTACGTCCCTTGACCTCCAGGATGCCAATTTTCATGGGACCATTCATTCAGCTCACTGACGCTTTCTACATTTTCAAGTTGGTTCAGAGCACTTCTAGTACAACGTCCTGCCTTTTGGTCTATCATCAGCCTCCCAGGAAGTGGTGACAGCTTACTTACGGCACGTGGGATTTATTATATTCTCTTACCTTGACAATTGCCTGATCAGAGCACCTTTTTTTTGATGAAGCACTTCAGGCTACCAACATAACAAGAATCATATTCGAAGCATTTGGTCTTATAATCAACCTCACAAAGTCATCCATGTCACCTCAGCAATCCATAGAGTTCATAGATGCATGCCTCAACTCCATCATGGATCGCGCATACTTAGCAACAAACAGGTTCCAAACTATCCAAGATCTAATACAGGTTCTCTCCATCAGCCCCAGAACCCCAATACTTACCTGTCTACAACTCATGGAGCACATGGCGTCTACGACGTACGTCATAGCACATGCAAGGTTGCACTTCAGATGCCCTCAATATTGGATTGCCTTGATTTGATATATGCACCAAACGGTCACAACATCCACAGGAGGGTCACGGTGCCTTGTCACACAGAAAATTGTTGGCATGGTGGACCATCCCCGACAACTTGATAGATGGCATACCTTTTCATTGACCTCAACCAACTATGCAGATTACCACTGACACATCACTTCTAGAATGGGGCGCTCATCTACAAGACCAACAAATCCAAGGCCGCTGGTCCGCTCAGGAATCCTTGCAACATATCAGCCTGCTCAAGTTGAGCACAGTCTTCAATGCCTGCAGACACTTCCTTCCCCTGATACATGGTCGTGTCATTCGTGTTCTTATTGACAGCATGACAACGGTATACTACATAAACCGACAGGGTGGGGCTCGATCTCGATCCTTTTGCATGGAGGCAATGCAATTATGGAACTGGTGCAACCAACACAGAGTTACAGTTATCACAACATACCTCCCTGGCAAGCAGAACATCAGTTGATGCCCTCAGTAGGCACTTCTCGACAAAGCATGAATGGGAATTGCACCCAGATGTGGTTCACACCTTTTCTGCCGCTGGGGATATCCATCCATAGACCTCTTTGCCACGCACCACAACGCAAAGTTCCCTCAATACTGTTCACGAGCAGATATTGGACCAAAGTCGATGGGAGATGGCTCCAGTCGCATAGGAGCGCAACACCTTCTATACGCTTTCCACCTACTCCTCTCATTCCCAAAGTTCCGGAAAAGATAGCAATGGAAGGAGCCAGAGTGAAACTAGTAGCCCCCTATTGGCCATGGCAGGCATGGTTCCCTTACTTGTTTCGCATGTCAGTCCATCCTCCGTACCATCTTCCCAGATGCCGCAACTTGCTGACGCAGAACGACGGACGCTTGATACTCCCTCAGCCTCAACCACCTCGCTCTAATGATATGGTACCTAGTTGGTTCCAACAAACAGAGATGAGATGTTCCCAGTCAGTAAAACAGGTCCTGTTACATAGTAGGAGATCCAATACACGCAATACTTCCCTGCATAAATGGTGACGATTCTGTTCATGGTGTTCTACTGCACAATTGGACCCCTACTCGGTCCTTATTCACCATATTTTGGACTATCTCCTAAATCTCAAATGCTCTGGCCTTGCATGTTCCTCCCTTAAGGTTCACATTGCGGCAATCACTGCCTTTCACCACTCTGTGGATGGCTATTCTGTGTTTTCCCACCCAATGATGAAGAGATTTATGAAAGGGTTGGCTAATCTCTTCCCATGCCACAGGCACCCTGTCGATCTGTGGAACCTGAAGCTAGTTTTGGACGCCTTAATGGGGACCTCTTTTGAGCCCAACTTGTGACTTATCCACTCTAACCATGAAGGTTACTTTACTTTAGTTGGAACTGTTTTTTTTTTCTGTACTGTTTTCTGCAGCCCAAAAATGTAAACACATAAAAACAGAGAAAATACCAGACATAATATGTCTGATATTTTCTCATTAGGAAAGTTTTTTATTATTACTAAATGTATCAGTTTGTAGTTTCGAACTGCCTGGCTGGTAAATGTGCTCAGACTGCATGAGTGTGTCGACCAGCCAGCCAGTTCACAACTACTCGAGGGGGTGTGGGGGCGGGGGGCACAGTAGAATCCCCAGGCCGGACTCACTCGTGCTTTCTGGGGGGGGGAGGGAGAAGTGCCCCGAGATCCACATATGGCCGGGTCAGTCCTGCTCCCCGCTGGCCGATTCGCTCCCCCCGCTGCGCCTCTGGCCAGCCCCTCTTTCCCCAGTCCTCTCCTGGACAGCCAGTTCTGCTGCCTGCGTCTGGCCCTGTTTCCGGTGGCCGCTTCTCTCCCCCCACCCCCCATCTTCCCCGGCCATCTCCCTACCTCCAATTTCGCGCCCCCCCCCCGGCAGCCCTGCTTCCACCAGCCCCCCCAGTCTCTCATGGACAGTCCCGATGCCCCAGGCAAGCCCTGCTTCCAGCAGCCACTTCTCCCCTACTCCTTATCCCAGTCACCCCTGGGCAGCCCCCTGCCCAGCTCTGCTTCCGCCGGCTGCCCCTCCCCCAATTTCCTTGGCCCACCCCGATTCTCCCGTCCAGTGCTGCTTCTGATGGCCGACTCTCCCCTCCTCCTCTCCCCCTACCTCCCCTAGCTACGCATCTGCCGGGAGCCAGAAGATCCAGCTGCAGACTCCGCCCAGGCCAGCCAAGGGTTTGGGAGACCTAGCGCCACACAGGCACTCTGGGAGCCCAGAACACCCTGGCAACCACACTGAGGCCTGGTACTTGTTTCCTGCGGCCCAGTACTGGGCCGCGGCCCATAGTTTAGGAAACGCTGCTTTAGAGGATCAGGAAGAACCAATGGGAGCTGGACCGCGCACTCAGAAACAGTGCAAAAGGCATGAGATGTGCATCGTTCATGTGTGGTCCAGCGAACTACAGCTGAAAAAGATCTGCGGTGCCGGGATAAGCCCGACACCTATAGTGGAACACCCACGGGACATGCATCTTGAAGAACCGTCGTTACTGTATATGGTGAGTAACTTCTTACTTATATACAAAATGGGAAGTATCAACCTAGCAAGAAGTACTGAAGAAAGGGATCTAAGGATCATAATGGACCACAACTAAATAGGAGTCAGCAGTGTAACACTGCTGCAAAAAAGCAAGCATCATTTTGGGATCTATTAGCCAGCAGTGTAATAGAGTATAAGAAGTAATTCTTCCACTCTAATATGCATTGATTAAGGTTCAACTGGAGTATTGTGTTTAGTTCTGGGCACTACATTTCAGGAAAGATGTGGAGAAACTGGAGAAGGTCCAGAGAAGAGCAATACAAATGATTTAAAGCTTAAGAAAACATGACCTGTGAGGGAAGACTGAAAGCATTGGGCTTGTTTAGTCTGGAAAAGAGAAGACTGAGAGGGGACATAACAGTTTTCAAGTACCTTACATATAGTTACAAGAAGAAATATTTTCCTTTACTTCTGATCATAGGACAAGAAGAAATGGACTTAAACTGCATCAAGGGAGGGTTAGATTGGACATTAGGAAGAATTTCCTGTCAGCGTGATTAAACACTAGAATAAATTTGCCTAGGGAGGCTACGGAATCTCCATCATTGGAGATGAAGAGCAGGTTACACAAACACCTGTCAGTGATGTTCTAGACTCTAGATCAGGGGTAGCCAACCTAAACCTGAGAAGGAGCAAGAATTTATGCATATTGCCAAAGAGCAACAGTTACGTCACCAGCCCTGATCATCTCCCCACCACCTACTGGCAGCCCACCGGTCAGTGCTGCCTCCTCCTTTTCCTCCTGCCCACTGTGATCAGCTCGTTCTGAGGGGGAGACGCTGGAAGGGGGAAGTATGAGTGTGAGAGACTCGGTGGAGTGGTTAGGAAGTGGCAGGATCCTGGGGGTAGGGTGGAGGGGAATGGCGCCTAGAACAGAGCTGTGGGTTGAACAGTGACCACACTCCAGCCCAGAGGAATGTTGGCATCTGTAGCTCCAGTCCTGGATTGGGTACCTATGTAAGGAACCACATATTAACTTCTGAAGAGCCGCATGAGGCTCTGAAGCCGCAGGTTGCCCAACCCTGCTCTAGATGGTGCTTGGTCATGCTATGAGTGCAGGGGACTGGATTTGATGAACTCGTGAGGTTCCTTCCAGTTATTTCATTCAGCTGAATTTTCAGCTCACATGCAGTTTAGAAAAAAGTGGGGGAAAATCATTTTTGGTTGAACCAAATCTGACAGTTATGAAAAATTTGGCAGATCAAACAATCTGCTTTGGGTTGAATGCAGCATGTTTTGTTCAATCATGAACGTTTTTTATTCCTTATAAAAGATTATAGTTACAAAACAGGAGTGTGGCTTACATACTCCCTTAATATTTTATTTGTATTATTTAAGTGTCCTTGATCTAGTCGTATCTGTGCAATCCAGTACTACTCAACATTTTCATTGAGTTGGATGATGGAGTGGAAATCATGCTTATAAAATGTGTAGGTGACCTTGAATTAAGATGGTTTTGCTAGAACTTCAGAGATCAGGATTAGAATTCAAAATAACCTTGACAATTGTAGAATTGGTCTGAAATTAACCATATTACATTCATTAAAATCCAAGTACAAAGAAGGATTTAGGAAGGAACAGTCATACGCCCAACTACAAAATGGGGGTTAGGCAGTAGTACTGTTAAAAGACTCTGGGGGTTATTGTGGATCACTAGCTGAAGCGGAGTCAGCAGTGTGGTTCAGCTGCAAAAAGCATTAATTCTGATGTGTATTAATGGGATTGTCATATGTAAGATATGGAAAGTAATCTTTCCACTCTGTTCTGCACTGGTGAGGTCTGAACTAGAGTACTGGGTCCAGTTTTGGGTGTCATATTTTAAAAAAGATGTGGACAAATTGGAGGGAATCCAGAGGAGAGAATCCAGAGGAGAACAACAAAGAGTATAAAAGGTTAGGAAAAACTCATCTATTAGGAGAGTTTAAAAAATGGGCGTGTATAGTCTTGAGACAAGTAACTGAGAGGACTTGATAAATCTTTAAATATGTTATGAGATAATGTGAAGGAGAGGGTGATCAATTGTTCTCCAGGTCCACTGGACGTAGGATAAAAAGTAATGGGGTTAATCCAAAAATAAGAGATTTAGGTTAGATCTTATTAAAGCTGTTCCACTGTATATAAATAATTTACTGAAGCAGTACTTGAACTATAAAAAATAGTAATGTTAAATTAAAACTGAAGGTGCTGTAACCACTGGTCTAAACGTCCTCTCCCTGCAACTCTGTCCTGAAAAACATTTCGTTTTGGCTGAAATAATTCGGTGAAAACACATATGCTTGGAAACGTTTTCTTTTTCTGCCAAAAAAGTCATCTAGCTATACGAATACTCCAGAGAAGAGTGAAGCTTGACTCTTGCATGTCTCATTCTGTTTAGTTTTTCCCCACTGCTCTCTCAGGCTAAGTTTACACTGCAGAGTTTTTGTGCAAGAAGTCTTTTGTAGAAGAATTCTTGCGCAAAAGTGTGTCCACTTGTCAAAGCACATCGCTTTTGTGCAAGATAGCGTCCACACTTCCTGGACGCTCTTGTGCATCTGTGCTTTTTCAGATAGGCTCTTTTTGTGCAAGAAACCCCTGTGGAGTGTCCATGCATGCCTTTTTGCACAAAAGCTGTAGTGCAAAAAGGAGTTATGCCTCATAGAAGGAGGTATAGCTACACCGCAAAAAGCCCTCTGTTTTTCTTCAGTAGTCCCCGTGGGTGCTCCACTGTAGGTGATGGGCTCGTCCCGGAACCACAGGTCGGAGATTCTTTAGCCATGGTTTATCCAGACTGCGCATGCGCGGGTGCATCGCGTGCCTTTTGTGCCATTTCTGAGTGTGCGTGCAGTCCAATTCCTGCCTGTTCCTCCTAAGTGTTCACGGTCGCAGGTGGAGTGAACTCCTTCTCCTCAACCTGACAAGAAAATGTTTAGAAATCTGTAACTAATTGGTTTAGAGTTAGTTGTTAGATATAGTTAGTCGTTCTTTATACATAATTACTCTTCTAGTTGAAAAAAAAAATTCTCCTCCATTTTTCTCTACTGTTAGGCTTACTAGTTAGTTATATTTATCAGAATGCCGGGGTCTCTTGGATTCAAGAAACATTCCTCATGCCATGAGGCAATGCCAGCTGTGGATGGCCATGATAGCTGTATCAAGTGCTTGGGCGAGGGTCATATCCCTCAGAAGTGCCAGCACTGCTCCAAGCTCACGGCGCGCACAAGACGAGACCGCTAAATGCGCCTGAAGATGCTGCTCTTCAATAAGGCTCTTCAACTCCCTGAACTTGAACCTTCGGCAGCCTCTAAGACCATGAGCAAACTGGCAACGACCCATAGAATAAGCATGGGTGACAAGCCAGGTACATCTGGCTCCTCTTCTGGCAGTCAGGCTCAAACACATAAGACAAGCCGTACATTCTCAGAGCCAAGCCCGTCTTCACGTAGAGAAGTGGCACCGCCATCAGAAAGGCCTCCAAGGGCTGATTTGGCACCTGCGCCAACGAAATTAAAACTGTTGGCACCGAGCAGACCGGCACTGAAGGAGCGCCTGATGGCACCGGTCCCGGCACCAAAGCCATTGACTCAGGCACCGCCCTTGAGTCCCTTGCCATCCTCTTCCTCGGCGCCTAGTCCAACGGTGCTTAGTCCCACGACACCAGCGCCGACAGCACCAATGACAACATCTCCGGCACCTCGGGTGTCGGCTACGTCTGCACTGACGCACGCGGCACCGGCACCGCCGCATACGGCACCGATGTATGCAGCACTGACACCTTCCATGCCGCTCGCTGCCGTAACATCGCACTGATCGGCACTGGGAGAACCAGCACCGGGCTTTGATGATGAATCAACTCGAACGGTGCTGCTGACACAGTCAGCACAACAACAACAGAGAAGGTCTCGCACCCACACGCGAGTATCTCCTGCGGCACGCAAGGCTGCTTACAAATCCAGGAGGGTACTTATGCCTTCTCCTAGCCCAGAACCAGCTGCATTCTCTTCACAACCGCTATTACCAGCCTCAGTACTCTCAGTTCACTCTCACCATAGGAGCCCTCCTAGATCCTGCCACAGAGGATCTCCACAGTACTCACCCTCTCCGCACTGTTATCATAGATCACTTTATTTGCCTGCGTACTCCAGACGGAGGTCTCGCTCCCCTAGATCTCCTATGAGATCGTCCTGCACTTAGGACAGGAGATATTCTCCATATTACCATTCATCCTGGCATTACCACAACAGGTATTACCATCACCAAGGCTACTACTTGCACAACTGCTTGTACAGTCACTCCCGTTCCATCTCCCCACACTATCACGGAAGATGATCTTATAGTAGCGCCAGGCTGCCATCATCTCACCCATCTATCAGACCACCAACTCTCTCAGGGGATACTCCTGCTCCGGTGGACCACCCCGATGAGCATCGGGAGTCTCTCCAACAACAACCGCAGCCTGAAACGGACTCAACTAACATGTTATCTTCTTCCCCAGACGACACAGTCTTCCCTGGTGATACTTCCCCAGTGGATGACATTAAACAATTCCATCACCTTTTCAGGAGGGTGGCAGAGTCTCAGGAGGTGCAACTTGGTGAACTTAAACAGAAACAGCATCGTCTGCTTAAAAACCTGCAGCCATCACAGAAGAATAAGATGGCCCTCCCCTTAGCCGAAGCATTCCTCGAGATCGCAGATGACATATAGCAGTCACTGGCTTTTTCCTGGGCCACGCATAAACAGGCCAATAAGAAATATTTTGTGACTTCAAAAGGGATGGAGTTTTTATTTACCCATCCACAACCAAATTCCTTGGTTGTTGACGCCGCTCAACAACGAGCAAAGAACCCTCAGCACAAAAATGCTCCCGGTGATAAAGAGGCCAAGCGTTTAGACCTGTAAGAGGAAAGTCTATTCATCCTCCACATTAACGCTTTCAATGGCAAACTATTGCGCTCTCCTCTCTAATCACAGCTTTGATAACTATTCAAAGCTCATGGCACTCCTGGAGCATCTTCCGGAGGACAAACGCCAGTTACTAAAGTCAGTGGTAAGGAGGGCTATATGGCATTGAGGACTGCCCTGCAAATTTCCCTGGACATTGCTGATGCTGCAGTTCAAACCTCTGCTACATCTGTGGTGATACGACGCTTCTCCTGGCTGCAGATGGCGGCGGTGCCTAAGGAGCTTCAGGCTAAAGTGGAGGATCTGCCATTTGATAGGCAAGGTCTCTTCGCGGCTAACACAGATCAGGTCCTCCACTCAGGAAGGGACTCTAGGACTACCCTCAAGACACTGGGGATGTATATGCCACCGTATCGCCGAAGGTGCTATACCCCTTACTACAGGCAGCGGCAGTTCTCCTTTACCAACCCCATGTTCCGGCAATATGAACCCCAACAATGGGGCAAGCCACGTCAGCAGAGGCGACGCCCGCAATCTACGAGAATGCCTGCTCAACACAATAACAAGCAGCAATTTTGATGGGCTAGTCGAGGGACTGCAAATCATCTCTCTAACCGCTCGTACAGAGACCGGAAAACTTTTTCACCATCGTTTACGCCCATTCAGACTCAGGTGGTTCTCCATCACCACCAACTGATGGGTCCGTGAGCTGATAACATCTAGCTATACCATCCCTTTCCCCCCCCCCACCAGTCCCCTGCTCCTGTCGATCTTCAGGGACCCTGCTCACGAGGCTCTCCTCATGCAGGAGCTTTCACGTCTCATCGATATTGGGGCAGTGGAGAGGGTACCTGAGCAATTCCAGGGCAGAGGGTTTTATTCCTATTTCCTAACCGAGAAGAGATCAGAGGGGTGGAGACCTATCCTGGACCTTCGATTGCTCAATCAGCATCTCAGAAAGTACAGATTCAAGATGATGACACAAGCTTATATCATTCTGGTGCTGAACAGGGGAAACTGGTTTATGTCCCTCAACTTACGGGATGCATACTTTCACATTACATACACCCCGCACGCAGATGATTCCTCAGATTCATCGTTGGCAACCAACGTTTTCAATACAGAGTCCTGCCATTTGGCCTCTCATCTACTCTGAGAGTCTTCTCCAAAACAATCGTGGTAGTATCAGCCTATCTTCATCGCCAAGGCATTACGATATTCCCATATTTGGACGATTGCCTGATCAAAGCAACCACTTACCACCAGTTGCTCCATGCCACCCATGTGACGAGAGCTATTTGTGACACTAGGACTTCTAATAAATGTCCAGAAGTCGTCATTCATACCCCAAGAGTCCATCGAGTTCATTGGGGCTCGGTTAGGACTCTTTAACAGCCAGGGCTTATCTTCCCATAGACAGATTCAACAAAATACGAGATCTAGTCCACATCATATCTGAGTCCCAGAATCGACATACTTACCTGTTTACGACTCCTGGGACATACGGCAGCCACCACTTACATGGAACAGCACGCGAGGCTCCATCTCAGATACCTACAGCATTGGATAACTTCTGTGTACTGCCCACACAGCCAAAGTGTTCATAGAATGGTAATGGTACCACCTATGGTACGACAGACCCTTAAATGGTGGGCATCCCTCGCCAACATGCTTACTGGTCTTCCCTTCCACAACATGTAACCCGACATACAAATCACGACAGACGCCTCTCTGATAGGATGAGGAGCTCATTGTGCAAAGGAACGCGCTCAAGGTCAATGGACAGTGACAGAGGTGCTCCAACATATCAATTTATTGGAGCTAAGGGCCATATACAATGCATGCAAGGCATTTTCATACACAATCCGAGGACATACAGTCCAAATCTTTACTGACAATACCACCATGGTCTACTACATCAATTGCCAAGGCGGCACCAGATTGAAATCCCTCTGTGTGGAAGCCACCAAGCTATGGAACTGGTGCATTCACCAACAAGTCAGCATCATGGCCACATATCTGCCTGGCAAAGACAACATCACTGCAGATACGTTCAGCAGACATTTTTGTCTTCAGCACGAGTGGGAACTCAACCGATGTGTAGCACACTTTCTCCTCCAGAGATGGGGGTACCCCACCATAGACTTGTTCGCAACCCACCTCAATACAAAATGCCCGAAGTATTGCTCCAGAGCAGGGATTGCCCTGAAGTCTCTAGGGGATGCGTTCCTGATACATTGTGGCCAAAAGCTACTCTACGCTTTTCCTCTATTTCCACTTCTTCCCAGAGTACTGGAAAAGTTAGCCATGGACAAAGCCACAATTATACTTGTAGCCCAATTCTGACCCAGACAGATGTGACTTCCCTTTTTGATGCAAATGTCTGTACAATCTCCGTATCACTTACCAGAACATCCAGATCTCCTGACACAATGGGGATGGTCTGTTACACACTCCCAGATCAACCGACTACATCTCATGGCTTGGCTCCTAGCTGGCTCCGCCGCGCAGAGATGACCTATTCTCAACAAGTAAAGGAGGTATTGATACATAGTAGACAATCCACACGCAAGACCTATCTGTATAAATGGCACCGATTTCATTCCTGGTGCACTGATAATAACCTGAATGCTTTGACCATCCTTCTCCAACGTATTCTTGGTTATGTATTACACCTCCATCACTCTGGACTGGCGTTGTCATCAGTCAGGGTCCACGTCTCAACCATCTCTGCCTTCAGGCAACCCATTGAGGGCTATTCGTTATTTGTCCACCCCATGACCAAACGATTTTTGAAAGGACTCATGAACCTTTACCTTCTACGCAGGACTCCTCCTGAACCTTGGGACCTGAAATTAGTTCTGGACACACTCATGTACCCACTGTGTGGTAAGTATGGCAAGTTCACCATACTTACCATGAAAGTCATCTTTCTCCTGGCGATTACATCGGCACGACGCGTGGGTAAACTCGCTGCCCTTTCGATGAAACCTCTTTATATTACATTTTCTAGCCACGGAGTTGTACTAAGACTCCACCCCAACTAAGACTCCTTAGTTGTACTAAGACTCGGCAACTTCTTGTCGAACGTCAATTCAGAATTTCATGTTCATGAACCTGTAGTACTTTCAACCTTCTACCCCAAACCTCATGCCTCACTGCGTGAGGCCCGCTTATACTCTTTGGATATTTGCAGGGCGCTGGCTTTCTATTTGGAGAGGACTTGTCCCTTCCGACAATCACAGTGCTGACGCTTATGCACGAATGACCGAACCAAGGGCCAACCCTTATTGTCGCAATGCATCTCCAAATTAATTGTAAAATACATCACACACTGCTACTCGTTACGCAACAATTCTCTACCTACCTCTCTCTGTGCTCATTCCACGAGGGCGATGACTACAGCATTTCTCAGAGGTGTTCCCTTACAGGCCATCCGACGCGCGGCAACCTGGTCTTCCGACATGACCTTCGCAAAACATTACATGGTAGATGCAATCCTCCAAGACTCAGCACTGGCTACCACAGTGCTCTCCACAATTCACACATCATAATTCTGAGCCCTCCTCCATAGAACAGACAACAGCTCACCTACAGTGCAGCACCCACAGGGACTACTGAAGAAGAGGAAGTTACTCACCTTGTGCAGTAATGACCATTCTTCGAGATGTCCCCATGGGTGCTCCAGGACCCACCCTCCTCCCCGCTTCGGAGTCTCCTCTTTATATTTTTCAGGAGTAACCCGATTAGGAGGAACTGGCAGGAGCCGGACCGTGCACACACTCAGAAATAGTGCGAAAGGCACGTGGTCCGGCTAAACCACGGCTAAAGAATCTCCAACCTGAGGTGCCGGGACGAGCCCGTCACCTAGAGTGGAGCACCCACGGGGACACCTTGAAGAACTGTCGTTACTGCACTAGGTGAGTAACTTCCTCTTCTGTCGACTGACTGTAGATTTTCCTGCATAAAAATGCGCTTGAGGTTTGGACGCTCTGCGGGTTTTTGTGCACCTGTTTTTGCACGAAAACCTGTAGAGTAGATGTAGCCTCAGAGATCCTAAAATTGCAGGTAGATGAGGGAAGCAGTGAGAAACGATTTATGCTGGCTCTTGACAAAAAGGGAAACTGGTACAATTTGTGCAACAATGTAACAGTATCACACATGGAGTTCAGTTCTGAAGGAAAGATCCTGGGGTTTTTCTGGATAATTCTGTAAAGCTGCTTTTCCCCAATATGGAGCTGCAATGTTTTTTTTTAAAAAGGCAAATATTTTGATGCTTTTTTCAAGGGACTAAGTATTGGCAGTATATAACAACATGTCTGTAGTTTGAATATCATTTCAGTGTTGATTCATAGAACAAAATGGAGAATGAGTAGAGACATAAATATTGAATGCGGAGGCAAAGCTGTGAGAACTAGTTTGGAAAGGGAGGCATACAGAGTAGAGTAATAGCATGTATAATATAGTGGAAAACAATCAGTTACTACTTTTTACTCATCGCATTGAGCAAAAGAACATCCAAAGAGAGTGGAAACTTAAATGAAAATTTAAAAGCATTCTATATGTAACATGTCATCAATTTATTGAGTTTATATCTGCATGAAGTCAAAGCAAATGTTTCATGAATTTAAAAAATAAAAGCCTAGATAAATTTCTCTAAGATACTTTCGAAAAAGCCTCTTTCGAAAAACAGCATCTAGACTGCAAGCAATACTTTCGAAAAAGCAAGCCGCTTTTTTGAAAGAGAGCACCCAGGCAGTCTGGATGCTCTCTTTCGAAAAAGCACAGTTTGCATTACATAGCGCCTTTTTTCAAAAGAGCACTTTTGAAAAACGTTATTCCTCATTAAATGAAGAGTACCACCGTTGAAAGAAAAGCCGCGTTCTTTTGATTTAATTTCGAAAGAACGCGGCTGTAGTCTAGACGCAGGTGAAGTTTTTTGAAAAAAAAAAGCTACTTTTTCTTTTTCTTTTTTTTTTTTTTTTTTTTTTGAAAAAATCCTGCAGTCTAGACACAGCCTAATAGTGGGAAGCTATTATATTGGTTCAAGGGTTAATGAGCCTTATGCTTCAGAGAGTAAAACAAGAGAGGCCATGGAGAAGTGAAGTGATGCATTGTAGCAGAGTTAAAGCAAGGGTTTCAAGACAACTGAGACGCACCCGTAAACGAGGTGTGATTATACTGAAGCAAAATGCAGGACAATGTAGCACTTTAAAGACTAACAAGATGGTTTATTAGATGATGAGCTTTCGTGAGCCAGACCCACTTCCTCAGATCAAATAGTGGAAGAAAATAGTCACAACCATATATACCAAAGGATACAATTACAAAAAATGAACACATATGAAAAGGACAAATCACATTTCAGAACGGGGGGGGGGGGGGAGGGGAGGAAGGAAGGTAAGTCATCAATTCACAGACACTTACCTTCCTTCCTCCCCCCCCCCCCCCCCCCCCCGCATCCCCCTCCTGTTCTGAAATGTGATTTGTCCTTTTCATATGTGTTCATTTTTTGTAATTGTATCCTTTGGTATATATGGTTGTGTGACTATTTTCTTCCACTATTTGATCTGAGGAAGTGGGTCTGGCCCACGAAAGCTCATCATCTAATAAACCATCTTGTTAGTCTTTAAAGTGCTACATTGTCCTGCATTTTGCTTTAGCTACCCCAGACTAACACGGCTACATTTCTATCACTATTCTACGTGTGATTATACTTTGAACCTTCTCTACTTACTGTCTCCATTTAAATCTAAACAATTCTGCAGTACTAGATCTCACAAATAGTTCCTGGGAACGGCTGAGCACTGTCCCATAACAAAGCCACAAACACTAGAAAGTTTTCCTTGGTATGTTGAAACTCCTCAATCATTGTTTGCTTTAATAGCAAACAAGATGGATGCTCATCCTTTGGCATAGGGAACAAATGGATAATGTATTCATTGTTAGAATTTGAACCAGGTAACTTACTGCACTACCGATATGATTCAATTATTCACATGGATGTTTGTTTTGATATTTCCCCCACTTTTGTAATCAGCAATTTAATTGGGTTTCTTTGATCATTCTAGAGGTGTGTTTGATGCTTCTCTCAAAATGGCTGGGTTCTATGGACTGTACACCTGGCTGACTCACACCATATTTGGAATTAATATTGTCTTCATACCATCAGGTAAGAACCAAAGCAAATGTTATTTAATTACAGATGGCAGCTATGCATCCATTTATTGTGCAGTGGCAGTACTGGTTAAATATTGCCTGAATGAAGATCTTAGTTTGATATATTAATAATTACATAATATAATACATAGTAATACATAATATATAATTACACATGCAAACTATGCTTAAAATAATGTTAAGGCTTCAAATTTGAGTATTCAGAATTAAGAAAATGCCAGAACAAAGGTCCTTTGTGTGGTCCTATGCTCACTGGACATCTTCTCCTAATCTATTCCTCCCCCTCCATCCAGTCCCATTTTTGTCCCTTTGCAGTAAGATTGCTACCTTTTGCCATGCTTTGAGAGTGCCATTTGTGGATTATCATTGAGAGCAGAGGAGTGAGGCTTTTTGGTGTCACCATCCTTGCCTGGCCTCACTACATCCTGGAGCAGTCACAGCTTTGTCCTTGTAGCCCTGGGCTAGTGTGCACGTGTGCTCTGTGGGTATGGCATAACACAAGCCTGTTCGTTCTCTCTCTCTCTCTCTCTCTCGTGCAAGATGTGAAAGGGTAAATGTGTACATGGTTTACTGATGAGCCTGGGCTCATTCGTTACATGCAGGCTCCCAGTATGTGCGGGGAACTGACTTAAAAGCCGGCTCCCACTGTTTCCTGGGGAGTCACCTGTCTCCTTCCCCTCCACACTGCTGCCTCTATATCAGAGGCAGTAGCATGGAGAGGATAAGCAATCGATGCACACAGGGAGCCACCTACCCTTACTTTCTCCCCATGTGTAATGCCTGAAATTTTCAGTAGTTATATAATTAAACACATTTTAACATCACACACATGCACATGTGCACGCTGGGCGGGGATGAAGTATGCTCACTTGTTCTCTCACTCTGGGTTGGCACCTGCCTAGTCTGACGTTAAGGGCTCATCTAGATTACAGGGAACGGTTGAAAGAAGATATGCAAATTCTTCAGGAATGTGCATATTTTCTTCCAATCACACTTTCGAAAGCGGAACTTTTGAAAGTGAAAGTAATTAAAATTCTCTTTTTTGAGAAAGCTCAGCTTTTTGACAAAGGGGGCAGTTTGCCGAAAAAGCCGCGTCTTAATTACTTTCACTTTTGAAAGCTTTGCTTTTGAAAGTGCGATCGGAAGAAGATATGCAAATTGAATTTGCATATCTTCTTTCAACCGCTCCCCGTAGTCTAGATGAGACCCCTGTGCTGTAAGAGTCTAGATCATGCTCAGTGAGGACAGAATCTTTCTTTGTTTGGCACTTAAATCCTTTGAAATCTCAGTTCATGTGGAAACTGATCAGTTTTCAAAGGCATTTAAGTCAGTCAACTTCGGGTTCATTCTTGGAAATGGCTGAAGCTTTTTTATTTATTTATTTAAATGACTTCCTGAGACTTACACATGACACCTACAATTTCAGTGGAAATGATTAAAATTTAGCAAAGTTATAAGCAACTGGAAACAGGGCCTTGAAAAAGGGGAAATGTTGGGCAACCATAATTACAAGTCCTATCTATGATTAAAAACTATTTGGGAACAAAAAAACATATTGCCTATCACAACTGTATTGGTGTATAAAATACAAGTTTCTACCATCGGTTGACAAGACTGTTTCTCCAGCTTGCTTTTTTCCCCCCATCCATTTTGATGTCATGATCAATCATTTTTTATGTGGAAAGAATTTAAGTATCAAAATATTGGAGAAGGTTAGCTGTGATGTGTTTAAAAAGAAAAGGAAGAACTGTATATTCCAAATGCCTGATCTGCCACCCTTTTTTGTTCTTATTCCAAGTGGACCTGTTGATTTAAATGGGCTGTTTTCACAGCAAAGGTGGCAGAATCTCATCCAAAGTATTTTTTTGTAAACTGTTTATTTTTTCAGTTCTCTCCTTAACATCTGACTTATAGTGTACTCTATTATGTTAGCATTGGCAGCAATCCTTGGAGCTGTTCCATTCCTGGGAACATACTGGGCAGCTGTACCTGCAATTCTAGATCTGTGGCTCACCCAAGGAGAAGGATGCAAAGCCATTTTGCTTTTGGTTTTTCACCTGTTGCCAACATACTTTGTAGACACAGCAATCTACTCGGATATATCAGGGTAAGTGTCTCACTGCAGACTTCTCAAAGTAAGGTGTTTTTTAATGTTGGATTACACTCTTCCCTTTATTAACTATTGTGGGGATTTTCAGTGTTTTGAAGCACACTGAACGGGTTTAATAAGACCATATAATAATAAATCTAACTTTTCAGAATATCAGTACTACCACGAGACTCTTCTCTCTAACACACAATCAGAAAGTCTGTATAACATAAGTCTTACATCATACCCTGAAAGTCCACCAATTCTGTCTTTGCTTGAGCATGAATGGAAGCAAATATAGGAGCACAGGAATTGCCATATGTACTGAATTAGACCAATGGTTCATCTAATTTAGGGTCTTCACTCCAGAATGACCAGTACGAGATGCCTAGAGGAAGACACAAGAAACTCAACAGTAGGCAACTATGGATTAATCAGTCCATAGTGGAAGTTTCTTTCAAACTCCCTTTATGTAGAGATTGACTTACTCTCTGAAGTCTGAATACCAAAGTCTGGGGCTCTCCTTAAGAATGTTCTGGCACCTACCACCAGACATAAAAATGTCAGGACTACAATTCAGATTTTTAAAGATATCTTTAGATGCCTAAAGATACAGACAGGCACCTCACCCCCATTGTAGGTACCTAAATATCTTTTAAAAATCTGGTCCTGTCAGCTTGATCTTCTTCCTGATTTCAATAATTGAGAGAGAAGAAAAACTCCAAACCTATGTAAAGTTGAAATCCAACCCCTTCAGTGGCATCTAGAATAATGGGCAGCTGAAACTTTCAGGTGGTCTTCCTCTATGTATAACACTAACTAGAGCTCATTGCAGTGATCTAGTCTGGAGGTGTCAAAAATAACTCTGAGATCCATATCCGTGAGGAATGATCACAAGCTCGTAGTGATGTACAAATATAAAAATATGCTCTTCAGCACTGCTACTGTCTCTGCCTTTGGGAGCAATTGTAAATCTTTTAGGACCCTTAAATTATTTTAGCAAGATGCTTGAACAGCTTAATTTTTAATGTAATGCACCTAGGGATGTTCATTAAATCAGAGCAGTAATAATTCTGTGAAAGTACAAGATTTGCCATAGTCTTAAAATCTTTTGGAGTCCTCCAACTGGGCCAGGTAATGATACTGTGCAGAGAGAACTGGTCCTGGTCTTAAGTTTCTTCGCACTATGACATTAGTTGCTTTTCTTGTGAATTTGTTCAAGTAAGTGAAGTATAAATTACTACTGTTCTCCTAGGATAGATTATTTATGCTTGTAGGGACAGTGCTCATTAAAAGGTCAATCACTTCATTTATTTATTCATTAGAAGTTTGTTTTTCACCTGCAGTAAGATGGCTATGTTTATTTCCCATAAAATGCCTGTGATGGACATTTATTTACTGAGGGTCAGAGCAGAAACCCTACTTTTCCCATTAAATAAAAACAATCTTAAATTAAGTGCATTAGAAATAACTATAATTGGGTTATGCAGGGTTCTCTAAACGTGTAAACTGATATTGGTCCTCTCTCATCAGGCAACTTTTTGCAGCAGCTGCCTATGCAATTTAACAATCTGAACCAAAAAAAAAAAGTTGACACATCAATGGAGAAAACGTACAGTTAAAGAACTCAGGATTCAGTGACAAGTTGACTTTTTTTAGTGAGAGAAACAAAAGATATGTCTAAATCCCACCTTCTCATAATCAGATGGTTTACTCCTGTCCCTGCTGTGTATTAGATCTGATTTATGTCACAAGCGAAGCTCAGTTGTGTGTTACGTTTTGAGCTCCCAGTCTGTGCAGTAGTGCCAAAGATCAGAGCAGCAGTAGTGGAGGTGGTATAAGTCCAGACTATCATGTCTCTTCGGCACTGTGTATAGAAGTTTCATAGCAATTGCCAGAACTGTGCCTGACTAGACAATATTCTCATTCCTTTATATTCATTTTCACCAAAGCATGTCAATTACTTACTTTAAACTACAAGCTTGACCTGGTGGCTGGTCGGTCCTGTCACTCTTGTTCAAAGGGGGTTTGGTGCATCTTCCTCTGCCTTTCCATTTCTTTTTTTAAGTGGGGAGATAGCCAGGCCTTCAAACCTCAGGACATCATCTTTGAGACAATTGCTACAATCTTAGAGAGCATTTGTTGCTAGATTGCTCCCAAACCTATGTTACCTAGACGGCTTTAGATATTTTCTTTCATTTATCCAGTTTCATTCCACAAATAAAAATTAATTCTAATGAGAGAATATGAAATGTTGTGAATATACAAACTACTCTTGTTAGTGTATATCAAGGTTAGAAAGCACATGATAAATTATTGTTCAGTAATAAGAGGTTATATGAAGACAAATATTGTGACCCATTTTACAAATTGTAATTCAAACCTTTTTTTTAAAAAAAAGGGTTTTATGCTAATCCTTTAGCATTTCCCTTTCGAAAATCTGAAGCCTACCTAGAATCAAATATTTGGAATAAAGTCTTCCCTTCTTCAATATATGGAATGTGTCTACTACATTGTGGACATTACCAAAATCAAAATTTAATTAATAATACTTAGAATGTGTGTACTCACAACATTGATAGTGATCTGTAGTTATATCCGCTTGATATGCTAAATAACATTTGCTAATCAATCCACATTTCTATAGATGATACTACAGGTTGTACCTCCCTTAACCGGGACACTCTGGTCCAGCAACATCCATGATCCAGCAGGACCAAGGAAGTTTCTAGTCCACAGGGACCCAGAATAGGGAGAGGTTTGGCTGTAGGGCAAGAGTGCAATTATGGGGAACCAGCGACTCAGCCAGAACCCCTTTCTAGAGGGGGATGTGGGTGGTACAGCAGGGAGTTCTGGCCCCGGCAGCTGTGCGGTAATGGGGAGCTGGCCCTGGCCACGCAGCTCTGGTCCCCATGGCAGCTAGGGATCTCCAGCCCCAGCAGTAGTGGGGCCAATGGCAGCTAGAGAGCTCTGGCCCAGGCCAGGCAGCAGCAGCAGGATGGGGCTGGAGCCCCATTCAACATGCCCACGTGGGGAGGGACCTACCCATCTCTAGCAAATCCCCTAATTCAGGACCGATCAGCCCCCAAGGGTGCCAGACCAGGGATGTCCAACCTGTATTCAGCAATGTTTTATAATAGCAAATAATAACTTATCCTTCTTGTGCTGTAATTCCAGAGGTGGCCATCCCTACCTGACAGGCCTTGCAGTAGCTGGTGGAGCATATTACCTTGGATTGGAAGGAGCGATCATAGGACCCATACTTCTTTGTATACTGGTGGTTGCCTCTAACATATACAGTGCCATGTTAGTGAGTCCAACAAATTCAGTTCCTACCCCATCACAAACTTCATGGCCTTTGCAGATATACCAGTAAGTAATAGATTAGTGTGGTGTGAAATGAATCACTGACTGTATAGGAAGAAACTTTTTAAAAATAATGACTATTCATTTTGGGGTTTAGGAAGAATTGGTTATTCTATAATACTCTAGAAATAAAATTTAGGGGGTGGATCGTGGTTTCTAAAGCAGTCTAAAGAATAGTACTGCAACCACTGATATAAATAACATTGGGAAGGTAAGATTAGGGATTGTGAGTTTGAGCCTGCAATTAATGTACATGAAAAATATCAAAATCTCCAACAGGGGCTGCTCACATGAACAAAAAATAAAGAATAGGCCCATTGTAAATTTGTCTTGCTTTGTGAGTGTTATAATGCTTTCCATATTTATGCAGTCCCACAATATACATTACTCCTGTAGCTATCCATTGTATCATTCTTTTTCCTTTGTTGTGAAAAAGCATTTGTTTGCTTTCCCTCAGTAAGTGAATTTTTTTCTTTCAGGACATCTAGAGAGAATCCCGAGGAGATGAAAATAGCCACTGAGTGATATTTATGCTATCTTGCACCTCATCAGCATGAAGTTGTCATTCTCTTCTACCTGGATTGAGTTCAGAACAGTCATGGCCTTCTGTCCCTTTTTCACCTGTGCCTAGTTACAACTCACGGTGAAGCACAATTAAAAAAACAAAGCAAAACCCATCTGCTGGCCTTATATTAGTAAGCACTTTGCCTTTGCAAGAGAGACTGTCTGCTTCCCATCACTTTGCATATTAACACATAGACTTAAAGTTCAGATGCCTTGTTTATAGAATTTTTCTTCATAAAAATGAAGGACAAGTAATATCCACTGAGTCAAGGATACCATCTGCTGAAATGACTACCTTGGCTTTTATTTCTTTGGAAGTTAGCATTATTAGATTTTTTTTGTAATTTTATACAAGCTAACCCCCAAGTCTTTTGTTGCTGGAATATTTAGTTGATCTAAGGGTATATTTACCCGTGGAGATGCTAAAACTTTTAAAGGTATGAAGCATCGGCTGTTAAAAGAAAATGTAGTGTAATTATCACCTGTTTCTTTGAGAGGTGTGACAGTCTCCATTCAATAAATAACGTGAAACTTACTTTATGTATACACTAACCGTGTTCTTGCTGTAAGGGAGTGGTAGTTCCAAGTGTGGGTTATTCTCATGTGGAATAGGAGTATTTGTGAAAACAATTTAATCCTTGGGTTCACTTTTGCAGTTAAACTTAGTATTCTATTGTTTTAGTTTACTGATGAAACTTAATGCATCTAAGATGATATACCTGAAGTCCCAATGGATTTTGGCCAAATTTAACCAAAGAACTTAAATATTTCCAGGCAGATGATGCTGAATGATTGTGTTCACACTATTTTTTTAATTCCCATTTATTGAGAATGTAATGAGATGGTGGGGAGAGCGGAAAAGTGCAGGATGGACAGACCTCAAATTCCTAAAATTTATTTTGTACTGAGCACCAAATTCAAGTACATTAGAACTATTTTCCTGATCTGCTGTCCTTACATTACAGTTTTAGTGGCACTGAGGCTTCCCATGCCTTGGTTATTGATGCAGGTTTGGAATAGTGGTTTATTAGCATCAAAAAAGTAATTTAAATTATTTTTTGTGTAAGTTCTTAAATTCAAAAGACAGATACAGTTTGTAATACCAGAGCAAAACCATTTAATTCCTGATAGATTGTACCTTGAATTTATGGCAGGGTTTCTTTTCTGATTTATACAAAATACAGGCCATATCATGCACTTATCTCTCCTTGCATTATAAAACAGCGATAGTGCAAATCTTTCCATATATTAGACCCTGGAATCTGGTTCAACCCAAGAGTGAGAGGTTGTTATAGATCACTATTGGGTATTTGATATGACATTGCATGTATTTATATATAATATTTCTAAGACTGAATTTTAGTTTTCCATCTAAACAGTGCTCTAAAGCAGTCTAATGTGTTTAGTACTTAGAGAAGTACTGATGTAGACTTGTCAATAAACTAATGAGCACTATGCATTCAGATATTTAAAGAAGATAACTTTGAGAAGTAGTCAAAAATAGTGCCTGCAGTTTTTTACATGAAACTTCTTATGTATAAATACAGGGTTATTACACTTAAAACCACAGGAACAAATTTGGAGGCTAGAATGACACCCTTTCATAAATTTTGCAGGAAGGCTTTGACTTAAACTTGCTAACTCAAGGTACAGTGTGTATTTTTGAAGGAAGTGATGGCTTTAACTTAGAATTTCCTTGCTTTTGTGAAATAAAATTAGAGCCTTTACATTATTTGACATTTTGTTTCATAAATGACACAGAAAAAGTCAGGATCTCACTAAGAGTATTAGTATTCCTGTAGTACACAGGCTAGTATATGAATGATAGAAAATAATTGCTTTTGGGAAATTGCTACATTTGGTTATATTAGTTTATTCTATTGTGCTGAGCAACCTTATGAATCTGTTTTGATTTATCAAGTCATTGCGTACCCAGGCAGCTTTTGAAGAGGGTTGTCACTTGAGAGAAGAATGCATGCAACTATCAAGAATCCTTAAGCTTCAGTAATACTTACACTTTTCCCTTGCTGCTTTTTTGTCACTATTAAAGATTGTGTTTTCTACATTAGACAGCATGTTCATTTGTAACCTGATCTTCCATATTCCTGGGTTACTGAACTTGTGATGTCAATTATTTCCATATTATCAGACTTATGTAAATGTATACCTTCCTTGACTATCTAGTATGTGACTCATTGTTAGTCTGTTAGTGTAAAAAAAATTGTTACTAGTAACTAATAGCCTGCACATTTTCACTTTTAATAAATCCGTTTTCATATATGAAAACATACAAAATTGGAAATATTTTTAAAGTCAGCTTTCCAGCAACTTAAAAATTATTTCATCCATGCTGTTCTTTAAAAGGCAAGAGAGAGAGGGAAAGAGAGAATAATTCAAGGTGTGATACTTTTTTATGAAAAGAAGCATGATTGAGTAATTTTTAACCCAGGTGTAAAGATCCCAGGGAAAATGTGTAAACTCTTTTTGAGCAGCTCTTTGGCATTCTGAATAGGGACCTCCCTCTACTCAGTATTTATAACCTCTAGCATAATAAGATTTGATTTAGTCTGGGTGGTCTTAGCATTACCATATAAAGTGTTTCTATAATAATAGGCAAATTAAACACTGTGTGTGCAAATAGAAATGCAGTCATTTTTAGATGGTGCTCAGCAGTGGAATAATGACAACATAAGGTTGCCAGCTATGATGCTATCATGTTTTTCTAGTTAACAATTATTGGATTAGGAAATCATTAATTTCTTACAAAACTGCAGACCGCAATAAAAAACTGTAGAAAATGTAACTGCTGTCTCCAGTGATAAACATAACGAATGCTATCTTCATTTTCAAAAAATGTTAATGCAGCAAAAATGTTAAATCGTCTTTTTAAAAGGCTGAGCCTAAATTGAACAACAACACCTTTTAAAAATGTAAAAGAAAATTCTGGTCATAGTTCAGGTTAAACTCCTTATCTTCTCAGATAAAGTTGCCGCAATGCTAATCCCTAGCACTATGGTTATTAGGCTACTTATTAAGGCTGCCACCCCAGCAGACTTATTTGTACACTGGAGCTGGAAGGACACCATGATGCAAGAGTCCAAGATGGCACTTTGCATCCATGCATGGCAGAATGGCCCACCACTTCCTTCATAAAATATTGACTGTTAGTACTATGAGTATACCTGTTTACATATAGTCCCCCTCACTGCAGAGCACAATGCTGGACTCATGGTAACAACTCTGAAGTTAGACTATATTTTAATGTCTTTGCATTAAAGATGTGTATTTTCAATTAAATTTCACAGACCTTATTTAATATTGAAAACTGCATTTAATTTTCTGTAGACAATTTCAGGGATGCCTGTAGTCATAACAGAAAATAATGATTTCCTCTCTTCCAGTTACTGTTGACATTCCTTAAACCTACAGATGGATCTTCTCCAGAGCTCCCTTCTCTGATTTGGTTTACTTTGAGAATAAAAACAGTGTTTTCTCTTCCTCTTTTGGCACTCCAGTGAATTACAGAATGTAGCAATGCAGTTCCCTTTCATTCCCAAGATTTCTGTGAAATAAAATGGCTTGAAGCTTTTAAAGTCATGTGGATTTAATCTTTAATGTGGCATTGTTTCTTATTGTCAGATTTAGTCAAGTTCCTTCATGCCTTACAATGAATGTCCACAAGTATTTTTTTGAAGGTAAAACAGGAAATATATGACAATATTTGGAAGCATGAAAAATGAGCTAAGTGTTTTTAAAAATCAGTAGTAATCCCAGAAGTAATGATGGTATTCAAGGATTCCACATTAGTTGGTTTTTTTAAAACAAAAGTGCATAAATATGATCCACCTGTTTTTCTTCAGATTATTTTTAATACAAATTTTCTTTAGTGTTACCTAGTAATGAAATGTTTGTTGCCTATAAATAGTGAATATAAACATTTTCTAGAACTTATCTGTATAAGGTATACAATAAATAGGTAGAGACTGGGGAGCAGCTGTCAGGTGACTAAGTAAACTGCTCGGATGTAATAGTGGTACAAAACAAGTCATTGTTAGTCTTTTTAGTAACAGCTCAAGAACTAGTATTTATAGCCTGTTCAATCTGTACTTCAAAGAGTAGACACGACTGGTTCCAAATGAGGGAGTTTGCCAGACCAGGGAAGGTCAATTCCATCCCTTTGCTAACAGGTCTCTGGGTTCTCCCAGGGTCCATCGGTAGACCAAGTGGAGCTCCCTTGCCCCCAGGCTACCAGCTCCCAGCTCTGCTGGCCAGTCCCCTGGGGCCATCAGGCTCCACTCACACTCGGGGCTACCATAGCTCCAGTGACCAGCAACTTCTGGGACCCCACTGTCCCTGAGCTGCCGCGGCTCTCAAACACTAACACTGCCACAGCTCCAGAGTGCTGAGGCTGCTATGGCTCTGGGGTTGCCGGGATTCTGCTGTGCGAGGCTGCTGGACCCCATTATCCCGGGGCTGCCACGGCTTCCCAGCTCCAGGGCTGCCATAGCAGCCATGGCTCTGCTCCCCAGAGCCACCGGGGTTCTGCTCCTTGGGGCTACCAGGGCTTCTGCAGATTCACTACCCAGGACCCCTGGAGCTGCTGTGGATACGCTTCTCTGGAGGTCCTGGGGCTTCACTCCTCAGAGCCGCAAGGGCTGCCACAGCCAACCCCCATGGCCACCCAGCCCTCTAGTCCAGGGGCTCTCTGGTCTAGCAATATTTGTGGTCTTGCTGGACCACAATTGTTGCTGGGCCAGAGAGTCCTGGACAAGAGAGGTTCAACCTGTATTTGCACTGGTCCACCATAGCATTTCTAGCCTTAGTAGGTCATGAAATGCTAGGCCTTCAAATCCCCAATGTTGTTGGGTTTTTTCCTCCCCCACTTAGTTTAACATTTTATTACCTGGTATCTTTTATGAACTACTAGAATTGGAGTTAATTGCTTTGTCTTTTTTGTAAAATATGTTCCAAAATTCAGAGAGCATTTCTCTTTAGGACAACATTTTAAGTAAATTCCATTTTAGTCCATATTAAAGCCACATGTATGCTTCAGAGCTTCCCTAAACTAGGGAAGGACTTAAGCGCACATTTAAATGCTTGTATTCTGGTACTGAAGATGGAAGCATTTAGAGTCGTGTTGGAATTAAAGCAGGTGGGATAGGAAAATATTCAGATCTTGCACCTTTCCATTGGAATACATTCATTGTATATCTACGATGGGTTTTCAGTATGTTGAATTTAAAACTGTTTTAATAGTGGCCTTTGTCTTTGTTTTTATTTTCTCATCACTGGATCAGGGTGAACTATAACACTGGACTTCTGGTAAAAATAACTTCCATTTTTACCAATAACTGTGGAAGGCTTTGACATAGTCACAATGTTACAGCATGATACAGAGTTACATCAAAACAAAAGTCTGTTAAATGAAAAAAAACCAAATTGACATTCAGGAGTCAGTGCTGAAATAATAAACAAAACCTCTATAGTTGGCCTCTCTGCTGCTAGTCTCAGCACAGAGCACCTCTCTTCTAGAAGTACCTTGTCAAAGCAGCATCAGGGAACATTATTGCATTCTTACTGCCTGTGACTTATTTTTTCTGTGGATGGATGTCTTCAGTCTCCAGTGTCAGTCTGATGTATTTCACATGCACCAAATTCAGTCAAATGTTCACCTTTTTAAAAATGTAATAAAACATTACTCTGCAACATTCAGTAAAAGTTAAGTCTTTGTGTTTAACTGAGTAAGAGCTAAGCAATTAGCATATATATATACTCACCAATATTTGGTGTGTTGATAGGAGGGCAACACAGCTTCTTTTCTGTACATGTTTGGTTACAACTAAACCCAAAGAAATTGTGTAACATTGAATTCCAGTACTAGTTTGGTTAATATCACCATAAATCTTTTGAATTACTAACCATCAGTTATTGTCCCTGACTTGAGGTATGCATTCCTATTTCAAATTATTTGTAAGGATTTAGAAAAGTAACTTCTACTACCCATTGTGTGTCAATTAACATGATGCATCTTCAGAATAAGAATTATATTCCAAAGTAATATCTGGATTGGCATTTTATAGTAATTGTTACTGCTTGTATCATTTGAAAAGAGAGCCCCTGTTGCCATCTATAGTGGAACAAGAAATATCAGTTGCTATTGATAAGAATTCTTGAGTAGACTGAATAATTATTTTAAAAACTTATTTTATTTTTGACTACTCGGAACATTGTTTCCTAGTAAATAGGTTTCATGTAGCAGCTATTACAAGCTTTTAACACAATATTGTATGACTAACAGAGTCCTTTGTAAACACAATGTTTAATATGCTTTGAAATAAAAATCTATACTGAATGTTTGAAAAAAGTCTGGGCCTTTGTTAATGATTGAATGATAGCATAGTTGAACTGAATAAGCATTATGGTAAATTTGAGTAGATTCCTGGATGTAAATGTTCAAATAGATACAGTACAGTAACTCTCTACGGCAGGGGTGGGTAATCTTTTTTGGGGTTGGGAGCCACTGACCCCCTGAAAAATCATTTGAGAGCTGTACACTTTTAGAGCATTTCACCTGACCATAAAAGAGAAATGGTCAAATACAGCCTTTGTGGTTCCTTTCATCTTTAAAAATGTGGGGGCTGAAGATTAAGCTTGCAATATTCCAGTTTGGTTAGGCCAGTAGTGTTTGGCTATGTATATTTATATATTTGATACAGACATTTTTAGCAAATGTAACCTCTTTTCATAAAGCAGTCATCAAAAGGCTCCCAAATTACAGGATGTGGTGAACAGTGCATACACAGTTAGGGTACGTCTAGACTACATGCCTCTGGCAACAGAGGCATGTAGATTAGACTACCCGGCATAGGAAAATGAAGCGGCGATTTAAATAATTGCCGCTTCATTTAAATTTACATGGCTGCCGCACTGAGCCGATCAGCTGTTTGTCGGCTCAGCGAGGTAGTCTGGATGCTCCGCGGTCGACATCAAAGGCATTTGTCGACCTCCCAGGTATGCCTCATCCCAGGAGGCATACTTGGGAGGTCGACAAATGCCTTTGATGTCGACTGCGGAGTGTCCAGACTACCTCTCTGAGCCAACAAACAGCTGATTGGCTCAGCGCGGCAGCCATGTAAACTTAAATGAAGTGGAGATTTAAATCGCTGCTTCATTTTCCTATGCCGGGTAGTCTAATCTACATGCCTCTGTCGCCAGAGGCATGTAGTCTAGAGGTACCCTTACTGAGAAGATCTTAAAGTAACTTCTTCAAATTACTTAAAACCAGTCTATTTTCTCTTGTGTATCCATGCAAGAGGAGTGTCCGTGATCAGTACTAATCTAACTCCTTTTTAATTGGGTATCAACACAAATAAATGTCCATTTTTGATAATCAAAAATATACCATGTTATTGTGAGACCTCTTTATATTACATTTTGGAGCCAGATCCTATAGGAAATGAATTATAACCTTTAACATTGTGTGTTTTCTGCTGAGTGGAGGCCAATTTGTTAATATAAACAATGGGATTTACAGACTGAGTAGTTCACACTCCAGTGAATTATACCCCAGATTTATTTGGACCAGTTGACATAGAGCAGTGGTGGGCAATAATCTTTGACCGGGGGCTACTTCAGAAATTTTTCAAATGGCCCCAGGCCTTCAGGGAGAAGGGGTAGGGCCAGGATGCTTCATGCTTCCCTGCCCACAGGTCCTGAGTGGTCTGGGGGTGGGGGAGCATGTGAGGTCTTTGCCCGTGCCCCCTCACAGAGAGAACTGCTAGCTGTTCTGAACAGCTGGTGGTTCCCTCTAGGCACCCGCGCCCCTGGAGGTGGGAGGAGACTTTGCGTGCCTCTCCCCCAAGCCAATCAGAACTTGGGGGTGAAGGGAGTATGCAAAGTCTCTTCCCGCCCTGCCCCAATCCTGCAAGGAGCGCACAGCCAGGGGAGTGCAAAGTGTCTCTCTGCCTGCCTTCTGGCGTACAGTGCTTAGTCAAAACACCAGGGTTGACTCTAAGCACCATGCACTCCCTGGTCCCTAGGCCATGATTGGCCTGGGGGTAGGGAGTGGCAGGACTTCTGTGGGCTGGATCAACCCTCTTGGGCTGGATTCAGCCCACGGAGGCCCTTTTGCCCACCCCGACACAGCCTTTTGGTGCTAAAGGAGTATGATCAACACTGGATACTTGTGAACAAAAGAACTAAGGGAAAGACCCACTTTTCAGGAATTTTCAAATGCTGAATCTATTTTGTGCATTAGAAGACCTCCTGGCACCATGTCTCTTTTCAATGTCTTATCTTTTGTATTTGCATGTTGCCATTTCTGACTTAAATTAGTTCTCAGGTCCCCCCTCCCCCCAAGCTATTTAAGCTGCCAGTATTGAGCTAAATTATGTGAGGAAAATGGGAAAAGTGTGCCAGCTGTAGCTTCTTATTGCATTATATTATCTTTTTAAGAGATGCAAGTAGTTGGTACATTCTTATTGGACATCAGTCCTTTTTACTGTTACCATGAAGGACCTAACATTTGGGAATCCTAAAAAATCTTCTATGTACCCAGCCTTGCATGCATACAATCTGCATCTGTAATAATTTTTCTCTTTTTTTTTTTTTTAACTGAGAATGTTATTGTCTACAGATTGGGGTGTAATAAAGTTGAACAGTTAGGCTACGTCTAGACTGGCATAATTTTCCGCAAATGATTTTAACGGAAAAGTTTTTCAGTTAAAAGTATTTGCGGAAAAGAGCGTCTAGATTGGCACGGACGCTTTTCCACAAAAGCACTTTTTGCGGAAAAGCGTCCGTGCCAATCTAGATACGGTTTTGAGCAAGAAAGCCCCGATCGCCATTTTCGCGATCAGGGCTTTTTTGCACAAAACAATACCGCGTTGTCTACACTGGCCCTCTTGCGCAAAAGCATTTTCGCAAGAAGGGCTTTTGCCCGAATGGGAACAGCATAGTATTTCCGCAAGAACATTGACAATCTTACATGAGATCGTCAGTGTTCTTGCGGAAATTCAAGCGGCCAGTGTGGACAGCTGGCAAATTTTTCTGTAAAAGCAACTGCTTTTGCGGAAAAACTTGCCAGTCTAGATGCAGCCAAGGTGTTAGTATCACAGTAAATTTTCAAAGCAGAGCAAAGCATAAGTCTATAATACTTTTAACTGTAGGTTCTAAAAGATCAAATGTTGCAGGTTTCAGAACATGATTACTTTTGTTTCTTAGTGAAGGTGGAAACTAAAGATGGGCAGTTTTTTGCCCCAACTTGTACCATTCTCAACCCCTTTGAAATTATTGTTGCAACAGGTATAAACCAGAATAAAATTATATGAAACAAATCTCTTCATCTGTTGCCTTCTCTAAGGATACCCCATCTCAGAGATCTGCAAAGTGATGACATGGATGTCTGTCTACACCTTTGCATAACAGGGTGCTCAGGGAGCAGTTAACCCTATTAAGAACATAAGAACGGCCATACTGGGTCAGACCAAAGGTCCATCTAGCCCAGTATCCTGTCTGCTGACAGGGGTCAATACCAGATGCCCCAGAGGGAGGGATCACAACAGGCAATCTTCACGTGATCCCTCCCTGTCCCCCAGTTCCAGAGAAACAGAGGCTAGGGACACCATTCCTATCCATGCTAGCTAATAGCCATTGATGGACCTAACCTCCATGAATCTATCTAGCTCTTTTTTGAACCATGTTAAAGTTCTAGCCTTCACTTCATCCTCTGGCAAGGAGTTCCACAGTTTGACTGTGTGCTGAGTAAAGAAACTTGTTTTGTTGGTTTTAAACCTGCTGCCTATTAATTTCATTTGATGATCCCTAGTTCTTATATTGTGGGAATAAGTAAATAACTTTTCCTTAATCATTTTTCCCATACCAGTCATAATTTTATAGACCTCTGTCATATCCCCCTTTAGTCTCCTCTGTTGTAAGATGAAAAGTCAAAGTCTTTTTAATCTCTCTTCATATGGGACCTGTTCCAAACCCCTAATCATTTTTGTTTCCCTTTTCTGAACCTTTTCCAATGCCACCATATCTTTTTTGAGCTGAGGCGACCATATCTGTACGCAGTATTCAAGATGTGGGCGTACCATGGTTTTATATAGAAGCAATAAGATATTCTCTGTCTTACTCTCTATCCCTTTTTTAATGACTCCTAACATTCTATTTGCTTTTTTCACTGCCGCTGCACACTGAGTGGATGTTTTCAGAGAACTATCCACAATGACTCCAAGATCCCATCATATTGTATATATAGTTGGGATTGTGTTTTCCAGTGTGCATTACTTTACATTTATCAACATTAAATTTCATTTGCCATTTTGTTGTCCAATCACTTAGTTTGGTGACATCATCTTGAAGCTCTTCACAGTCGGCTTTGGTCTTAACCATCTTGAGCAGTTTGGATTCATCTGTAAATTTTGCCACCTCACTGTTACCGGTTTCCCTAGATCATTTATAAATAAGTTGAATAGTATGGGTCCCAGGACAGACCTTTGGCGGACTCCACTAGTTACCCCTCTCCAATCTGAAAACTTACCATTTATTCCTACCCTTTGTTTTCTGTCTTTTAACCAGTTATCAATCCATGAAAGGATCTTCCCTCTCATCCCATGACAACTTACTTTACTTAAAAGCCTTTCGTGAGGAACCTTGTTAAGGTCTTTCTTGGAATCTAAGAATACTATATCCGCTGGATCCCCCTTGTCCACATGTTTGCTGATCCCTTCAAAGAAAGGCACAATTTCTCTTTACAGAAACCATATTACTTTCCCTCAACAAATTATGTTCATCTTTGTGTCTGACAATTTTATTCTTTGAGGGTATGTCTACACTAGCCCCCTAGTTCGAACTAGGGTGGCTAATGTAGGCATTCAAACTTGCAAATGAATCCCGGGATTTAAATATCCCGGGCTTCATTTGCATGTTCCCGGGCTGGCGCCATTTTTAAATCCCCTTAGTTCGAACTGACTGCCCACGGACTTGGGACTTAGTTCGGATTAATTTCTGACTGCCGCGTGTAGCCGCGGGCAGTCAGTTCGAACTAAGGGGATTTAAAAATGGCGCCCGCCCGGGAACATGCAAATGAAGCCTGGGATATTTAAATCCCAGGATTCATTTGCAAGTGTGAATGCCTACATTAGCCACCCTAGTTCGAACTAGGAGGCTAGTGTAGACATACGCTACTATACTTTCAGCTAACTTGCCCGGTACTGACGTTAGACTTACCAGTCTTTAACTGCCAGGATCACCTCTAGAATCCTTTTTAAATATTGGCGTCATGTTAGCTATCTTCCCGTCATTAGTTACAGAAGCTGATTTAAAGGATAGGTTAAAAACCACGGTTAATAGTTTTGCAATTTCACAGTTGAATTCTTTCAGAACTCTTGGGTGAATGCCATCTGGTCACAGTGATTTGTTACTGTTAAGTGTATCTATTTGTTCCAATACCTCCTCTAATGACACCTCAGTCTGGGACAATTCCTCAGATTTGTCACCTAAAATCAATGGCTCAGGTTTGGGGATCTCCCCAATATCCCCAGCTGTGAAGACTGAAGCAAAGAATTCATTTATCTTTTCCGCAATGACTTTATCATCTTCGAGAACTCCTTTAGTATCTCGGTTATCCAAGGACTCCACTGGTTGTTTAGCAGGCTTCCTGCTTCTGATGTACTTAAAAAACATTTTACTATTACTTTTTCAATTTTTCGCTAGCTATTCTTCAAACTCCTTCTTAGCTTTTCTTATTGTATTTTTACACTTAATTTGACAACGTTTATGCTCCTTTCTGTTTTCCTCACTAGGATTTGACATCCACTTTATCTCACACTTCTTTTACTCGGTTGTTAAGCCACAGTGGCACTTTTTTGGTTCTCTTACTAATTTATTTTTTTAATTTGGGGTATACATTTAAGATGGATCTCTATTATGGTGTCTTTGAAAAGTTTCCATGCAGCTTGCAGAGATTTTACTTTTGTCACTGTACCTTTTAGTTTCTGTTTAACTAACCTCCTCATTTTCATGTAGTTCCCCTTTCTGAAATTAAATGCAACAGTGTTAGGCTGTTGAGGAGTTTTTCCCACCACAGGGATGTTAAATTTTATTATATTATGGTCATTATTTCCAAGTGGTCAAGTTATATTTACCTCTTAGACCAGATCCTGCATTCTAGTTAGGACTAAGTCAAGAATTTCCTCTCCCCTTGTGGGTTCCAGAACCAACTGCTCCAAGAAGCAGTTATTTAAGATATCAAAAATTTTTATCTCTGCATCCCGTCCTGAGGTGACGTGTACTAGTCAATGTGGGGATAGTTGAAATCCCCCACTATAATTATTGAAGTTTTTATTTTGATAGCCTCGCTAATCTCCCTTAGCATTTCATAGTCACTGTCACTGTCCTGGTCAGATGGTTGATAATAGATCCCTACTGCTATATTCTTATTATTGGAGCATGGAATTACTATCCATAGAGATTCTATGCAACATTTTGCTCATTTAAGATTTGTATTTCATTTGAGTCGACATTTTCTTTCACGTATAGTGCCACTTCCCCACCAACACAGCCTGTTTTGTCCTTCTGATATATTTTGTACCCGGGTATGACTGTGTCCCATTGATGGTCCTTATTCCATCAAGTTTTTATGATGCCTATTATATCAATATCCTTCTTTAATATGAGGCACTCTAGTTCACCTATGTTATTATTTAGTCATCTAGCGTTTGTGTATAAGCACTTAAAAATGTTCACTATTTATCTGTCTGTCATTACCTGATGTGTTGGATGCTTTCATTTGATTGTGTCTCATCTGATCATACCCATACTTCCATCCTCTCCTCCTGACTAGAACATAGAGAATTTCTATTAATAGACCCTCCCCTAAGAGATGTCTCTGTCCGATCCATGTGCTCCTCCACACCCATCGACTTTTGCCCAGCCCTTAGTTTAAAAACTGCTCTACTACCTTTTTAATGTTAAGTGCCAACAGTCTTGTTCCATTTTGGTTTAGGTAGAGCCCATCCTTCCTATATAGGCTCCCCTATCCCAAACATTTCTCCAGTTTCTAATGAATCTAAACCCCTCCTCTCGACACCCACCCAGCCCTGTGTGTAGAACTGGAAGCATTTCAGAGAATGCTACCAAAGAGCCCCTGAATTTCTATTTTTTTCCTAGCAGCCTAAATTTGGCCTCCAGAACCTCTCTCCTACCCTTCCCTATGTGATGGGTACCTAAGTGTACCATGACCACTGGCTCCTTCCCAGCACTACACAACCAATCAATCTAGATGTCTCAAGAGATCTGCAACCTTTGCTCCAGGTAGGCAAGTCACCATACAGTTCTCCCTGTCATCAGAAACGCAGCTGTCTGTTTCTAATGATCGACTCCCCCATTACTAACATTTGCCTTTTCCTAGTGACTTGAGTTCCCTCCCTCGGAGAGGTATATTCAGTGCAAGAGGATATTACAGCACATTTTGCATTATAGAAATAGTATGATTTAGACATATTTAGGAGTAAGATATGTTTGCCCACTAAACCTTAACTTTTCTATTCTTGACTTCAAGATTGACTTCGTTAATGTTGACCTTTGGAGTTCAGTCCTATACAAAACTGCAATTTTGAAGAATTCTAGCTTCATGTTAGTAACACTAATTCTGTCCTTTTATTGTGATGTGACTCGTACAGTTTAATTACTGAATACATTAAAATATAACTGTAATGATTTTGTGCTAGAGCCTAGACGCCCCATGAGGCTGAAGGTTCATATTAGAAATTGTACAAACACCTACGTGGCCATGGTCCCTACACCAAAGAATGTTGCTTTGCAATCTAATTTAACAGGTGAATGAGTGATATACAACACTAGGAAGAAAGTTAATTTCTGGCTTCAGTCACTGGACCATGGCCAGAGTTGGGAAGGTCATAGTCTGGCCATTATTACTCTACTGAATTAAAGGGGAGCAGCAACTCTGCTGTACTTAACTTTTAAATTTCTTATTTTAAAAAAGATGGCTGTTCTAGGTGCTTTAAAATCCACCTGCTTACTCAGATTCTGTTGCAGTTTGCTGTGCCTCATGCTGGGTGCTTCTGCTCCTAGAGGAAAGGTGAGGTTTGATGAGTGTAGGAGAATGTGGGGAGGCAAAGAAAGAGTCAAAGTTGTTCAGTGGAGAATAAAAGGAAGGGCTTCAGCTTTTCCTCTAAAATTTACCACAGTCCTGTTCTCTTTCCCTCCTTCATCCACTATTGTCCCTCATTCTAAACCTGTTCCCACAGTGCTGACATCAAGATGGATAGCAGCAAACTGGCCTGTTCCATGCATGGCATGGCCCTCCACACACTGAGATCACAGAAGGGGAAAGAAAATGCCCCTGAAGTGAATGGAGCAGTTCACGCCTCTCAGCACTATCATTTTAGGCTATATTTATTTCTGTGGGGTGTTCTCATTTAGCACAGAACTTTGCATTTCACTTCTCTGAACCATACATTATTCAGATGGTTGTACAAAGCCCCTCCCCATACACTAGACCACATCAGGCATAAGGACACTGCATCTCCAGGCGCTCTTCCTGCCTCAAACTGAAGTACATGCTCCTCACAGTCCCATGTCCTTCCCACTTCTCCCTGGCTTTCCCTAATTTACACTGGGCATGAACTGGCAAGAAAGAAGGTGGAGGTGGTGTGCATGTTGCATTACTTTGTCCCCTGATCTTTAGAGGTCTGAGTGTAGCTGAATGTAACATTCTAGAAAGGCACTGTCAGGATCTTGACAATGGTTGGAGTAATGTCAAGTCAGAGGCCAAAAGCAGCAATGAAGTTTATAGTCGAGTTCCAGATTGGGGTTGAGACTGAATTGGGTTTTAGGTCTGGGTCAGGAAGCAAGATCCAAATCCATACAAGATTGAAGCCAGTAATTAGAGTGCAGAAATGGTCATGGCAACTACAGAAGATCCACATTGGGTCCCCAACAACCAAGGGGCATTTCTGGAGGTGTCTGGGTAACTAACAGAAGCCAGGAGGCTGCCTGTCAGACCCTTTGGAGTGAGACTTCCCATTGTCTCTGGGTAGTGGAACTCCAGAGAGACCCAACCAATTCAGTATCAAGGACTACAGCCCAAAGGGGATATTTGCGATGCCAAGAAGTGGAGTGTAAATCAGTAAGAAAAATGTTGGAGGCCAAGTTTTGAGAAAGTAGGACAGGATGTTGGAATAAAATCTCCTTGTATAAAAATTGTTTGAAGTAGAGCAAAATTTGGATTTGAAGTTTAATAAGTAAAACCGCTTGGATGCATTCCCAACAAAGAAAAGAGCTGAAACAATAACTCAGTTTCCTTAAAGGGGGCTTAATTATTTAGCCTGGTTGAATTTTGAGAGCTTCCATTCCTGTAGAAATGTTTTGGTAAAAATTGAACCATGATACAGCTCTGACATCACATTTATTGTTTGCTCAGGTCTTTCTCCCCTCTTGAGTTACAGCTTTCCATAGCCTTTGTTTATTATTTTAGAGACAAACTGACTCTGCTCCATAACTTGGCATAGGCCATGGATATGAATCAAGTATTTTTCTGGCCAGAGACTTTCAGGAACTGGTACAACTGCAGGAAATTTCTGAAGAGTCTGCAAAGCAATAGATTGGTAACAACAAATAACCCCCTGTGTATAGCCCACAAAACCTAGGGCTGGGATTTAATCAATTATTTCTTTTTTTGATTTTTTTTAATGAAGAGGATAACTGATGGTAGGCTGTAGTTGCTATTCTCTTGTCATAACTACAATTGTGTTGGTTGCTATTCATGTACCGTATTTTCCGGCATATAAGACGACTTTTTATGCTAAAAAACATCCCCCAAAAATCAGGGGTCGTCTTATACGCCGGGTATACAGGCAGTCCCCGACTTGCAGGTAGGAACGGGGCTTTTCTCGCCCCGGAGGACACAGACTGCGGGACCTCGCGGTCCCGCTGCCCGTGTACTCCGGGGCGAGAAAAGCTGCTCCACGTCTCCCTGGTCTGCAGACCAGGAAGACGCGGAGCAAAGCCGCGGAGGGGCTCCAGCAGCGGGGCAGGGTCCCGCGCCTCTGAGGCTGTGCCAGAGCAAAGCCTCAGAAGTGTGGCACCCCGCTGCCGCTTCGGCTTTGCTCCCGGTGCCCCTGGTCTGCTGGGGACCGTCTCCAGCAGACCAGGGACACCGGGAGCAAAGCCGGGGAGGCGGAGGGGTGCTGGGGCGCTGCCGGTTGGCCTCTTAAGGGGGGGTAGTCTTATACGGCGAGTATAAGACGAAAACCTATCTTTTAACTAGAAAATTAGGGGGTCATCTTATACGCCCAGTCGCCTTATACGCCGGAAAATACGGTAAGCTACCTTTTCCCACTAACTGTAAACAACAAGAAAAATACTGTTTTACATAGTAAGTCATTTTAAATTAGGTTTGTTTTCTTTAAGATGTCCATAATTGGCTTGTTTCTAGTCATCATTAATTGATGCCAATAATTATGTAATTTATGTAATTAATAATTGATGTAATTATCCTAATTAAGTTAGATTTTTCTCTGGAAATGGTAATAGTTAATAACAATTACTTTGCCTATACACATTCAATAGATACAGGTTGATTTAGTCACACAGGTCCCATTAATTTTAAGTGGAAGTTTATGGATAAATCCTTAGCTGTCATGAAAATCTTAAGCATAGGTATATAGCTGCCTAGAGAAAGACTATTGAGAGGGCAGAAAATTCCTCCTAGGCACTCAACAGCTTCTTGCTTGTCATCCCAAAAAGTCAGTGGTCTTAAGTGCTTAGAATGTTTTTTTTTCCTTTGGAACATGTCAAGCATTTTAATCCTAAACATATGCAAGATGCACATGGCTAATAAGATGAAGGCAACTGGGAGAATAAGGTAGTATTACTGTACTGGGATGTTGGGTTGTGTATTGGTGGTGAGCTTTTGTTTTTCCCTTTACTTAATTTGTGGATGCTCTAAAAAAGGAAGAGGAGGAAAATAGCATATCACCAATGCCACTGCTCACACTTCCTCTCCTTGCATTGGTTTCCCTTCCCATTCACCCCCAACAGGTATCCTGAACTTGGAGGCTTCCACCTAGGACCTGGTCATGACCATCTGGGATTGTGTCCTTCATGGCCCTGCCAACACAAACCCCTGATATGAGAGGTGTCTATTGGTGGAGCCCCTATAGGAACAGGTCAGAGAGTTGCAGAAGAAGGTGGCTCATCTGCATATCATCTAAGAACATGGGGACTTGACTGACAGGATGCATGTAGAGACATCTTGGATGGAGAATGCTAGCTGATTACAGTATGTAAACCCTTTCAATGTATGGACACCAGAATTGGACACATTATTCTGATAGTAGTCTCACTGTATACAGAGGGAATATCATCCCTTTACTTATACATATTACTCTCTTTATATGCCCACTAATCAAGTTTGGTTTCTTAACCACAACTTTACAGTGTGAGTTTGTGTTCAGATGGCTATCCACAATGAGCCCTAACTCTTTCAGTCATTACTTTCCGAAATACAGCTCCAGATCGTCTGTGTGTGACCTATATTCTTGTTCCTAGGTATATAATAATTCATTTGGCTAGAATAAAATGCATGTTGTACAAATAAGACCAATTCACTAAGCAGTCCAGAGGACTCAGTAGAACTAACCTGTCCTTATAATTATTTATCACTCCACCAACATGTGCTTTTGGCAAACTTTACCAATAATTAATTTATATTTTCTTCCAGATCATTGAGAGAGATATTGAATAGCTTTGGGCCAAGAACTGAGCTTTTTAGTCATCATTAGAAATATCCCCTTTACAATTATGTACTCAGAGCAATCAGTTAGCCCATTTCTAATCCATTTACTGTGTTGCATTGATTTGGTATGGTGCTTTTTAAAAGCCAAATATTATGTGATACTCATTCAGAACTATAGACTTCTATATATATATTATGCCAACACAATTATTTATCAACAAAAACAGAGAATATTTAAATCTGCTATAGGTTCATATACCGAAAAAAATATTGAAGATTCCTTAGTTTAAAGGATCGGAAGTCACGCTCTGTTTTATTTCATTCTTATGAATAATTTATCAGATTTTTATGTTTCATCGAAGTCTGGTGCTGAGGTAAGGCTGGGTCTGTTGAGAACTTCTTTGTCCATCTTTTTGTGTGTGTGTATGTTCTACTCTGGTTGTAAGCATTTTTCTAATTTTGATTTTTATTGGCCTATTTCCTTTTTTTGAAATTTCCTCATAGAATTTTTAGTCATTTGGTAAATAGCTCTAGGGTTTCCTATCATAGCAGCAGCTTCAGTTGCTACGTCTTCAACATGTCTCCATTTGTCTTACCCAATATTGCTTTTTTACTACTTTGTGTGCTTTAATGTTATCCTCCTTTGGTTTTCCTCCTGACATTGTAACTTTACAAGCGGATGAAAACATGGGGGAATTCCACCAGTACTGATATTTTTAGAATGAAGCTCAGTTTTAGGGGAAAAATTGAGCACATTTTCTACTGCAGCATCTTTATTACAGACATTACTTTTATTGAATAAACGAGTCTCTTCGTCTGCTACTTGTATAAATCTGTAAGCAAGACTAGATCTGCTAATAAAAATTTTGATTTTAAAACCAACTTGTCCCTTAGGCATTCAATTTACAACCCAAACCATTTACAGGCAGTCCCCGGGTTATGTACAAGATAGGGACTGTAGGTTTGTTCTTAAGTTGAATCTGTATGTAAGTCGGAACTGGCGTCAGCCGCTGCTGAAACTGATCAGTTTCAACCGCGGCTGAATCTCGACGCCAGTTCTGACTTACATACAGATTCAACTTAAGAAACCCAGGCGTCCCCAAGTCAGCTGCTGCTGAAACTGATCAGTGGCTGATTCCAGGAAGCCTGGGGCAGAGCAGCTCTGCCTCGGGCTTTCTGTAGTCAGCCGCTGGTCAGTCTCAGCAGCGGCTGACTTGGGGACGCCTGGGGCAGAGCAGCTGGGGTGCTGCTGGGTTGCTCCAGTAGCGCGGCTCCTCGGCGCTACTGGAGCAACCCAGCAGCACCCCAGCTGTTCTGCCCCAGGCGTCCTGATTCAGCCGCTGCTGAAACTGACCAGCAGTGGCTGAATCAGGACGCCTGGGGCAGAGCAGCTGGGGTGCTGCTGGGTTGGTCCGGAGCGGTGCTGCGGGACCAACCCGGCAGCCCCCAGCTGCTCTACCCCAGGGGTAGGCAAGAAAAGCCTGGTCTTCTGGGGGGGGGGGCACTAGCTGCACCACCCCCCCCAGCAGACCAGGGGGACAGGAGCAAAGCCGCAGAGCACGCCGGCAGCGGGACAGCCCAAGCGCGCCCGGGCTGTCCCACTGGGGGCGTGCTCCAAGGCTTTGCTCCTGTCCGCCTGGTCTGCTGCGGGGGTCCAGCAAAGCCGCTGGACCCCCCCAGCAGACCAGGGACACCCGAGCAAAGCCGCCGCCTGGGCGGCTTTGCTCGTTTGCCCGGGAGCAAAGCCGCCCAGGCGGCGGCTTTGCTCGGGTGTCCCTGGTCTGCTGGGGCAGTCCAGTAGCTTTGCTGGACCCCCCCAGCAGACCAGGGGGACAGGAGCAAAGCCGCCCAGGCAGCGGGAGTCCCGCTGCCTGGGCGGCTTTGCTCCGGGGCAAACGAGCAAAGCCGCCCAGGTAGCGGGACTCCCGCTGCCTGGGTGGCTTTGCTCGGGTGTCCCTGGTCTGCTGGGGGGGTCCAGCAGCTTTGCTGGACCCCCCCAGCAGACCAGGGACACCGGGAGAAGCTTTTCTCACCCCGGAGGGCACGGGTGGCGACCCGCCGCCCGTGAGCTCCGGGGCGAGAAAAGCCCCGTTCGTAAGTGCAGATCCGACATAAGTCGGATCTGCATAAGTCGGGGACTGCCTGTACTGGATTAATAGCAAGCTTTTTTGTTGGAGGTGCCCATATGGTCAAGTTATCACCTATGCCAGCTATGTTCTGGGCAACATAGATGCCAAAAAAACTCTCTTCTCATCTTTCATATAAGGATCTTTGTGTAACTCTCAGACAATGGGAGTTTTACCATCAGTGTCAATGGGAACTGAGGTAGGCCAATCTCCAGGCTTTTGAAAATCCCTATGTGACTTATAGCAAGCTATTGATGGAATTGGAAATGGCTCAGGAGCTGTACTACTGAGCTCCTATTAGACAATTTGGAGAGGTGTTGTTTGTTTGTTTTTGTTTTGTTTTGTTTTTTGTTACCAAAAAGTGTTTCAGTGGGTGAGGTCCTTTCAAACTGTCCTATACATCCCTGAAACTCAATTCAGGTTAGAACTGTGTTAGTGTTACTAAAAGAGGGTGTTGCCCCATCCTCTCATTTTTACACTTGATGTTAAATGTGCTGGTAACGTGTCCCTATAGATCTTAAGTGAAGATTATTAAGTTTTAGACTTATGGCAGCATGGTGAAATTTTCTTCCTCTGGTGCTTTTCTTAAATCACAACTGTTTGTTGTTCATAGTGCAGAAGGAGTGCTTTTCTTCTGTTCTTGGTGTCACAAAGTACTATGTATTACATGGCCTATGGAGCAGAGTGAGCAGTTTACAATAAGGGGCAATATAATAGGGAACAGTTTTATAGGGTCTAAATCCACTTTTTTTTCCCATGTCAGATTTATCTACTGTTCTGAAAACCCAGCCCCATTCAAAGATGCTCCATTGTCTCTAAAGACTCTGTATTTACAGAAGCAGGAAACACTCTCTAGAAATAGCTGCTTTTCAAGAATGAACTTGAAGTGACATAACAAATAGGAGATTGATCTTAAAAAAAAAAAAAAAAAAAAAAAAGAGCCCAGAAGGGACCGTTGCAATACACTGCTCTGACGTTCTGTATAACTCAGGCTGTAGGACTTCCCTGAAATAATTCCTATTTGAACTAGTGTGTTTCTTGCAGAAAAATGTCCAATCTTTATTTACCAGTTTCCAGTGGTGAAGAATCCATCACACCCTTGGTAAACCAATCAAATGATAAATTATCTGCACCCCTTTTCTAGTGTGAATTTATCTAGTGTCAAATCCCAGCCATTGGATCTTTGTTATACCTTTGCTGAATTAAAGAGCCCTCTGCTCTAAAATATCCATTGCCCATGTAGATGCCATGGTGCCTGGTTGGCCACCTCAGCAGAAATACCTTTTTTAGTTCCCAAAATGCACAACCTCAAGTGCAGGGCTTTGCTTCCACTTTTGGGGGGATGGGGCCCTGTGGTCCAACCATTCCTCAGTGAGGTCTTCAGGTTGCACCAACCAGTAGCCCATATCAGTCCTTAGCAGTCCCAATGAGCTTGACACCGGTACAAATTTGTTTTTGATCAATATCAGTATGCAGTGACCTAGAAGAAATTTCTTCAAAACCAAGTATGATGTCTTTTGCCAAAAAATTCACAGCACTTAGAGAAGTATATAAAATAAGATACCTACACACACATTTTTACACACATGGCTAGATTCCTTTTGAGCCCCTATGTAGGACGTGACATTTTATTTTGGGAACGAAGTTGTAGCCTGCTTGCTTGTTCTCAGTCAGTGCATGTCATCCTGCAGCATGCTTTCTGTGAGTCTGCTACAGGGCATGTGACCTTTCTCCCTGCTCTCTATCTGCCAGAGGCACCTTTTAGCAGAGGACAGTCTTGCTTTTTCGTCTCAGCCTGGGCTGTGTTGCCAGCAGAGGTGAAATTAAGGAGGTGCGCCTGAGCTGGCTGAGCTGTGGCAAAAGCTGGCAGGGACCCCAGTTGCAATAAGACAGTATCTGTAAGTAGTGCTTTTTTTGTGATCATACTGCCCATACGCAGTACTGGCACCTCCAGACGCAGTACCGGCACCTCCGGTCAGAGCTCAACAACTTTTCCCCAAGAGTACTGGCACTTTTTTTTTTTAAATACAAAAAAGGCACTGCCTGTAAGAAATGTTAAGTTGCTTTCATTGCTGGTCACTAGAATACGAAGAGTCCTTTTTCACAGCTATAAACTTCTCTATTTTATTTGAGCAGAGGCTCCTTCTCTGGGGCATCGCTTTTCCTTTCCTGCATAGTTAATTTAACACCTTTTTGAGATAATTATGCCTTCTGGCAGGGTAGGATCACACAGATACACTGAGGGCAATGTTCCCTCTAATCTTTTCAGTCCATGTGCAGATTTTTTTGCATCCATGCATGGAATAAAATTTTTATGTGCACCGAGGCACATGACGATGTGCACCACCAACAGAAATGCAAAACTCATGTGTGGGAGCTCTGCTAATCAGCTGGATGGAATTTGAATTTTTTCTGAGTGGCCACAGAAGTGCAGAGCTTATAGGGAACACTGACCAAGGATAATATGTTGTTGAAAAAAACACAAATATTTCCCAGTTCTTAACAGTAGGGATATTGTGAGACTATAACTGTCATGCCTGAGCCTTCTTGTTGTTCACCTTAGTAAATTGAGCTCCTGCAGTCTATCATTTTCCAATCCAATAATCATTCTCATCCTGGCTCTTCTCTGAACCCTTCCTAGGTTATCAGCACTCTTGAATTGTTGGCACCAGAACTGGATACAGTATCCAAGCAGATGCTGCACCATGCCAAATACAGAGGTAAAATAACATCTCCACTCTTACTCAAGATTCCCATGTTTATTCATCCAAGGATCCCATTAGCCCTTTTGGCCACAGTCACACTAGGAAGCTCATGTTCAGCTGATTATCCACCACAAAGCCTCCAAATCTTTTTCAGTCAGTTTTCCAGCATGGAGAGCCCCCCTATCCTGGTAGCAATGGCCTGAATTCTTTATTCTTAGACGTATGACTTTGCATTTGGCTATATTGAAACATTTATGAGTAGCCTGCACATATATCTTACCAAATCACTCTATAGCAGTGATCCCCAACACAGTGCCCACGGGCGGCATGGTGCCCACGGGGGCATTTGTGTGTGCCCGCCAAGTGCTCGGGGCTGGCCCGGCCCCGGACACGTGGCGCATGCGCTGTGCCAGAGCCGGCCTCGGGCGCATGGCGCACATTGAGCGCCAGCCCCAGGAGTACGGCGAAGTGGCCGCCCGTGTTCCGGGTGCACGGCGCATAGGGAGCGCCGGCCCCGGGCACGCGGCTATGGGGGGGGGGGCGCCGTCCCTGGGCATGCGGCGAAGTGGCCATCTGTGCTCCGGGCGCGCGGCGCATGGGGAGCGCCGGCCTCTGGTGGGTGGCTTTGGGGAGCGCTGGCCCCAGGCACGTGTCTCATGGGGGTGTGGCATATGTGCGGCCCTGCCCCCTGGTGCGCAAGTGTCCCCGCCCTCTGGTGCCCAGCAGGTGAACGGCCACGCCCCCTGGTGCCTGGCGATGTCAAATGGTTGGGGACCACTGCTCTATAGTGATGCCCTATCCCTTTCATTATTTACTTGCTCCCCCAGTTTGTTACCTAAAAACTTTCAGTGATGATTTTGTTTTCTTGCTCAATCATAGATAAAAATGTTAAATAATAGAGGGCTAAGAGCCAATCCCTGTGGGACACAGCTGCTTAATGATAATGAGTAGTCTTATGGCACCTTAGAGACTGAGAGTGAGAGAGAGAGAATATATATATATATATATATAGAGTGAGAGAGAGAGAATCATGAGCTTTCATAGGAAACCCCACTTCTTCAGATGAGCTTGGGGGGGGGGGGGAGGGGGAAGGAGGACCCAGAATTTTTCAACTCAAGCTCATGTGAAGAAGTGGGAGTTGGCCACGAAAGCTCATGATACTGTATAGATTTTTGTTAGAATCTAAGGTGCCACAGGACTCCTCGTTGTTTTTAAAGTTACTGACTAACACGGCTACCTCTCTGCGACTGCTTAATGATGACAGGTTTCAGAGAGTAGCCATGTTAGCCTGTTTCAGCAAAAACAGCAAGGAGTCTGATGGCACTTTAAAGACTAACAAATATATTATGGTATGAAAGCATGAGTTATAACTCACTTCCTCAGATGCAAGCTTGTGAAAGCTCATGCTCTAATACCCCAATACATTTGTTAAAGTGCTACAGGACTCCTTGTTGTTTCTGCTTAATGATGATTCCCCATTTAGAGTTTCACTTTCAGACAGGTGAGTTGGCCAGTTTTTAATCCATTCAATGTGCGCCCTGTTGATATTTTTAGTTTCTTAATCCAAATGGTGTGTGATACCAAACCAAATGCCTTACAGAAGTCTAAATATACTACATCAACACAATTACATCTATCATTCGCACTTGTAATCTCATCAATAAAGGTATGAAGTTAGTTTGACAAGATCTATTTTCCATAAACCCATGTTGCTTGGAATTAAAGGAAGGTAAGACAATGCTTTATTAATAGTCTCATATCAGCTGCTCTATTTTGCCTGGGATCTGTGTCAGGCTGATGGGCCAATAATTGCCCTATTTATGGTGATTACCCTTTTAAAATATTTCCACAGTCTTCATTTTCTTCCTGTCCTCTGCATGGTTTATTTAAAACCATCATTAATGGTCCAGAGTGCTCCTCAACTAGCTCATATTAAAACTCTTGGATGCAAGTTATCTGGGCCTGTTGGTTTTAAAAATATCTAGCATTAGTAGCTGCTGTTCAATGTCCTCCCTAGTTATTGTTGGAGTGGAAATTATTTCATCCTTACCTGATATGACTGTCATCTGGCTTTTTCCCAAATACAGAACAGAAGTAATTACAGCCCATTTCTGCCTTTGCTGAATTAGTGACAGTTCTATTATATCCATCTAGTAATGAACCAGTGCAGTTGTTTGGATTCATTTTGTTCCTAATATCCTTTAAAAGCTTCTTATTGTTGATGGCAATAGATTTTTCCTCATTCTATTGCTACCCTTGTCAGTTTTCTATAGTTCATAGATTCTGATTTATATCAATTACTGTCAATTTCCCCTTCCTTCCATTTGTTCTCTGTGGTGGTACAGTTTCTTGTTTTGTTTTTGTTAGTAGCTGCTTTTATTTCCCCTCTAAGCCAGGTTGGTTCTGTAACCAATGTGCCCTTTTTCTTAATTGTGGGATTGTGCATTTTTGGGCATCTAGCACAATATTCTTAAATAGTTTCCAATTATTCATAATTTACCATTTAAATTCTTTCCCCCGACTGACCTGGTTCATAATTGTTTTCAGCTTTGTGAAATTGCCCTTTCTAATGCACCAAGATGGCTTAGTTCTTAGTCATTTGAAAACACAAATACCAAGGTAATATGTGTGAACCTGTTGTCTAAAGTTTCATTTTTGGAGACTATATTTTTTTCTCCTTCAGAGAGTTTGTTTACTTAATGCTTTAATTTGCATTTGCTGCTTTCTTTTCCCCATCAAAACACTGAAAAGCAATCATGGATATATCCAAAACTACCAGTGCTGCTCTGTCTGAGACTACTAAGAATATCTATCTAAGGCACCAGCCTTCATGCTGAGCTGCTTCTCTTCCTGTGTATCAAATATTTCAGACTTAATCCCTGTTTTGATGTTTTGTTAGGTCATTTTATAATAATCAAAATATTTACTTTCTGCCATTATCAAGTGGTGCTCGCAATCTCTTATTTTCTGTGGTTGATACAGCTGGTTGGCTTATTTTCTTGGGAGTGTACATACCATTGTATTCACTCTTTAAATTGAAGTGTTTCACCTCTCTTCCATTCAGAGTAAATAGTTAAGAACACAAGAAAAAGTAAATTGTCAAGATTTGTATAAAAATTCAGAGGTGAATTTTCTTCAGCCTGGTCTCATGTTGTTTTCTACTTTATAGATGTGCTTATAGTCTCACTATATATTTTAGAAATGTGAGTCCATTTGTTCAAGAATTCTGCCTAAACAGTAAGTGCTAGGACCACCAAATTTGGTATGCAGCTTCCTCTTCTAACTTAAAGCAAGGTCAGGGTTTGGTTGTGCCAGGAAAACGGGATCTGCCTGGAATGGGAAGGCTAGGTCTGGCGGGGATAATTATACTGTAGAATCTCCTGTCAACCTGATTGTCTCCTGTGGAGGTGGAGTGCCTAACTACAGCTCTTCTTAATAGTGCGATGTATGGCTCAGAGTCATGGATCATATATCACCGCCATGTTTTGAAACTCGATCAGTTCCATATGCACTGCTGTCACACCCCAATGGCCCTCACTCTCAAGGGGTCCCCCTGGGGAGACAGGTCAGCACTGAATATTGCTAACACTGTTGCAAGCATCGCAAGGCACTTTGGGGAAGGGTGAAAGGTATATGTGTGGAGTGAATGAAGGATTCCTTTGCAGGTTGCGAGAGGCCAAGGGCAGGTGGGCGGGGGGTGGGCTGAAGAGAGCAGAGAACGGGTAACTCCACACTTCTGCTAGGCCTGAAGATAAGACGTTGGCTCCAGCCAGCTCAAGGCCACAGCACACATCTGACTCTCAGCTGCAAGCCAAGAAAGAGGGGGGCCTGGAATCCACGAACCAGCCATAAGAGAGACAGATTCAACAGAACAAATCTGCAGAGCCAGCCCATAACAAGCAAGAATAGCGAAGGCCAGCATGGAGGAAAGCAAAGAGAACAACAAAGTCTAGCTGGTGTGTTTTGGAAATGTCAAGGAGACCACAGAAAGCTGGTCTGGACTGTCACAAAGAGCACCAGGACCAGAGGTCGCAGAATGAAACACCCCCAAAGGAGCCCAGGCCTTAAAACCCTCCTGAGAGCTGGAGCAATTTGGAGAGATCACAGCGGACCCTGATCTGTGCGCACAGGACTGAACTCCCATCCACCCTTCCCCCTCTTCTTCTTTTGTTACACCCAGGCCTGGCCAGCCTCTGGTAGTGAGTGTGTGAGTATAGAAGTGGGTTAGGGCTGAGGATGCTAATGTTTTCTTCCTTCCTCTAAGTGACGTGGGAAGCACCCATCACTCTCCACTGTTATTTTATTATTTTATCAATAAAGCTTTAAAATGTAGACACTTGGTGTGTTCCGTCATCTCCTCCTAGTGATCCTGTGGCCTCAGCCCGATCACCTGATGTCTCAAGGAGATTGGTAATAAAAATCTGTCTCACTGCCTCAGGAAGATTGCCCACATGAATTGGTGGGACAAAATTCCTATCATGGAGGACCTTAAGCTGCGTGATATCATAACATGGAAGCAATAGTTCAGGGCAGATGGTTCTGGCAGCAAACTATTGTACAGGCTCCTGAATGCTTTGAGTCAATGTATCCACACATTATAAAAAAGCATAGGATCCAAAAAGAATGTACAACTACCCCCCACATACGGCAGATTTTTGTGTGACATCTGTAATTGGAGTGGCTGATCGCGGGTTGGCTTAGTCCCTCACCAGCAGCATCACAGATGAGAGCCATGTGTAGTGTTTTGTAGACAAGCCCTCAATATCAATAAGCTTCTATTTATGAGAAATAGGAATCTCTTACATCTCATTCAGAACATCCAAAAATGTCCATATTAGAAGACTTGACACTTTCAGAGGCAAGGTAATAAAAAATGTAAAGCACATCCTACTCTCAAAAGTTATTCTCTAATTAGGGAGAGTTTACTAGACCTAGAAAACACATTCTGTTTCCGTAAATCCTGCATATGTTTATTTGCATGTCCCTATATCCACTCAGAACCAGCCACTGTGTCATAAGCTCCATGAGATGACATCAGTGTTAGTACGGTGACCACTGCTGCTCATCTCAGAAAACAGACTGTTCCTATTTCATATTTATATGACTATCCAATGAAAGTAACATCAGAAGCAGAAAGGGAATTTCAGAAGTATTTGTCTACATTGTTTATACCGTTTTTGCCAATAGTTCATTATAGGCCTCACATTGGAGGCAGTTCTGAATACAGGAAAAGGAAAAGCCTTTCCTTCAAAAGAAAGCACAGAAGTTTTGGCTGTGAGTGGTGATCTTACCTTATACCATACCAGCTACCATCTCTGTGATAAATACCTTGTGAGCAACCCATAGGCTGAAATATGTTCATATAAAGTGTTAGTAGAACATTGCTACAAATCAGATAACTTGTAGATAACTTGGAAACAGGAAAAAAAGGCTAGGTTTGGACAAAATGTTTGCTCCAAACACATGAGCTATCTATAAATGGAGTCTCCAACCTAACTATGCTTTCACTCTAGTCCCCTGATCCAAAAGCTGTTATAAAAGGTGGATATAGAAATGGGTTCACAAATGATGATTCTGGGTTTTTTTGGCCAAGGATAGCTGCTGAAAAAGTGCACTGACTTGAGATTAGACTTTTCTCTGACCAGGCAATGTATTATGAGACTGTTGTCTCGCTTAGGGCTTGTCTAGATGTTGCCGCTGTACCACCGTAGGACTTCAGTGAAGATGCTAACAGGAGCAGTCTGTCATTATAGGAAGTACACCTGTTTGAGGGGCAGAAGCTAGGTCAACTTGAGAATTCTGTCAACCTTTAGTGTGGACTACACTGACCTAATTCCCAGTGTAACTGCATTGGTCAGGAGTATGGCTTTTTCACACCCCTGAGTGAGACAATAATACAGGCCTAATTTCCTAGTGTTACACTCGGCTTTATCCTCTTGGGTAGAGATCTTGTGTTTTGCATGTTTTACAGCACTTACAGCTCAATAAATAACCATGATAATATTATCTCCAGTGTTAGCAGAATAATCATGCAGGAACCATTTAAGTGCCCAGACACACATCCAGTGGAATTATTGGCTTAGCTCTTTAGCAGTCAATACTTAAGTAGGAGTAGTACTGTTGCACCCTTGAGACTAACCAAAATATATAGAATCATGAACTTTCATGGGTCAAACACACTTCATCAGGTAGATTGGAGCCCATCAAATGAATTGGAGCGTAAGTACTTGAGTCTTTGTTCCAAAGAGGCATTACAATATTCATTGCACAATAGAGCAACGGTCTTACAGACGTAAAGTAACATTATTATCACTGAAAAACACCTTTTGACTCAGCAGTGCGGAGTCAAAGTTTAGGCAACTTATGCATTGTTTAAGGAGTGAAATGCACAATTAAAACCTAAAATGTAAATCTCACTGTTATCCATGGTTTTTAATAGGCAAAGCTGTCATTCACTTGAATCCCATTCTTTTTTTGAGGTTTTTATCTTTGAAAGATGGTGCTGTTTTGGGATCAACTCTTGCTCACAAGTAATTATTGGAGGTAGGAGCTCTTCAGTCTACTCTTTCTGATTTTTAATAAGAACCATGCTATTCTCCAGATACCTGTACATTCCAACTGTTGAGTTGTTCACCGGGTTTTCAATTCTTATCTCAACAGAGGATGATTTTGCTTTGTTTAAAGAGAATGAATAGGCAAGTCCTAATCTAACAAAGATCAGCTTTTGCATAAAAAAACCCTTACAAAATAGTTGGAGGGAACACTCCAAGGAACATCACAGCCAGCTCGAAACTGTGTCTGCATTGTAAGGAGAGAGAACTCAGAATATTTCAGCAGCCTGAAAAATATCAGGCTGCAACTGTTTCAAACCATTTTATCAAGAATTTGAAACAAAATGGTTTGGCCTCAAGAGATGATGCCTTTAGCCACTAGATGCTTGCAATCTTCTCTGTCAGTATGAAGACCATGGAAGCCCAAAATTCTGGAACTGTTCTTTCCTGTGGCCTTCAAATTTAACTCTTAAGTACAGTAGGCTCTAGTGGTGCACAAAAAGTGTCTCTGAGTTTCCTTTCTCTTCTCTGAGGGAGAAAAGCTTTAAGGGTTTCTCTAGAACTTCTCTCCTGCTTTGGGAGCTGTTCTTTCCTTGTAAGGAGTAAACCCAACCCTCAAAAGTCTGCACATCCCTTCATGCTTTATGTCTCACACTGCTGCCAGATGGTAAATAGCATGACTCATGTTGTGTGAGGTGTGGAAGGTGCAGCAAAGCATTTAAAACCCATACGTTGTTTCTGCCTTTCTAATTTTAAATGGTTCAAACTGAATTTAGTTAATGAAATTTCTTTGGATTTAGGCTTTCCAAGCTCTAGCCAGGAGCAAAATTTTAGTACTGAGTTATAAACCTCAGAAAAATGGGTTTTATAATAGAAGTGATTACAGAAAAAGAGTAAGAATTATAGGAGTGTTTCTAGTATTGCTGTAATTCATGATCTTTCTTACTGCTGCTTTTTGTAATTTTTATGTTGTGCCACAAATTTTAACCATTTCTATTACAAGCATGCACACACCTGCTTCTGTTACATTTCTTTTCTCTTACCGCAGGTAGCTGATCTCCATTACTATGGAATTTTATTTCTAAAGCTGTATGTTACTTACATACTAAATATTAGATACTTTCATAATAATTTGCTAATATAGCATTTAAAAATTCCCTACTCAGCAACTTTCCTTCCAACATGAGATTATGTAATTAATATTAATAATATTAATATTTATTAATACTAATTTTTTAGTCATGACTGCAATCAGTGGACACTTAACTGAGAGAAACAGTTTTCTGTAAGTAGTAGTGAAACTAGTTACTGTAAGAGATTCTGCATTGGTTAGCTTGTGTGAACTTAAGAAGTTTTAAAAGTTTTAAAATGAACAATCTTCCTGCTTACTCACATTTGAAAGTGCTCATTCTTTGGTCTCAAATAGCACAGAGGTTATCAGATAAAATAATATTCCAGGTGCATCCAGGGGTGAAAGTAATTTAAAATTTCTTACAGGCACTGTCCTATTGCAACCTGGGTCCCTGCCAACTCTTTAAATATTTCCCTGATGGCTTTTGCCGCAGCTCAGCCAGCTTTTGCCGGAACTGCACAGCAGGTCTCACCCACTTACTTTTACCTCTGGGTGCATCAAATGCCCAGCATACACCTGCAGAAAGACACCTCAGAGTATTTTCTGTTTAAAAAAAAAAAAAAAAAAAAAAAAAGCTAGTGCTGCCGACACTTTCAATTTACTCGGGAGTCTCATGACAATTGGGGTTTCTCTTAGAGCCTGAGCTTCTAAAATCAAGGGATTTTAAAAATACAATTTCTAGCATTGGAGCTGCAGAGCAAAGCTTGACCATGTGATCTCTAAAGACTTACAAACAGAAAGCAAATAGAAATACCCTGCAAATTTATTATTTTTAAAATCTCACAATGTTGAAAATAATCTCTTGATTTTGGGGGGCTGGACACATGATTTCTGAACACTTCACACTAGCAGTACTGTAAAGGCCATGGGAATGGGAGACAAGATGACCCTCATTCCTACAGGGCAATTGCTGTGCCTTGGCAGAGCCTTATGTGCCAGTTCAGTAGTCTCCCTATCATATTACTCAATTTCAGGGTTCAGGCCATAGACTCTGCCTCAAGGAGTGGCTGAGGTTTCTCTCTCTCTGACCAGTTTTAACCCTAAGTGAAGGAGGCAGTAAAACTACGGCTTTCCTTTCTTTGTCTTGCATAAGCTACTGTGTCTAACAAATTAGCATTCTGAAGAAATCCCCATGAATATTGCATCATATCCCAGTCGTAATTTAAATCCAGTCATTAAACAATTCTAACCTGTAAAACTCACTGTGAAACAAAGGGCTCAAACAACGAGCTTTTGAAGAAGAGAACGGAACAAGATTTGTTTTGATTAGTTATTTTTTCCATTGATGTTTTCCTTTAAGCAGATGAAATAGATCTGTGTATCAAAAATATGGCAGTTAAGGCCTTCATCCTGCCACAGCTATAAATTTACCCACATGAATAATCCCATTCTGCTCAATGGGCCTACTTGGGTGAATAAAGTTAGGCACATGTGTTCTCAGGATGAGGGCCTGACTAGAGCCTCTAAGGAACAGAATTACACATTCATAAGTAAAGTGGGAAATTTCCCCTTACACTATTTAAAAAACGTTTTAAAAGAAAATGCTGAGAAATGCACAAACAAGAGCCAGAAGCCAAGAAGGACACTCTTACAGAAAAAAGTTTCTGTAACCACATCTCCAAAACGTGATTCAGTGGGTGAAGAGAACTGGGGAGATTTTAATTTAATTTATAATAAACTTCCTTTTAACCATTCTCTTCCTCACCCCTTCTCCATCACTGTCACTATGCTCTCTTTACAAACTTTTCCCTCTTATTCTGCCATCTTGGTTAAATCTTTTTTTTTTTTAAATCTTCTTCCTGTGATGCATACGAACACCAGCCACACCACTTCTGTATTGTATGATGCTCACTTGGTTCTCACTCAAGTAAGTCATCTAGAGCAAGGAACCTGCTGTTTGGTTTAACCTTATACAAATACAAGTGATGAGCTTTGTACAAATTAGTCAATACCCTTTTTTCTGCCATGGAACTAAACTTGTTATGCCCTTGTAACAAAACAGAAAATGTTCAAGATACTTTGCAATTATTCTACATCTCTTCTGTCCCTCTGGAACTGCTAATGTGTACTTCAGAGCTACAGTAATAAATACATTATTATTAATTATTATATATTATTTATAGAGGGGTCTTATGCAGAGAGGTAGAATAGCCTGAAATTGGGACAGGAGGGTATATATCCTGTCTTTGATTGGTCACTGCACATTGGGTCATTTTATTTACATGAATGTCAAAAATACCCATCCTCCCAGAAGGCATTATACAATTCTGCTACATGCTAAGCGTCCTATTGACAGCAGTGAGAGTGCATAGTTCTCAGCAACTTGAAAGCTCAAGTTCTTTATGGTCAATGCTCTTTACTGTTGTGTTGCATACTATGGATGTATGTAAGAGCTTGGTATTATTTCATTTTATTATTGGTTATTACTATAACAAATCATTTATCTGATCATCTGTTAGAAGCAGGAACCAGAAGTAGGCGTTAAAATCACTCATAGCTTTTCATACAGCATGTTCTAAGCAAAATGCAATGAGACTTGACAAATTTAATAACTACAAACAGGAGACTTTCATAAAAACCTGGAAGCAGGTAGACGGTTTCATAAATCTGTGATCAAACTTTTTTCTTCATCTGAGAAGGGGGGAAAGTGACATTTTAATAAAACCTGTGTCCCATTGTGATTTTCCTCTTACTTTGTTTCTCAAGTTTGAATAAGTCCAAGTTGCTATAACGAGCAGTTGTGCTTTAAGTCTATTTGTGCCAAACTTTCTCAGAAGCAGAGACCAGCCTCAGGGAAAGGAAAAAGGTTGGAAAGAGATGCTTCATGCTTAAAGGAAACAGACTGTAATTACCAACTAAATAAAGCAATTTTCTGTCCCACAGGGCTGCAGTCCTGTGAAGCCTGCTAGGCTGCTGCTGATATTATAAAATAAACCTGCCAGAAAAATAAATTCATCTAAGCAATGTGCACAAACCTTTGTAAACAAAGAACCAATGAAAACATGTTGAACAGAGTAGCTATCTTATCTAATATTAATAGCGAACATCCAGGCCTTTTAAATTGTTAAATCCACTTCCATGAATATTGATTTAGGTAATAAGAAATCTTTCCTTGGGGGAATACTTGATAAAAGATCTAAAGTGGGAAAGAGAAAGGAGGAAGAGGGAGGAGTCCGTGCAGGAGCTAACTTCAAAAAGAGAATATTTAAACAAAAAGCTATCATCAGGATCAGTCATTTTCTGCATTCCCTTTGCTACAGTTTATGTATTTGAGGCAAGAGCTGGTACCCTCACAGCCCAGCATCTTCTTGTTTACCAGACTGGTGTTCACTGGGCATGGTCCCAAATTTATCATCCTGATTTCTTCACCAGCGCAAGTTGAGAAAAGGAGCTGGGGATGAATCAACTCTTACACAAACACACAGCATTTCTGGAGCGCTCAGCTGCCATTAAAGACCTGAGTAAGTGACCAGCATTTCAAAAGAATAAGAAGGACAGCTGGCAGCTGATCCCTTTGGAAAATGCTGCCCTTAACAGGAGACAAGAAAATGGAGCTAGATCAATGGTATGGCAAGAAATAGGGCTCTTTGTGGAGGATTAGTAAGAATTAAAGGAGGGTAATATAGTGAATGCCAATCAATATTGGCTTATGGCAATACATCCTGTCCAACAAACACATCTTTTGTTTTAGTGATGAGGTGATAGACTTAGACTCCAGTAAGGCATTTGTCTTGGTACTGCACAACATTTTGATGAAAAAAATAATAGAATAACATACAACTAACATGACACACAATGAATGGATTAAAGGTGGCTAATAACTGGTCTCAAAATGTAATTGTAAGCAATGTATCATCGTTGAGCGGATGTGTGCCTTGTGGGCTCCTGCAGGAATTGGCTCTTGGTCTATGTTGCTTAATATTTTTGTCAATGACCTGGAAGGCAACATAAAATTACTACTCATCAGTCAAGAATGGATAATTTTTTGTTTATAAAAGAGAAGCTCTAGTTCAAACTGGAATTAATTCAGTGAAGTCTTATGGTTCCTCTTGGCCTTGGAATCTATGACTCTGAAACCTGTGAACCACAGAGTAGGCTTTTCAGATGCAGCCACTGTTAGCTTACCTTTGCTCTCATTTAGCCACTGGAATTTTACCATTGACTTTGATTTGAGCAGACTTTACCCAATGCTGAACACTATTGAAAATAGCATTTCTTATGCTGAGTTCATGCCAAAATAGTAAGGTGATGGGCATGGCTGAAATACCTGATGGGTGAGGTGGGGGTGGGAAGGGAAGGAAGAGATTAGTAAATGGGGGGGGATGGGGAAAAACAAATAATCAGTAAATGTTTGTTTAAATGTAAGGTGTTTTAAATTTCATCCCTTATTAAAGTATTTATTTGGATGTCCGTAGCAAATTTGTAGCAAAATTGATATTGAGAATAAAAAAGCGACATTTTCTATGAAAGCAGCATTCTAATTGACTTACATAATGCCACTGAAGTTAATGGAACTTTTCCTATTTAAGACAAGGTCCTTTCCCTGAGTTCCTTGCACTCTAATTTATGCAGCTGGTTAAAGTGAAAACAATAGCCTGTTGAGGTGGTACAGGGGAGCATAAAGAATAGCGGAGATAAGGTCTTGTAGAAGCTTTCTTTTGGTATATGATGCCTTGGTATTGCTTCCTGGCACTGCTTTGTTAACTTCTTTGTCTTTCTTGCTTTTGTTTTATTTCATAACCCTATTATGGCATGGTAAAAAGAAAAGATCCAACAGATTACTGGTGAAAGTCAGTGCATGTACCGATCTGAAAGACAAGGTGCAGCAGGAGATAAGGCACAAATGCGAGAAGGAAGTAGAGGATGAATACAGGTGAGGTAGAGGAGGAGTTCTAGAAGATGAACTTTGATGCAGCCAGTGCATCACCAGGGAAAACCATGAAGCTAATGACAAAAAGGGTTGAAGGGGGTGTGGAAGGAGACGATGCAAATAAAGGAGGGGTGGGCAATAGATTTTCACATGGCCTTCTCTTGCACTCCAGGACAGTATCACCCAACTGCAGCAGCCTTGTGTGAACAATAACCCCTTGGGCCCCCTACTTGTTAATCCCTCTACTCTGAGAAGTGAGATATTTAGCTGCTACTCTGTTTCTTGTCACTTCATCATTTTTAATACATGAGCATAACTGAAGTAAATGGAATAGTTCTGACTTACTTATTTTCCCTAATACTCTTTTATGAGAGACCTTATCAAAAGCTTTTTGAAAGTCCAAGTAAATGAGGTCACTTTCACAAAGTAATTTTAGTGTGGGGTTTTTGGTTTTGTTCTTTGTGCTTCGATGCTTTCTTTGTACTGTATTTAGTCCAGTGGAACAGGGAAGCATCATTCTTTCATCATTACTTTTGCTGTGTTCAAAGACTCTCTCTCCCCCTCTGAGTGTGTTAAAGCTCTTCTTACACTGGATTTTTTAAACTGCTCACTAAAGAAATAAACATTTTTTGTGAACCTAAATTACCTTGTAAGTAATGTTCTGTGACATTGCTGTTCTCAAGGTTGAAGAGAGACAGCATGGATTGTAGTCGTACATATTTAAAGAGATGTGCAAAAGCATTTATTTCTGAGACTCAGTACATTTGACAGTTGGAGACATAAGTTTTCCTAAATGCTTCTTACACATATTCTGTATAATTTCTGAAGGTATTTTATGGTACTTGTTAATGAAGAAGACTGACTTTGAGGAGATCAGGATTAAACATGTTTATATACACATGCAGAAATGGAGAGGACTTATATAAGAAAACTTATATTTTATATTGTGTGACCATTACAAAAATGTCTTTCACTAAAATATGCCTAGGATTTACTGGCTTTCATTCTCAACCTACCATGCTATCCCTGTCTAAAGAAATGTGTTTCAAGGCTAATTACATGAAATTGATTCAATCAAAGAGAGTCAAGACTTGTTTCTCTTTGTCCTTGATGGAAAGAAGTTGTTGAATTAAAATCAATATTGTTTACTTTCTCAATTATCCTGGGTAAACTTGAGTTAATTCTGAGCTTTTTGCGCTTTAATTACCTCAACCTTTAGTATATCAAATGCCAGCTATTCCGAAATAACACTGCTGTGTAGACATACCCTCTATGTTTGTTGTGAATTACACAGAAATATTTACACCAGTCAGTAGAATATCTGAGAAGAATCCCGTGTCTTCTGTCTTTCAGCCAAGTCATTCTTCACCTAGGACAAAAAGAGAGTCATGAGCATATTTTGCAGATTTGCTGCTGTTTATTTTTGTAAGGGAGAATTTTTAACCCAATGACGTAAAGGCAAAAAGAGGCAGGTGTTTTAATGAAAATCTCTTACCTACATCCGGGAACACCCATGGTAGAGACCAGGGCTACTTAACTTTGGAAGCCATGGGGGCCACAGTGATACTCACAGCACATGCCGAGGGCCACAACTTACGCCTGGTTGCATATACATGCAAATATATATGCTAATATATGCAAATAGCTTATTTCACACAGGCAGACATGAATACAAAGATTAAGGCAAGACTACACAACATGCAGGCCCCATTTAAGTCAGTTCTGCTGATATTAATAAAATTTAATATTTACCTGATTTCCACCCAATTTGCACTTTTAATGAGCAATGACAGTCCAGGAATTTAACTACTAAAATGCATATCAACAGAAGACCATTATATTGACTTGCCGTTGTGGAGCGTGTTCGCAGTGGAGGTCATATGCAAAGGATCCCACCTGTGGACAGCGTGTTGAGCCCTGTGTCAACCCAAACCACATCGCGGGCCACAAACAAACAGGCCACGGGCTGCAGGCGACCCATGTGTAGAGTAGCCCTGGTATGGACTCTGGCTGGAAGAGGAAGAAGCGGCTTTGCATACTGCTGTTCCCCCTCCTTCCCTGTTGGGGTAATAGCAGTGCGATTAAGAGCTTTACCGGAGACTTTTCCCTGCTGCTCCATAGTGGCAGAGGGTGGTGTCTGGGATTGGTGGGGGGCATGGAGCCATGTGTGCCCCCATGAGTGGGGTGCCAGGTAAGTATCACAACCTAAACTCCTCATACACCTTTCCTCCGAAACCCTGCCCCAGCACCCTCCATGCTCCACAAAACTTCCTTAATCTGGCATACTCTTTTTCCCAGGGTTGCTGGATTGAAGAGGTTCAAGTGCATTGGCTTGTGGCTTTGAACAAAGTTAAGTGCTGAGGAAATGTTAGTAAATGTCTCAGTCAGTTTTCTGTTGCTAGGTAAAGGCTACATTCTCTAGTACATTTATCAGAGAGACAAGTTGGGTGGGCCAGCTTTCATTGAAGATAAATACATGGAAGATGCAAGGTTTTGAATTTACACAGAGCACTTCAGTTCTGGGAAAAGAATCTGAGTATCTGAGCTAAAGGCAATGGCTACGTCTAGACTGATATGATTTTCCGCAAATGCTTTTAACAGAAAAGTTTTTCCGTTAAAAGCATTTGCGGAAAAGAGCGTCTAGATTGGCATGGGCGCTTTTGCGCAAAAGCACTTTTTGCGGAAAAGCGTCCGTGCCAATCTAGATGCGGTTTTGCGCAAAAAAGCCCCAATCGCCGTTTAGCGCAAAACAGTTTTTAGCTGTCTACACTGGCCCTCTTACGCAAATACATTTGCACAAGAGGGCTTTTTCCCAAACGGGAGCAGCATAGTATTTGCAGAAGAACACTGACAATCCTACATTAGATAGTCCGTGTTCTTGCGCAAATTCAAGCGGCCAGTGTAGACAGCTGGCAAATTTTTCCACAAAAGCGGCTGCTTTTGCGGAAAAACTTGCCAGTCTAGATGCAGCCAATGTGCGGCAGATTGTTAAGCATTGGAGGAGGGCACCTGAAATGAAGTGGTCCTTTGGATAGGATTAGATTGTTGTGTGTAAAGTGTTGGAAGTAGGCAGTTAAAAGTTGCAGGCAGTGTTGTAACGAGCCATAAAACCAGTCCCCCTGTTAAGTTTATGGCTTTTGGCTGTCTAACAGAGGTTATGAGTATAAGGGCTTGTCTACACATATAGTGCTGCAGCGAAACCATTGTAGTTCTGAGTAAAGACTCTTCCTGTGACAATGGGACAACTTCCCCTGTCAGCATAGGTTCTCCACCTCTTCAAGATGCAGTAGCTGTGTTGATATGTGAAGCCCTCCCATTGACACAGTGCTCTCTACACCACACCTAAGCAGCATAGTTACACTAAGAGAAGTTGGTAGTGTAGATCAACCCTAAGTTCCCAGGGTTACCATTTCAAGGTGTTGTGGAGATTTCCCTTGCGGACAAGTATCGAAAGATCATATAAGGGGGGATTTGCTTTATGAAAAGTGTTCAACCACAGTTGATACCATGGTCATCATTTATCTGTGCGAGCTCATTCAAGAGAGTAGTGATTGTTTGGCTTCACTCATTACATGTGGTATTTGGATGAAGCACACCACATCAACATAACATTAATACAAATGAACATGTGTAAGATGCGTGAATTTTGCAAGAAGTGTTATGGGGTGTTGATTGTTGTAGTAGTGAAGCTATGTCTATAGGTTTTGCATCTATTGTGGCAGGACTGGTGCCATTTAGAGTGGATGCATCTTGGTCTGTGTGGAGTTTGCCTCTGGTTGTGAGCTTGGTAAAGTTGGGAGGTTGAGGGCTAAAAGAGGAGGGCTTGGAAAGATTTCTTTCAGCATGTGGTCCTCATCAAATGTGGGTTGTAACAGTTTGATACTTTCTATGGGTTCCAGTGTGAAGTAGTAGATGATTATTATGGGTGTGAAATCAGTGGGAATTTTCCTGTGCCGAGAGGCATTCCTCTTGGTGCATTATTTTGCTCTTCAAACTCAAATGATATAATTTATGATGTGTATTTCTGGAAGTATGAATTCACTTGGTATCTTGTCATACACAAACTTGTTATCGGCCCTGGGGCATGATACCCAGTCCTGGGTTTTAGCTTCTTTCTCCCAATATTTTTAGTGGTAACCTTCTGACTTCTACAACATGTGGAAGATGATGATGATGATTGTTTGCATGTATTTCTATTGAAACTCTGTCATTCTGCAAAAGGCAATTTTATGCTCCTTTCTTTCTAAATGGAGGGACTCAGCCTTCATTTAGAAAGCATGAGCTTCAATTCTGTGGGAAGGCAGGGGAGTGTGCATCTATGGGGAAAAATCTACTGTAGAATGTGTATAGCAATTACCATAAAAGTGAACAAGGAATCTGACAGAGTGAACTGAAAGAAAATCAAATATAAAACATCCATAGAGTTAGATGGTTGTCAAGCAGAAGGAGCAATTGCTGGAGCACAGCTACAATCACCAATACAGACTCAGAATGCCCACAGCTGAAAAGGAATAAGTAACTAGAGGTTATACAAGTCCTTATTTCTATAGTTGTGGAATGAACATTTGGCCAAGGTTTAAAAAATTTAGAATTGGAGCTATTCAGCTGAGAAAAGAAAAAGCGTTATAATTAATATACAAGAACCTAAAGCAAACCTTCTCAAATTCAATGTATTTGTGTAGGAAAATGGGAATTTGAAGGGGAACACTAATGCAGTGTATGTTATCAAGGTAGCATGCAGTAGAAGGTGCTGCTGCTTACAGTCACTAGATGAACAGGAGGGAAAGACAGACAAAGAGGGTGTGGCTCTTTCTTTCAGAACAATGTCACAATGCCCTGCATTCCCTTAGAGGCTGGAAATACAATCAGAGGAGTAGTCGCATTGAGAGAGTCAAAACAATGGCAAACTATGTTCTTTCACTATGTGTAGAGTACAAGGGTTCAGTAGTGTCCCTTTAGAGTTGTGGGCTTCCTTATTTTCTACAGCTGAAGGCCCTGGAACCTAGCAGAATAGCCGCGTATTGATATTACCTAGCTAAGCCTTGTGTGTTTGTACAGTGCTAATAAACATGGCTATTTGGAAGTCAACCATGTCTTCATAGTTTCCTCATATCCTTAATGTGATGACAGCAAAGGTATAACTCAGTTAGCCCACTGTGGCACTATTGCTGTGGCTGCCTTACCTCCCTGCCTAATATAATGGAAAAGTAGAAAGGCTGAGATTTTTATCTTGCCTGGTTTCTGCCTCCTTCTGGGCTTTTCTCTATCTGAATTTTTAAGTCAAATTTAGAGGTTTTTTTAATTAGGAAAACCCTATAATTTACTGTGTGTAAGTCCAGATAACAATGGGACTTCGACCATAGCCATTAAAACAGTCTGCGCTCATGTTATTTCAAGATGTCTCCAGAACACTGAGTGTAGGTTAGGTCCATCAAGTCACCTTGAAGATATCTGATGGAGCACGATGGGCCACTGGCCTCCCTGCTTCTATCCAAGTGACCATCATCAGGTAGGAGGTATTCAGGGCCTGTTTGGGGCAGGAGATTTTTGGGGAGAATGAGAGAGGGATGAAGGAACGTAAGGCTCAGACAAGCAGCCATTCTTTTGGATGCCTATCTGAGTTGAACCCAAACTCCAAACCTTAAGTCTTCAGGGGTGGGGAACTTTTTTTAGGTCGCAGGCCACTGATCCACAGCAAAGTCAGTCGGGGGCAGCACACAAGTGAGAAGAAAAAACCACAAAAAACAACCAAAAACCAAAAACCACACTGACGTGGTCCCTTACTAAGAAGGAGAGACACTTCCCACATTCCTCTCCCATATCAGAGCCTTCGGGGGCCTTGCCAAGTAGATTGTGCGCTACCGCCCCACAGTGGAGCAGTGGCAGGGGGGAGGGTGAAGCTGGAGTGCCAGTGCGGGCTACCCAATGCTGGGCTTTGAGGGCTAGATCAAGGCAAGCCAGGGGATGCATCCAGCCCCTAGGCCTGAGGTTCCCCACCCCTGCCTTAAGTTGTTTGCCCGGCACTAGTGATAAGTATTTTACTGCTAGACAGGGGGGCAAGGGAGGAGAGAAAGGACAATGGTTATCAAACTCCAAAATTCTTTTGATTCTCACCATGAGCAGATCTAATGAGTACTCTGTTAATTATCACAGAGAAAATTGCTGTGCCAGTCAGAAGATTACTTTTATCCCCTGTACACTCATAGAATTTCTTCAAACTAAAAGCTGCATGAGGAGTGAGGCATAGGGTACTGATCTGAGATCCAGGGCTGGGAGCTAGGGATTCTTAAAATTGAATTGGGATTCTAATACTTTCTCAGTGGCTTTGGGCAAGTCATCAAATTATGTCTCAGTTTTTCTGTCAGTAAAATGGGCCTTGGGCTTACTGATATCATGGATCTCCTATGAAAGATTAATTAGTATCTTCAGAAGGTTAATGTTATATATCATATTTATTACTGTGTTCAGTTTTGCTGTCCACACTTTTAAAAGGGTCTTGAGAAATTGCAGAGTGAAGAAGAGTGACAAAATTGTTAAAGGGCTAGTGACCAGTGTTCCCTTTGATTTTTCCTACACGTGTGTGGAATGAATTTTGTTATGTGCACCTATGCGGATGTGATTTGTGACACCTGCGGGGACTGGTCCAAGTTCTGCTGCATCCCCCTTAGGGTGATGTGTCCCACAGTTTGGGGACCACTGCTTTAGCCAATCACAAGTTATTGACTCAAAGAATTTCTGTAAAGTAGGGATATAAAATCCCATGTAATTAGTTAACTGTCAAATGTTCTGTTTAATGAGTTAACCAGTTAAAGGAGGATGAGTGGCCAAGTGGGGGCTTCTCTGACTGACTAGAGTGCCCCTTCTGGCAGTGGACTGGGCCTGTCGTGGATGGAGGGTACTCTGGCCAGGCTGGAGTGCACTGTGGGATGCTGGGCAGCACATACAGGGGCTGCTTTGCAGGGCTGGAGTACCCCCCACCTCTGATGGACTCTGTGGCAGTAGGGCGGCTGCTCCAGCCCCCACTGGTTAGTCATAACCAGTAAGCAGCACTCAGTAAGGCTGATCCTTACCAGTTAACCATGCACATCCCTACTGCAAAGGACACGTTGTAACTGAAAAAGCAGAGAACAGGAGATGTATGGAGAACCCCACAGGCTGAAGTAATATTTTTAACTCATGACTCAGGGGAAGAGATGATAGATTAAGAAGGGGATTAATGTGAAGGAAGCGCTGGCATTGGGAGATCACTCAGCTCACAGTGGACACGATTTTGACCTGTCACTTGCCTTTCTCATCACACTCCATTCCCTCGGTTTCCTTTTTCCTTTATCCCCTTTTTCCCTGATCAAAGGCTTTTATTTTAATTTAAACATAATTCTTGACAATGGTTGGCAGCTCTCCAGCATATCTGCATGCATGCTGCAGTGGGCTGGCACCAGAGAGCAAGGATGGAGAATGAGTAACACATGGTGAGGGATGAGAGAACTGGTGGGCTCAAATAAGAGATTGTCAAATTAGAAAAGTTGAAACTTTAACTGCATCCCTTTTAGCACAAAAAGGGTCAAGAATACTGGAATGGGCTTCAAATGTTCAGAGACCATGCTTAGGACAAGAATGTGTACACTCTGATTTTTGGAAAGCTACATCAAGAAACAGCACTTAATCCCAAGAAGCAGCATCCAGGCTCAGACTGAAATGACAAAAGGCCTGTATTTGATCTGCTCTCATTTATGTTGGAGTGTAGCTCAGTCCAGCCCAGCCCAACCCAAGGAGAGCCAATACCTGTGCTCTTTTGGGCTGTGTAACCAATGACAACAGCTTAACAGTTGTCGGACAAGTTTGCCAACCTGCACTGGAGAGGCAGTGTGCTGCCAATTTCCATGGAGTTGAATGGAAACAAGGCTAACACTTCTTTAAACCTATTCAGCTTCTCCTGTAATTCTCACCCTCAGGATTGCTGTGTAGCACAGGGCATTGACCTAGAACTACAGGAAACCTGGGTTCTGGCTCTAGCATCCTGGATAATCTCAGACAAATCACTTTGCCACTGAGCCTCAGTTTCCCCATCTATAGAAGGATTATACTAATCACAGAATACTAGGACTGGAAGGGACCTCGAGAGGTCACCAAGTCTAGTCCCCTGCCCTCATGGCAGGACCAAGTACTGACTAGACCATCCCTCATAGACATTTATCTAACCTACTCTTAAATATCTCCAGAGATGGAGATTCCACAACCTCCCTGGGCAATTTATTCCAGTGTTTGACCACCCTGACAGGAACTTTTTCCTAATGTCCAACCTAAACCTAATAGTGATGTCCCTTATGAAGTGCTTCAGTATCTACTGGTGGAGAGCACTAGATGTTATTAGCACTGCTAGCAATATGTGTAAAGGTTCTTCCCTACTCCAAACAACTCATCCCATGTGCAGAAATCAAATACTGACAGATTTTGAGCAACAATGTCTGTATTGAGCAGCTCTGTCTGCCTGGTCAAATGTTTCCCCCTTAGCTCTAAACTATCTGCATTTCTTTCTCTTTCTTCAGATATATATATGCTTCCTGTCACCACCTCATCGTGCAATTTAGAATATGTATGACTGGTATTACAGCTCTCATTTTAACTCGGGGAAAGGGACTATTCAAAGAAATATTATCTGGAAACACAATCAATCCTGTTTATAGCAGTGAGATCCCATTCAGAATATGCTCCAGTTACGAGTGTGGCATCTGCTTTATACCTTGGTGTATCAACTTTGTTACAGAACCTGTTGCCCTTTTCTTAGGGGCTCCTGGGTTAAACTAACCCTTTTTTGTGAGAGAAGAGAAGTTTGTACATTTCTGGTGATGTTTAAGTTTATTAGAGTATAGAATTAACCACCCTTAAATAAAAGAGACACTGTCAACTTAAATCTAGGCCAATGCTATCATCCTGTATAAACAAGCTGTAAAAAGCTAAAGTTGATAGAAAAAATTCAGAGTGAACAGTTATTTTTAAACACACAAATATTTCCAGGCATTCACTGAAATTCAAATACTGAAGTAAGGAGAATCTGACAGGGAAAGTAAATGGAAACCAAAGTAGAAGTGAGTCCATTGATTGTTTTTTTTCTTATTGTCCAAAATGAGAGAGACAATAAATAAAAAACTCTTTCCCTTTTAATAATCCCAGCTGGTATTGGGGAAAGTGGGAACCTGGCTACTGCTGCTACTATTCAGACAGTGGAAAGGAGGCTGTTCTTCAGGCAGCCGGGTAGGGTTGGAGAAGGGAGTCCTTTGCTGCTGTTTGGGTGTCTGAGGTGGTGTGGACATGACTATCTCCACCTCTTGTAGCTGGGGTCTCCTGTAATCCCCGCTGAGATGGGCACAGAACACTCATACAATCCATATGATCACACACACACAGGTCCCATTTCTCTCAGATGGGGTAACAGTGCTGCCAGCCAGTGGCTGCTCTCAGCATCCTGTAGCCATTGTTCCTGGATCAGTCTTTCTGTTCCTTGCTTTGTCAACACCAAATGTGTCCTGCCAATAATAATCTCTTCCTCAGGTCCTGTCTCTTCTTCCTCTTCTGCTCCTTCCATGCTCACTTTCTGCACGTCTGATAGTTGGCCTAGGGATATTCAGAAAATGTGCAGGCTGGGGCAATGACTCCACCACAGGGTGTGAAAAGAGCTTCAGGGAAGAGGCCTTTGTGTCCGTCTTAGCTCAGGACCCTGCAGAACATGGACTGGCACCTACTGCTTAATTCAGTTGGCTAGAATACAGCATGAAAGCAATATTCTCGATAGCTACAGGATGCTGTACAATAATGGACCGCCAGTGCACTCCTGGAACCTAATGCATTATAAGAATGCCCAGTTCAGTCTTTAGAATCATAGAACACTAGCACTGGAGAGGACCTTGAGAGATCACCAAGTACAGCCCTCTGCCCTCACAGCAGGATCAAGCACCATCTAGATCATCCCTGATAGATGTCTGTCCACAGCCTCCCTGGGCAATTTATTCCAGTGTTTAACACACACACCCCCACCGACGGTTAGGAAGTTTTTCCTAATGTCCAGGCTAAACCTCCTTTGCTGCAGCTTAAGCCCATTGCTTCTCATCCTACCATTAGAGGCCAAGGAGAACAATTCCCTATCCCTCTTCCTTGTGACACCCTTTTAGATACCATTGATCATTCTACTTTAACTTTGTGGGTGTATTAAGAGAATTGGGAATGAGTGGTCTAGCTCAAGCCTGGCATGCTCAATCTCATCATGTAAAACTAAACAGCTCAGTAATCCACTTCTAGGTATTATCCAAATGGTGGATATGAAGATGTGTTAATTGCTTGTTAGTAATCTGATCTGCAGCAATTCTACCCAACCAGGGAGCTGATCTAGAGGAGCTTGCCTGCAGGCATATTGACAAGCTCCAGGGAACCTGCTGAAAACAGCTAACGTTTGACCCTTGGCATTGTGCATTACATGCAAAGGCAGGGATCAGAGGGCTTCCTTGCTGGGCGGTGCACTTGTTCCATGCCGATGCTCCTTGTGTGCCTGCAGCTGATAGCTCCAACATTTATGGCAATTGGCCCATTTAATAGATACTGTGAATTGGTTTAAAGTGGTGCTGCTTTTCTATGAAAAATCAATCATATGGAACATCCTCAGAACAGCATCGGTGAAGTGTATCATTGCAAGCATTAGCTAGGCAATAAGTGCCTCCTGAAGAGCAGTGTCTGGAGTAATGCCCCCCCTGTCACTAGGGAGCCTAAGGCTGCTGTTACCTTGACAACTGTAGACAGGACATGATTCATCCTGGTGTGAATCTGAATCCTATTATAATTCCTGGCACTGATCACAAACTGTCCATTTATCAAATCTGTGGCAGTGGCACGCTTTTACTTCAGTGATTGAGGGAAATGAGGGTTTTGGGTGGACTTCTTTCCTGGCTTGATGCTACAATGAAGGATTATAACCTTGTGCTTAGGGTTCCTGGCTCTGTTATTGACTCCCAGTGTGATTTTTGGCAAATCATCTTTTCTCTTAGGGCCTCAGTTCCCAATCTATAAAATAGGGACACCAAAACTTCCTTGTGTCAGAAAGGGTAGTGAGGTTCAATCAGTGTTTGTGGCACTGAGAGATACTATGGTAAGGATGACTTGCAAGTAATTAGACAGGTGGAAGAACAACCTGGAAGAATACTATGCTACTCCCAGGGATCAGCATAGAGAAGGGTGGCTAGCTAGAAGGAATTGTAGGCCTTACCGATTAGTCATGATTTGTGCTTCAGGAAGGCTGTCCTCACAGCCACTTGATGAGTTATATTTTTATATTTATTCTGCCCCTTTTTTAAATGCTTGAGGATTCATTATAAGCAGATTTGGATGGCCCTTGTACAATGACAGGTAAACTTAGGGTTAAACCCCTATCTCATGCCTGCAGAAATCCCACAGCTGCCAGCTATTAGCATTGGCAGCAGGCCTTCTCAGGAACTCAGTGCCGGCTCATCAAGATTAATTGCCAGCAGCACCTGAGTTCCCAAGAGGTTGGCGATACAAATCCAGCAGGGAGAGACTTGAAGGCACAAGATATGTTGGTTTCCTAGTGCACCCCAAAGAAGAAGTGTTCTCTGACCCTCCCCTCCCCACCTCTCAGGAAACATTCATGTAAAGTTGAAGACTAGACCGATTGGGCAAACTCCTCTCTGAAAACAGCTTTTTTTCATCAAACTCTGATCTTTCCCTTTTTAGCTGCCACCTTAGAAGAGACAGGACCACCAGATGTCCAGAGTTCACCAAAAAATGTAATATCTGTGGATACAAGGTAGCTACCATTTTTATTATAGAGAAGTTCTCATTGAATGGAAACTATAATAATGCATGTGGACTAGTGCTCCCTGATGTACTTTCAGTCTTGGTTTCCAGGGAGTGGAGCTGTTTTCCCAGGTTTCCCTTAGATACAGTGTAAGTGAAATGTGAAGGTTGTTGGTAGAATGTTCTTCCTGTTAGTGTGGGATGCCTGGCATTTTAATGTGTGATCACCTCTGCTCTGAAAGGCATTTAGCTGTAGAACTTTTGTTTTCCTGAGGACAAATATATGTATGTGAGAGGGGTATACTGGTGTTTTCTTCACAGTCATGTTTTAAATTGGTCTCTCATGTTTACCTCATTCCTTCCTGCCTTCTCAGATTTGCTGATGCATAATTATATTCTTTTCTTTGTGTTTCTCCTGGAAACAGCTAGTTGTCTTTTCCCTGCCTTCATTAGGAGAGAAAGAACATGACTTTGATTTTAGCTCTTTCCTGTGTTTCGGTCCATTTCCATCATTACAGAGTGTGACCTATACTGTGTGAATCCGAGGATTAGCAGAATCAGAGGTGTTTTACCACTCAAGCTGTCTGAGAGCTTCCCATGCACTGCAGCAGTGTGAAAAAGATGCCAAGAACAGAATTCCAGCTGCAGAAGCCAAATACACATTTCAAATAATGCAAATTAACAAATGGAGATAGCTTGGATATGTGAAAAAGGAGTGTTTACTGAAGATTTATTGCAGTACTAGATTGTCCGTAACATGAGCAGAACATTTTACTTAAATAAAATCCATAAACTAGAATCTTGAGAGCCTGTGAGCAGGTTTCTGCATACCCCTGAGCAGAATTTGCCACAGAATCTACCCCCTATTACAGAACTGAGTACAGAAGAGAAAACCTTTGCTTTCCCAGTATAGCACCTTTCCAGCATTCATGTCTGCTAAAATCATCTTGAAAATATGAATGCAGAGCAAAATGGTACCATTGTCTGCTGAAAGCTGGAACCAACAGGTGGGCACTGCCCCATTCTGTGCCTGATGGCTGAATTTGAAATTGAAAATGGTATCAAGGTCGACATTGCTAACTCTTGCACTGTGGGTCACTTTAAAGGAGGGATCCTGAGTTTTGCCCTCCTACTGTCTCCTATCCCACCCCATGTGTCAGAGCCTCCAGCTTCTCCGATTTCTTGTAGTTGTGCATTGTCCACACCTCCATTCTGGCAGGTGGAAAGCTGCAGAGGAGAGCAATGGAGTTGGAAAACAGTAGCGTTTGGGGGGGGGGGGGGAGGAGAAGGTGCATCTGCTTAGCAAATACGGAAATCCATACTTTTCAGTACCAGACTAACAGCCTCCTTTCTTGCTGGAAATTCGGTACCGTCTTCACTTAAATGTGCAGTGGGCACAGCTCTGTGGAAGCCAGTGGGCTGGTTGCTGCAGGACGTGGGTTCTGCTTGCCATGAGGCGGGAGGGAGGGAGAGGTGTTGGGTGTGGGGAGTTTTCTCTCCCGGGGGAGTAGGGCCATCCCTCGACGTCTTGGTGCCCTACACATCCTTCCATAGGTAGGAGGGGTTGCAGGAGCGGAAGGGGTTGGGCTCATTCCCACACTCGCAGGCAGTGGTGGGATGGGGGACCTTGGGCCATCAGCCCTTAGCGCCATCAGAGCATGGCACTGCACTCCCACAAGTACTCAGAGCCGTGCAGAGTGCCCGGCATGGTGTTCCGGCAGCAATTGAAAGGGGCCCAGCACTTCGGCTGCCTTATGGGCCCGGGATAACTGCCCCCCTTGCTCTTCCCCTGTCAGCAGCCTATCTGGCGGGAAGCCCCTGTGGCATCTGAATCCAGCAGAGATGATTTTCCACCTCATTCATATGGAGTTCTGGTGGGCATAGCACAGATTTGACTATAGCTTTTTGTGTCAAAAAGATACTCAGCGAAAGCTTCCCTGTTTGGTCTCTGCTGTCAGGGTCTGTTTTATTGGAGTCTGTTTGACTGAGCAGAAGTTTTGTTAGATAACAGATTTTCAATGGGGACTATTTGGTCACTGAAACTATTGATTCTCCCTATTGAAGGTGAAGGAGTGGCACTGGGTGTTCCTAGGCATTTGAGAAAAATCTTCTGATTTAGCTTTTGTCTCTCCTTTCATGATGATCCTATTGCGTACTCTCTGGGGTTTAATCTCCAGTCTCAAGAACTCATTTGGGGTTCTGTACTTGTGTACCTGCTAGAGTCTGTGTTCAGACAGAGATTTCCTCATCATTCCCCGCCCCCAGGCAAGTTAAGTCTATTACTTGACAGGCCCACTGGCGGTGGGGGTGTAGGTGGGGGTGGTGGAGGAGTAAAGGAAGCAATTTCCCTGGAGCCCAGGTATTCAAAGGCTCCTGGCTGCCACTTCTGGTACTGTGGTAACAGTGGTGGCTGGAGCTCTGGGCCCTTTAAGTCGCTTCAGGAGCACTTTGGTGTGTGCTCTGGGTGACTCTGAGGGCTGGGGGTGGAAGGTGGGCACTGAGCTCTGAATTGGCTGTCCCTAGCCTTGCCCCTTCTGTCTGAGGACTGATGGCTCCCCTGTACTCAGTATAAGGGGTTTTGTGCACCAGATGCTGCTAAGTGAAAAGAATATGGGGGATATGGGGGAGGTCTAGGTTGGATATTAGGAAAAACTCTTTCACTAGGGGGTGGTGAAGCACTGGAATGGGTTACCTAGGGAGATGGTGGAATCTCCATCCCTAGAGGTTTTTAAGTCCCAGCTTGACAAATCCCTGGCAGGGTTGATTTTAGTTGGGTTTGGTCCTGCTTTGGGCAGGGGGCTAGACTGAATGACCTCCTGAGGTCTCTTCCAATCCTAGGATTCTAAAACAGTGTTTCTTAAACTTTTTAAGACTGAGGAACACCAAACAGTTTTTTTATGAGGAACACCAAGGATTTTTTGGTGGCGGAGATGGGGGGGGGGGGGGAGTTATTTGCGGGGGGGAAGGGTCAGGGGAAGTTTTTGAGCAAAAAAAAAGGTCGCCTATCCCTTTAAGGGCAGCCATTTTTAATTGATTGCCTTGTGGCACACTGGTGAACCATGGAACATAGTTTAAGAAACACTGTTCTAAAATGATCCATGTGATAGAAAAATTATCCTCTTGCACCTCTGTGTGCACCTTTCCAAGCCCTGTGTTTTAGGGACAGGTAGTGTTGGGATCCATCCTGCAACTGAAGTTCCTGGTTATGAATTTGAGTGACTCAGTCTGCCAATTTGAAAACTAACTGGTTTTGGGAAGAAGGGAAGGATTAATACTTCCTGTGGCTCATAAACACTAATACAAACTCAGTCCCTCCTGTTTATGCCCTTCTGCTCCTATCATTGACATTCACTTCTTTTAGCTCAGCTGTCACATTGGGCTGCCTCTAATGGATCAGCAACAGGCATTCTTCTTTCTGTGTGTGTGTGTGTGTGTGTGTGTGTGTGTGTGTGTGTGTGTGTGTGTGTGAGAGGGAGGGGGAAGGTGGCTGAGAACAGTGATGACCCAAATTATCCAATGCCATTGAGCTAATGAAAGCAGAACTCAAGACAACTTGGCCAAGTTAGCTGTAGGCTACAGCAAGATCATTATAAACTTTAAAAAATAGAAATAAAGATGTTTCAATTGTACAGGCTGCTTGGAGTGGTTTGAATGGAGGATAGAGCTGTGGGAAAGGTGAGGTTCAAGACAATGTGCTTGGATGGTTAAAAGGAAAGTGGCAGAGAGAGAGAGAGCGAGAATGAAAACACTATTTAAAGACTAACTTAAACACCTCCAAAACTGAGGAGCTACTTGAAAGATGGGGAGGAATGTGTAACAACGGGGCTAACAATATCTTCTACAAGTTTCAGGAAGGACAAGATGAGCTCAATAAGTGGGTGGTTTTGTTAAGCACCAAAACTCTAATTTTTGTCGTCAAATGTTAAAGGGGCAAAAAAGTCAACTGTTTCGAATAGCAGAAAAGAAATCTCTTGCTGAGAGGTGTTATATGGCAGGAAAGTAATTCATTGAGAGTACAGTTAACTTTATCACAGAAAAGTTACAGAGACTGCTAAAGGATGTGGCTACAGTATTTACCTTAATTAGGAAATTTAAGAAGGCAATTTAGAGAAATCTATTTTACTTTGAGGAATGTATTTTATCAATGTAACTATAGACTGATTTCTGCAAAATTTGTCCAAGTGGTGAGTGAAAGAGGAAGCCAAGAAGGGAGAAAATCTTTGATGGTAAGTGTTTGGTTGGGATTAGGTTGGGTGGGTTGGCCTCTTTCTTTGCCAGCATGCCTGTAAAATTTACCATCTAATATTACAGTTAATAAATTTCAAAGATTAAAAATTGGTTAATTTAATTACATGGCCCATTAACATCAGACATGCATAAACTCAGTTCAATGTAATCCTTAAAATAACAGTACGCAACAACTAAAGTAAAACCACAGTGAAGCTTGAGAGGCACTTGTTAAATTCTAAACATAGATGGTAGACAAGAAAGTTGATGATAGCTATGCTCAGAAAATGCTGAGAACAGGTAGCTGATAACATAGTAAATTGAATTTGAGCTACATAATTCATCTTGTAATATTGATCTAGAGCCATGTCTAGGTGGTTTAGTTCAATACTTTGCAAGTGATGTGTTGCTAGGCGCTGTCTTCTGCCCATGCAAATATGCATCAGAAAAAAACTTAGAATCTTCATTCTCAAAATACTCTAGTACAAGTGCCTCTGACAACATTCTTGGATGCCAAAACACTTTCCTCTTTCAAAGCAGTCTTTTCAGTGGAGAATGTAACTATGATAATCCAAATGTATGTAGATATGTGGGCAGGTGAGATTCTGTGGCCTGTGATGTGCAGGAGATGCGACTAGATTATCATGATGGTTCCTTCTGTCCTCAAAGACTATGAATCTCTCTGTAAGGTTGTCTTGTTTTGTGATTGTTCCACATCTCAGAGCCCTTGGTTCTCCTTTGTCAATGAGCCATGTCTATTTCTTTGAAAGGCTGCACAATATTATGCAGTCTCATTGTGGTGCCCATTGCTGTCATCTTGACTCACAATTAATCATTATTTCTACTCCATTCAGATCCTCAGAAGCTTTTCAGTATGATGCTTGGCACATTTTGGTTACTGAGGCAAAACAAATCATTTAAATGTGTATCTACCAAGAGGGGAAAAGGCAGCCTTGAGTTTCTGTGTTGAACTTGACCTGCCAAAACATTTGACTTGCATACAAAAATGAAAATTCCATTGCATTTTGAAAGTTAGACATAAGAGACAATTTTTAAAAGCATCTTAATTACTAAGGACCCCAGTCCAATCAGGCAGTTAACATATTCAAAATGACTTTTCAATTACCTCCCATATGTTGTTATGGGCAGTACTTGTGTTCAGTGCAGTGGTTCTCAAAGTATGGTCTATGGACTATTAGTGGTCCACGTCCATCTAGTAGGTGGGTCACTGGCTCGGGGTTCCCCCCTGCAGTGGTGAGTCTGCAGTGGCACTCCAAGCCTGTGCCCCCTCAATGAGATTAAAGTACCAGCGCTGGCTTCCCACTGTGGGGGGAGGAAGGGTGAGACTTGTGGACCAGGTCCACCTTGTGAGGGTAGGAAGTGGCTCCGTGTGTTGCCATTCTCCCTTCCCCCCAGCTGGGGCAATGCCAATGCAGGAAACTCTTGCCTGGAGGCTGTTCTCAATGCTTCCATTGGCCAGAATCATAGCCAGTGGAAGCAGTGGGTGGTGGTAGTGGTGGGGGGGAGATAGTGTCTGGGAGCAGCAGGAGGTTCAGAGCCAGGTAAGCACCCCCATCTCCTTCACACCCAGACTCCTCACCCTCATCCCACTCATGCACCCTTCCTCCTGCCGACACCCTGCATCCCCACCCTGCTCCTGCACACAACTTCCTGGCCAGATTCCCCCCACCCTCAGCCCATTCCTGCACCCATTTTCTCATCAGAGGTGGTTGGCTGGGTAATCTTCAGAAAGGTCTGCATTGAGTGCGCTAAAAGGTTTGAGAACCACTGGTTTAGTCTATATTAGGGATGTTGGATTTACATGGTTAACCAATAATCCTGGTCTTATTGGTTACTGTGAATGATTACATGCAGGCTCCTGCCCTGCCACATCCACACTACTGGCCCTATATCAGAGCCCACAGTGTGTGATGGGAGCTGGGAGCCAGCTTAAAAGAGGCTGTATCATGGGACTGCAGGCAGGAGCTGGTGTGGCATCAGGAACCAGCTTTTAGGATGGCTCCTGGCATGTACCAGCTCCCTGGGAGCTGGCGGACACCCTGCCTTTGCTGCCTCTGTACACATCCTGCACTGTGTGTACCCAGTTACCTGCTTTTTAACATTCTTAGTCTGTGTATATCTTTAACTTGCTGGGTTTTATTACACTGGTTAGTCTGTTAGCCTGATCTGTTGCTAACTGTCCTTGCTCCTTATTCTTTCTCTTCCTATCCAGATCAGTACTTGGTTGTGATGGTGTATTTCATATTCTGTATGTAAATATGCTGATAAATACAAATATGCTTTATGCAAAATATTGCATGTAATATGATTGGAGAGCTTGTAATCCCTGAATGTGTATATTTGTGTGTATGTATCATTCCTATATTTGAAATTTGAAGCATAAACCTGTTTACTCATGTAGGCATACTAAGTGAGGACCAATAGCAGGATTAAGGAATTTAATGGCCCAATATTTGAAACAATCAGGAGTTACATGATAACACGCATTTTAACATCCCTAATACTCCATATCATATTGCAGCCCAGGGTATATCAAAATAGTTCTTTGGTCTTTCTTCATAAACCGAAGAGTCTCCTGCTGTGTAGTTCATTCCATAGACTTCATGATCTCGTCAGTTTTGCAGTCTTAGGTAGCTCGTGACCAACGTGAATAACTTAGGCTACGTCTAGACTGCAAGCCTCTTTCGAAAAAGAGCGTCTAGACTGCAAGCAGTACTTTTGAAAAAGCAAGCTGCTTTTTCAAAAGAGAGCACCCAGGCAGTCTGGATGCTCTCTTTCGAAAAAGCCCTGTTTGCATTCAAGAACGCCTTTTTTCAAAAGAGCACTTTCGAAAAAAGGCGTTCTTCCTCGTGAAATTAGGTTTTCTGCCGTCGCAAGAAAAGCCATGTTCTTTCGATTTAATTTCGAAAGAACGCGGCTGTAGTCTAAACGCAGGAGAAGTTTTTTCGAAAAAGGCTACTTTTTTCGAAAAAACCCCTCGAGTCTGGACACAGCCTTAGTGCTCAGCATGAGGGTTAAAGCTGCTGCCCTGCCAGCTGTGTCTTCCACCAGCACAAATGTGATGGACTGGTGCCAAAGCATCCCTGGGGATTTATGTCCTCTGTCAGCAGCTTTATCTGTGATATGCCATGACCATGCACTCAATTGTAGCAGAGATCTCTACTAAAGCACCAACCAAAATTTAACCTGGAATGTTACAAATCTTGACAGGCACGGTCATCAGGTTCCTGTCTCAGTATATTGTGTTGGCACATCAATTGCTGGCCTACCAGAAGCAAGGTTGGTAGATCACAGATACCATGAGGGTAGAAGATTCATTGCTTCTGTATTCTGGTGGTGGCAAGCACTTACATGGAGTTCCATTACTACTGCGAGGTTAGGCCAAGTCATCTTTTATAACTTGGATGCCTGTATCATCTTGAACATTTATTGCATGTTTTAAACATAGGCTTGGTCACCTTGCTGTCACAGTAGTCTATGCACTGACAGAGGAATGATTTAGTCCAAGATCTAAGTCATTAGATAAATCATAAGTCATTTAGTCATTTCTGTGATCACTTGGGAACACTGGTATACACTACACCTCCACATGATAATCTCAGGATCCGTGGCTACCTGGGTCCCTGTAAAATGGCTTGAAGAGGTCATTGGCCATAATGGTTCTAGAATACCCAATGATAACTCTTGCAGCTTGCTGACATTATGTGCCTTTCAGAAATCTCTGTTCTCACCTCATCATTCAAGCAATGATACATACATTGGGTGTCCCAGATCTCTCACAAAGGCATCACACAAAAGGAGTTGGACCTCATCACACATGACAGGTATGTCTTCATCTCCTGCGGTGTATATCATGGTGCAGAATGTGCTGCAAACATGGATCACCACTTAGTAGTTGCTTGCATGGTGCTGATGCTTTGAAAAGTAAGCCCTCTGCAATGAGGAAGTTTGACATGAATTCTCCAGGTACCATATTTGGCCAACAGGTTTTGTATCAATATCAGATTCTTGGCCCTCACCAATCCACTAAATGATGTTGAGGTTGCCAGGTCCCTGTTCACTTCTATCCTCCACCAATCTGCCAAGCAGACAATCGGCTATCGTTGCCAAGAATGTCAATCATGGCAATTGGAGGAGGCTTTCCTGGCAACTACGTTGAAGGCCACAGCCTACCAGCATGGTGCTAAGTGAGCTTGTAATAAGGCTGTGCCATCTACTGTTGAAGGTAGTGACTATATTTATAGAGGTGCAATCCCCAGCTCTTGATGCCTATATACAGTATAGTGGTGTATGTTCCTCACTGTGATGTGATAGTAGCTCTGGTCATAGCATAACAGTTTAGAAGACAGTTATAAAGAGCTGTAATGTTTTGGGATGGACTTGTCAAACAACTTCAGGATGCTCTTCTCAAAACTTAACCAAAGTAGAGTCTCTCTAATGGCCCACTAGTCAGGATTTGGGACTCCCATCTCCATGATTCAGGTTCAGTTCTCAGTCAGGTGAAGCTTTCTCCTTAAGATTCGAAAGATGGCCTACTAGATAATGCACTGCACTGAGACTTGGGTTAACCTTCTTTGTGACCTTGTGAAAGTCACTTAATCGGCATTGTTTATCCCCAGGTATTCAAATATATCAGAAAGATTTGCAACACTGAATAATGTACCTTTTGCTTTAATTCCCTGTCTGCAAAATGGAGGTATTGCTAGCTGGAAGGTAGGTAATTGTTTTACTGATACTGGGGAAACTGAAGCATGTATCAATTGACTTGCTCAAGGTTGGATAGACTGGCAGAACAGTGCTTTAGTCATAAACCATTCTTCCTTGTTGTGGAATTAGTTGTTTGCGTTAACCTATTACTCCAGGCCTGGGGGGAACAAAGATAATTCAGTTGTGAGCAGGTCTTGTAATGAGTACTTCATGAAAATATCAAGAGTTCGATGTCAATGGACATTAACAATGAATTGTTACACTATTATATTGGTCATGCAATTTTTGTATCTATTGGTCTATCTCTAATAAGCAGAAGTAATTTTAAAGTTTTTAAGAAAGCAGAGGCAAACATACTAATTAAAGGGAAATAGCTTATCTACCATCAGTCTTTTTTTTAACACTAATTACAAACTGAGGCATTTATGCATCTGGGTAGCCCATATTGATAATAGTGAGGAGCAAGTGTTTGTTCATGTTCACACCAGATGCCCTAATAATCATGTACTGTAAATAGTTTCAAACTTGAGGATTTCCCCTCCCCAATTTGAAGGTGAGGAACACTTAAGGGTTTTTTCCACTTGAAAAATATTTGTAAGAAACAGCACTGACACAAGATCTTGCAGCAGGGTCTAATAATCTCTTAGGCTATGTCTACATGACCAGGCTATTTTGAAATAAGTTATTTGGAAATAACTCCCAAAATAACAATTTTGAAATAAGCTTATTCCTCTTCACAAGTAGGAGTTCTTATTTCAAAATAACAAGCCCATTATTTCAAAATCAGAGTCTGTAGTGTGGATGCTCACCTTGTTAACTAGAAATAAGGAGAGTTATTTTGAAATAACTCCCCCATGTAGACATGCCCTTATATAGCACTTTGTAATCAATAGATCTAAAACCACTTCACAACACCCTTGTGAGATAGGGAGGTACGACTACCCCCATTTTTAAAATTTGGGAACAGAGGCTAAGTGACTTGTCCAAGGACATCTGTAGTTGCACTGAACACAGGTCTCTCATCCTAGGCTAGTTCCCTAGTCATAGATCCATCTGCCTTCTCATACAAACTGCTTTGGGCAGCTACTGGCAAATATCTGATCCCTAGTAGTGATGACCTTGAGCTAAGTTACAATTAAATAGCACTGGAAACAGTCAAGAGACTTTAAAACCAATCTTAATTTGTCACGGGCTCAGCTCTGGCATACTTTTTCACTCCTGGCCACAGTTGAGTACCTCTTCTGTCAGAGGTAGGTGGAGCAGGCTTTGATGTGAGAGGTCATGTTGGGTAGAGAACACTGTTGCTTGGGCCCTTTAAGCAATGATTAACTTTTCATGTACTTGTTTGTGGTGAGAACTTGCTTTTTGAAGGTGCTGTATTGTCTTGCTCTCTCCCCTCCCTCACTCCTAGAGTGTATTAAAAAACCCTATTCCTTGAAAGTAAATTCACTGGCTACTTCTAAGGAGAGCCTTTTATTCAGCACCTTTGCATTTATACGTTGTGACACAGTTGCTACTGTGTAGAAATCTTAAAACCTGAATTAAACTAGATCACCAATTAGATACACAAAACACATGTTTGGCACTAAATCTACAGAGAATGACAAGTTGGCCAGTCAACTAATCCTCTCATTACCTTTCAATTCTCTCTCTCTCCCCCTCCCCCCTTGTTTTCTGAGATCAAGCCCTCAAGTACCTTGCAAGGAGACAGTCAGGTTGGTAGGAACCAAGGTGAGGCCTTTGGGTTGTGAGCAGCCTGCTGGTGCCAAGGCCCTGAGCCAAAGCTGGATAGCACAGAAACATCGAGGATTATAGCATAGGTCGTGATATGACTCCTTATTGGTTTGGGTGAAGCCCCAAAGCATTACAGCTACAATATGATTTGGCCCTATCCTCACAAACAAGATAGAATACATGATCCTGATAACTGACACTGTAAATACTGGTTTGTACCCAGGACACAAAATGGCCACTCCTTCACGTTGTTCTGTGTGCAGCAAGAACTCCGTCAGATCCATTACTTTTTCTCCTGAATGCAGGCCCACATTATTTTCAAATTTGTGCATGTTCAGAGCCCCAGGATGAATTTTCTCATCATGTGGAATGCCCAGAACTCCAAAGATCTGGACATCTGACTTGGATCAGAAATGGAGGAGATAGAGGCCCTCAGATGGATTTCAGCAGCAGAGAATGCAGCCCACTGGATGGTGAGTATTTATCCAGAAAACTTTAGAACAGATTCATTCATTGTTGGCTGAAGAATAGGGCTGAATGCAGGGACCTGATCCAATACCTATTGGAAAGAAACAGAATCCTCATATTAGCTTCAAAGGGATCTGAAGCATACAACAGGTTCACCGACTTGTTTTTTTCTGAGCAGATCTGGCCATTTCCAATAATAACCTTGTACAGTCCCCATCATAAAGCAGCGTTAGAAGTAGCCAGGGCCAATCTAGCAAATTGTCCTGCTGGTAAAATAGTCACAGTTATTACTAGATCATGCACGATTGAGGGTTGTTTGGAATGTTATGACTTCTAAGCTGTAAATTGTGCTGATTGTGTCTCAGCCCCATACGTGTGTTTGTTCAGTAATGATGAATTATTTTAAATGTTATTTGGTTCTAATAAGACTCTCACAAATGTTGTTCTCTGACCTCATTCTCCAGAGTAGTAATCACAGCACACTTTCAGACAGCCTAGTTTACAACTGTGGTATTTTAAGAAGTAGTCATTAAAGTACAGTATAATTTGCCTTTTGTATTACTTATTAGCACTAGGTTTTATAACTCTGTGTATTCACTCTGAGCTTGTTTTTCAAGAAACATTAAACAGTGTATTAATTCAGATGATTTTTCTCTCTGGCTGTGATTCTTTTTGAGCTTTAGGGATTACTTCCTAAGTTTAAGCAGAGAGCAAAGTAATTATTTCTTGTCATATTTTTGGATGGTGGTTATCTTGAAATAAGATTTGTTTCAAAAACATTCACAACTGAGCTGTTTAGCAATTCAGCAGTTAACACCTGAACCGACTTGTGTTTGAAGAAAAGCTGGATGGATGAGCTACATTGAAACACTAGGAAATGAAATAAAGGCATAGAGAGTTCCGGGGATATTCTAAAACATGAGAACCACAGTGATCAGAGGTTTAGATTATTGATTGCTAACACGTTGCTTGAGCTGGAATTACCCTTATGCATTAATTTGTTTAATACATGGAATGGAAACTGCCTTTAAAGTTCAATATTTTAAACATTTAGCTTAGCATTAAAGCTTAACATTGTAGTATTAATGAAAGGAGCCTAAACTGAAAGCCCTGGAGGTCAGTCCACCTACCCAATAGAGACAGTATGAATAACAGTAATGCACGTTTTCTCGTGTGGACCACAGATAGGCCTCAGACTTGACTTAGAGGTACTACAATGAAGGCAAGAAGACAGTATAGCCTCTGTCAAATTCCCTATTTGGATCTCCCCTTATCTAATTTAGAAAGGATTCTTAAAAATTACACTACAACCCAAGATGCTCACATAATGTAAAAATACTCCAATACTGAAATGATTCACTCTACTAAATGCATCTTCATCCAGCCAACACGTGCTTAATTAATCTGGTGTATACAAGTAAATAGTGACTCCACAGTTTGGGATTTTAGAGACTTGATTTTTTTAATCCCTGCTACAAATGTAATCTGGCATTGTATCCCTGGAAAATCACTTTTACATCATGGTGGTTTGGTCATTTATGTGAAACGAACTGGAAGACTTGCATCAGATTCTAAGTAACTGAATACTGTGAATAATCAAACACCATTCTGTGTGAACAGGGCCACTACTTCCCTACCTGAAGCTATAGCAGCATTTGCTGTGTGTTATAAGCAGGTCTAGATCTGTGTGTTGTAAGCAGGGCAGATCTAGATTGTTTCCAAACAATGCTTTGTCAAACACCCTTCTATCCTTCCTACCCTGTGCTGGAAAAGGCTGTTCTAATCAAGGCTCATAAGAATTTATGGTCAGTTTCTATCTCTGTTTACCATAGACCTATTGATAAACCCTTCCATGTCCAAAAGTAGTAGAAATTATCTTTCTAGTGAAATATAGTCTCAATTGTCAGCTGGTTACTACTCTTGATTTGTTATCACATTCACCCTTCCTTGGCTTTGCTTCTGCCTTTCTCGTTTTGTTAGTCATTAATAGAATGGACTTTTTCAATGAGCTGGCTTTTATTTAACGACTTCCATGCCATCTGTTGCTTTATTTTCTTTCTGGTTAATCATGGTTTTTATTTGTAATTTAATAACTTCTTCAGATCAGCTGCTTTAATTAACACTGTGTGGCTCTGCTTAGAAATTATGTCTTCACCCTAGGATTATTTAGCACTACAAACCACCCTATTTATCTTGTGCAGGACATTAGACTAAGTAAGAATGATAAAGGTCCCTTCTTACTTTAGTGAGTTTTCTATTGTATTTTAATCTCCCACTTTTTCCTGGTGTACTTTCTTATAAGACAAGATACAAGAAATAGCGGTGACTTCCTTATTTGCTTTACATACAGAATAGCATATTAACACATGCTGTCAACATACATTAGTTGGGAAAATTAGCTAACATAAAAAGTGCTCTGATCTTTAAATTGTGGAACTAAGGTACAGTATATTCTACAATGCACTAGAGAGGGTTGTGCTGCTTTCCTCTCTAACACAGAGAGCTTTATGCAGTGCTTATTCCAGATGCAAAGGACCAACTTCTTTCAGATGGAACTTTGTGCCATGAAGAACTGTGATGTCTCCTACATATATTGTTTCCTAAGCACTAATCAAACTTATTTACAGCCCTATCTAGCTGCTCTTTAATGCTCCCTCTTAAAGGTGAATGTGTGTTAAACCTCTAATAATCTTTCTTCCACCACATACTGTGAAGCAAACTTGTCTTGAACTCCACAGACTTTTCTTCTGGCGGCACAGCCATTAAGGACAGCAGAAATATTATTGTCATAAACACTTCCTGTAAGAGTTTGCATGAAAGGGGTTTGTATTTTTTTCCCCTTAGCTTGCTTGAGTTTCATTTCCCAAAATTATAATGCTGTATTCAAGGAGTGGCCATTTTGGATCCTATTGATTATAAAATGTAGGACTGAAAATGACCACAAGAAGTCATCTAGTCCACGCCTCCTCAATGAGGCATACCTGACAGGCATTTTGTCTAGCCCATTGTTCAAAAAACCTCCAAGGAGAGGGATTCCACAACATCCCTAGCATAACCTGTTCCACGGCTTACCCAGGGCTTAGCTACCATGTAATGTTGTCATTGACAGAGAGGGCATGTGAATTCCTGAGATCTCATACTCCCAGCCTGTGGGCCATGGCTGGCTGGCATGATTGTATAATCCAGCCCAGGACTCCTGGTGGGGATGGGAGGCTGCCTGTTACCAGCCCCTAGCCTGCCTCTTCCTGCCATTAGCACACCCTCTCCCCCATGTCACTCCATCCATGAGGATGCAGGTTCGGGGATCATGGAACGGGGGAAGGCTTAGCTCTGCTTCCCCCATAGCTCCTGCTACCATGGAGTGTGCAGGGGAATGCAACCGCTGATGAATTCTCCTTTAGGTCCTTTTGAACCTTTTCCCACAGAGGCAAAATGAAATACTTCTGTGTCTTTCTCTCAGTGAAACAGTGAAGGACTTGAGTGGCATTTTTTTGTTTGTTGGTTGGTTTTTATTTAACTGATTGCAGCAGTCAAATACAGATTCTTTCCAGTCAATATTGCAGTGATCTTGTTATGCAAGGACTTGCCGAAATGCATTTCACAAGCCAACTGTGGACTGCAGATACCAGTCTCAAACTTGGACAAAGCACTACATGATGGGAACTGTAGTTTTCACATGAGGTATCAGTCTGCTAAAAAAAAAAGTCATCATTCCATGTGAATTAGCGGTAATATAGACTGGTTTGTCAGTAGAGTAGTCTTAGAAAAAAAATGAGTTTTGTTAGTGTTATATAGAATTATTGTAGAAATTAACATAATAAATGTGTTTAAACATTTGAAAACTGCTTCCCTGATGAAGATTATTTATAGAGTAAAAGTAAGGATTAAGGATCAACATGTTAACCTTAAAAAGCATACCCTTTTTAAAACCTAAGAAACATTAGTTAAAATTGATTGAGAAGTTAAATGGAGTATGGCAATAAGTTTTGATAGTCCTTTTTATCAAGTTCTCCAATTTCAACAAATCTACTAAAGAAAACTAAAACAGCCTCATTCTACAGTGTGCAAATGGTCTATCAAGTGATAAAACTGACATCAGAACATGTGAATGTTTTCTTTCATTTGCATTTACTCTTATTTCTTTCATTTTCACTCATGAGAATCAGGATTTTTCTAGATGTCAGCCCTAAGTAGCTACAACAGATCACTTTCATTTTGCCCAAAAGATTAGTTGCAGAAAAACCGCCACCTGCAACTAAATATGTTTGAGTGCTAAACTAGATCTTTTTTTATCAAATCACAGACAGTCAGAATTGGCCTCTGAATTATTCTACTCCTGAAAGCTTGTTTGTAAAGAGAGAACTCTAACTCAGCATAAGAACCTCTTGACGTTTTGTGTGTATAGATTTTTGCAAAGCCCTTCTTTTACTTACACAGTTCCTGAAATCCTCTTCTCTCAAGTGTTTCTCATTTGAAGAGCTTCCCTGTGATAAGAAATAATATACTTTGAAAAATTATGGACTCTGGTTCAACATCAAACACATCATATGATTTAAGATCACATTCTTACCCCGCTTCTCCTCAATTCAATATGAATCTTTTTTTAGGAGTGCTCATAGATAGTCATGCAAACTGGGAGAAATGATGATCAAGTACAGGCAGTCCCCGGGTTACGTACAAGATAGGGACTGTAGGTTTGTTCTTAAGTTGAATTTGTATGTAAGTCGGAACTGGTACATATTGTAGGGGAAACTCTAGCCAAACATTTCTCCAGACCTCAGTTTTATTCTCCCACACCTCACTTCCCTCAGTCCTTTATTCTCAAGCTGAGGTGTCTGCTGTGAAAAGCTGCTCTGCGTCTCCCTGGTCTGCTGGGGGGAAGCAGCTAGTGCGGGGTTGCCTCACCCCGTTTGTAAGTAGGGATCCGATGTAAGTCGGATCCATGTAACCCGGGGACTGCCTGTAGTTTACCCACCCTCTGATGCTCTATTTCAGTCCCCACATGCCTGTCCTGGTGTCAGATGGGACCACAGCAGAGGCAAATGCCCGCTACATTACACATCAACTCCTGTTTCCAACTGTGAACATCCTAGATTAGAGGGACCCAGATTCAGACCTGGATCCAAATACCTGAACTTTGCTGGAAGGGCAGATGAGGTTTTAATTTTGGCCATTCATGCCAGATTTATTTGGAAAAAATGACCTCACCTGAGGAAGCTCTTTCCAGAACTTGGTCCTGGAAGGGCCTTTTAAAGCACTTTTTAAATTATTTTAATTGCAGCTCTGTAGTGTTAAACCAGTGGGACCTGCTGAAGAGGGCCGTTTCTATGCTAGTTCTGCAAGCTCCCTCTCTGTAGGAAGCAACGTAGTGCAGTACGGATTTCCTGTCATTCCTGCAAAATCTCCCAAATTCCTCCCTGCAGAGATTTCACTCACCAGCCCTGTGTACTGAAAACAGACAAGTGCCAGGAATTTGAGTTAAAGCTGACCCTGTCCCTGGCTCAGAGTTTTACGTAAGCAATTCAGCTTTTTTGATACAATACAAATTCACCCACTGTTCTTTCAATGTTTCCACTTGGTAACCTTAACGCTTTAAACACTGGGAGTTATATGCTCTTGACTGGCATGTATTGCGTTAATGGCAACATATAATGTCTATGTCAAAGAGTTAACTATGTATCTTTATTTTAAATGTCTTCCTGGCCTTTAGTCAGTTTATAAGAAAAAAATTAACACCCTCTTAAAATATTATGTTTTATATTGACACTTGCTTAGAATAGTGTACAAGAGCTCTAATCCTACTGTAAAGTGTTTGATATGTTACTGACCAAATCCTGCAGAGTACGCTCAGGAAAAATACCTATTACTATTGATAGGCGCTCTCTGCACATAAATAAGGTAGGGGTAAGAATGACCGTATTTGGCCATATAGTGAAGTCACTTCATGTACCATGTAGCCACTTCCAGGTTGAAACACAGCAGCTTTTAACAATGAACAATCACTAAGGACAGGAAGTGAGGAAGAGTACTAAAGTCACCTGAAACCACAGAGGAAACTGGTATGTAAATGGATTTGTATTGGACATTATTGTGGCTAGCACCCTGATGCTTGTGAAAGGTGCTACAGAATGTTTAGTGTCTACAATTTCTCACTGAGGCTCTTCTTGGATTACAAAAAAATAGTCTTGAAAGACAATTTTATCTGCAAGCCCTCAGTGTAACATGCCCTTCTACGTCATCCTTGTAACCATCAAATGTGACAATTCCATGGAGCTCTTGTGGGGGAGCCTGGATGGCCCTGCCTTGACACATAATAAAGTCTGCTTTGACTGCAGTGCAGCTCTCTAATAAAGCAAAACCAGGCCTGTCTCAAGTCTGGTGCATGTAAGCAGCATGCAGGTAGGGTTGCAGGGGGGAAAGGGGAGAGAGAAGCTTTGAGAGGCAGGATATTTTTTTTTTTTTTTTTTTTGGTACAATCATGCCAGATAGAGCATGGTACAGTGAGACCATGCAAAGGACATTAGGAGGAACTTTGTACTCGTACTTTTATTTTTGATAGGCAAAAATTCCAGATACAGTCATAAAACTGTTAACCATGCACATAGTTTTTACAACATCCTGAGCAGCAGGTTGTACCCCAGATAAGGGCATTGGGCATTTTCAGTATCTTACATAATATGTAATCAATTGGTAAATATCTAGTCTTGCTTTGCTATAAAATGGGCTTAGTAAGGAGAATCGATGGGAGGTAGTGAGCAGGATTGACCCACAGGTCCTGCTCGTTGTATCTAGAAGTACAAGACCCTTCACACTGGCTATGGCAATGCCTGGCATCCCAATGCGTGGGAGTAAAAGGCATCACAAACCTCCTTCCTGGTACTGTAGGTGGCATACAAGTGACGTGTAAGTGAACTAGGCTTAATTATTATAATATCATAAATCTTCTATTAATTGCTTTTGTATTGTTTTGTGCTGTACTAATTGTTTTAGAAATTACAGTCTTTAAGGTTTAAATTGTATAGTAATTTGTTTTTCAGGTTTGTAAAATGTGAACAACTATATTAACTGCTGAAAGCTTGCAATAAGTAAGGAAGTGGTCTCTGGAGTGTCCTGGTTTCCCTCGGATCTAAAATAAATTGACCCACACGACAGCTCTGTTGCACCAACCAGAGTGATCAGTTGATGACATGACATCAAGCACTGAGGCTATGCCTAGACTGCAGGCTTCTTTTGCAAGAAGCTATTTTTGGAAGAGATCTTCCGGAAAAACTTGTTCCAAAAGACAGTGTCCACACTGCAAAAGTGCATCAAAAAAGCGATCTGCTTTTTTGAAAGAGAGCATCCAGACAGGACTTAAATCTGTGTATTGGATTGTGATTGCTGTGTGTATTGGATTGTAAGATGTGATTGCTATGGATGGAATGGCCACCAGGGCACTTGTGCTTTTGCCTCTCCTCCTCTTCCGAAAGAACTCCTTCTTCCCCGTCCACACATGCCTTTTTGAGAGAGAGTGCTTTCACAAAAAGGCTTCTTCCTTGTAGAATGAGAATTACCAATGCCGGAAAAACCCCTCTGTTCTTTCAATTTTCTTGCGGAAGAATGCAATTGCAGTGTGGAAGTTCCTCAGAGTTTTGTAGGAAAAAGGGCCGTTTTTCTGACACAACTTGTAGTGTAGACATACCCTGAGTAGTGAAGTTACCCTGAGCTGCACTCGACAGTGTGTGGACACGCACCCTTTTGAGCATTGACAGAGAGTTTGAAAGCACCATGTGCTGGGGTGCTTTTTTCCATACTTGTGATGTGGCTGAAAAGAATGCAAAACAGCTTTTGAATATCGTGAAGGAAGATCAGATCTCTGTGAGATTGGCATTTGCCTAAAGTCAAACCACTTTATGCTAGCAATACCGAAGGATTCCAGTTGCCCGAAGTCTGTCTATAAAAGGGGGGTAGGTTTCTGATTTATATGGGTATGTCTACACTACAGCGTTATTTCAAAATATCTTATTTTGAAATAGTTAATTCGAAATAAGTTATTTCGAAATAACACGTCTACACACACAATGCATTTCAAAATAGCGCGACCACACTGAGTGGACACTGAATAGCATTTAAGGCTGGCCGGAACCAGTTCTGGCAGGGCACCAGGTCAGGAGTTACCTTATGTGGCTGCTGCCTGAGGCTATCTGAGGCCTGTGCTTAAAGGGACACTCCCCACCCCTGGCCCGGACAGCCTTTCCCTGCTTGCTTGCCTACCTCGATGAGGGACAGCAAAGCATTTTGTCTCTGTGTCCTTTGGTTGCCCTCACTCGGGACACCACAGTGCTCTGCAACCTGGAGCCAGAGCTGCCCCTGGGCACTCTGGTGCTTCTTGTGGATGCGTTCCTGCAAGCCTGGCTGCACTTTCTGCAGGCTGCCATCGGGGAGGTCCATCGGGGGACTGTCAGTATCCAGGAGGCCCTGTGGGAGAGCTTCCACCCAGAGGAACACTAAGAGCCTCCCTGGTCTGCCCCACTGAGGGCTTGTGCCTCATTCCTCCCTCATGTCCTTCCACTTACCGCTCCCTAACCCCCCTTCCTGATGTCAAATAAAATACATGTATTTTCATGAACACAAACTCTTTATTTAACAAAACTGGGGGGGGGGAGGGGAATGAAACTCTGGTGAGACTGGGGAAAGGAGGTGGGAGAGGGGAGAAGAGAAGGTGGGAGGGGGGAGGAGGAAACCTAGGAGGAGGGAACTGGAAGGGGGAAGCAAGGGGAAGAAGCGGGAGGGGAAGCTCAGGGTTGGGGGGTCTCGCCAGACCAACTTGATTTTCATGCAAACCTGTTCCTGGGTTCGCATGTGGCCTTTGGTCACCAGGCTGGCAGCTATCCTGCCATAGACGGCCGTGTTCCTTCATCTAGTGCGGAGTTCATGGATGTTAGGGGCATCTCCCCTACCCCACAACCCTGAATAAGGTCCATGATCTCCACCCTGGACCAGGAAGGCACCCACCTTCTCTGGGCCCTGGCAGGTCCTGGGAGCTGGCAGACTGCTCCTGGGGAGCAGTGGCTTGCTGGCTCATGTTTTGGGGCCACTGGGTCAGGGGCCCCAGTGGCCACTGCTTGCTCTGGGCTGGCAGGCTTGGAGCTGGCACAGACACTGTGGCCAGAGTCAACCCCTTTAAGGGCTCCAGGGAAGGGGGGAGGGAGAAGAGTGTTCTTGGTTGAGGCTGGAGTGGCCACCAGGGCACCCTGGGAAGGCTGGAGGCCCCCTATTTCGAAATAAGTGTCTACACAGCACTTATTTTGAAATAGCTATTTCAAATTTGGCATTATTCCACGTGGAATGAGGTTTACTAAATTTGAAATAAGTGCTCCGGTATTTCAAATTAATTTTGAAGTAGTGGTTTGGTTGTGTAGACACTAGTAAAGTTATTTTGAAATAACTTTGCTGCGTAGACATACCCTATGGTAGTATACAAGTTTGATAGATCCTGAAATTTGTCGTGGCCAAAAATGTTTTTTGCATTCGGGAGGTGGCAAGACCTATTCATCAAAGAATTATAATTTACTGTGACCATTTGAACTGTGCTTTCAGCCTAGATAGATGAAGTTGTCAGTGTTCTCCTTGGTACTCAACCTTATCTGCAGCCGGGGTTGTGATGGCCCAGCTCAGAGATTCTATGATCTGGTCTTTTGCTATGAGAAGTTAACTCAATCGTGCAGATAGTGCCTTTGAGTGCAGGGATGAAATTCTGACTTGTCCACAAGCAAGAGCTCCAAATTTAAATCCAATTCAGAGATACTTAAATGAATTAGCAAAGCCTATAGTACAGAGTTGTAAGTGCAAAAGTCCTAAGTCCCGGTGTGCTGCTTTGATTGCCCTACAGATAGCACAGTGCCATAGACTGTGGCCTACAATTTTTAATTTGTTATTTCATATTGTGCCTGGTAAAATTCTCATTTTCCATTAGGGTCTCCTATTAAGCATTGTTGGAACCTGGGCTTATCTAACTCTATCATAATGTGGTCAATGACTTCATAGTCTCTTGTGGACTCCTCTCTTCCCGTTTGCAATCCTGTAACTTTCTCATAGCAGCTACAGCCATCATTTGCATGAAAAAATATATCTCAGATGTCCATCAAGTCAAGAGATGTTTCTCATTTTTACTCCTACTTCACTGGTGTTGCCTAGCAGTTTGGAGTCTCCCTCACTTCTGTTGTTGCAAATTCCCACTAGAACGAGAGACTTATGAAACTGAAATGATAGAATGTAACAATTGCCTGAAATTTCAATCACAATTAATTTAAAGTTTCTTGCATAAATCATGTGATTTTTGTCCCTTTTTGGGGTCTTTATCACACATGTAATTTAATAGAAACAAGAAGAGCTGGCTCACGTGACAAATGTTCTCCATGACAAATGTTCTGTGGACTCTCACTACTTCATAGACACAGTTTGAGATGCATCTGTTTTCTCTTCCAACACAAAACAAACCTGCATGGATCGAATACTTCCCACCTCTCAGATGAGGGGCAACAATGATCAAGTTGTAGGTGACAGCACGTCTTTCGTGTATTGAAATGCCATCAGGCTATTTAGGAAGTAGTGGTCATAAAAGTGCATAACCAACTCAAACTCTCCCAAAGTTAATATTGAGCAAGTACATAGCAAGTAACTTGAGGGTGTTTAGGGATTAACAGGGCCATCCTTACCAATATGCAAAACACACCGCATTTCATGGTGCCCTGTGCAGCTGGGTGCTGCGTATGGCTCAGTGCTGGTTCTGGCTCTATCCCCTAGCCTGGACTCCTGCCCATGGACTGCTCCTTTCCCCCATTCATCAGGGGGTGGCAAGCGGTGAGTGTGGGCAGGAGGATTCAGGAGGAACAGCGCTTCACAACACTGCTTCTCTCCAGCCACCAACTGTGTAGCCACCTCTGCTCCTGCGGCCCATGCTCATGCTGCTCACTGCCGCCTGCACCTCCCCGCTCCTTCCCAGAGTCTGTCAGGTGAGCCTCCCACGCAACACTGCTCCTGTCCACTCCCCCAACCGGACAGACTGGACTCCATCTGTGGCAATGGCATCCAGTCTCTGCAAGTTGGCAACCCTACTCCTGTCCCCTACCACAGCAGAACGGTTGCTCCCCCCGTTATTGAGGGTGTGTATATGCTGGTGCTGGGCTGCATAGGGCACTAGCATTAGTAGGGAGGGGACTGGGTGTTAATACTCCATTTGCCGTATCTATTTTTTTTCCTGCTGAGCAATTTTAGAGCAAACCCTTTAGTCCAAAACTGCACAAGTCTAAAAGGCTTTTGGGCACAGAATGCCTTACAAATACTTATCTCTTAAAAACAATTCTAAAACATTGTAGTTTGAACTGAAACAAATACAGTAACAGACCAACTTTGTTCTCTCTTCCTCCCATCATACCTTTCTGTCTTGTTCCATATCTACCAAGGAGGGTACAAATAATTTTGTTCCAAAAGGAATCCATGGGGGGATGGGGAGAATCGCAGCCACTTGTCTGTTTTCCTTGGTACTGCACAACTTAAAAGTTTACAAAAATATCTATTTTTAGTTAACTTTTATGGTACCTAGATCTGTAGACCAGTGGTTCTCAACCTTTCCACAACCTTACTGTATCCCTTTCAGGAGTCTGATTTGTCTTACATACCCCCAAGTTTCATCTCCTTGAAAAACTACTTACAAAAAGTGTCCCAGTGCACTGAAAATTTTGTCTCATTTTACCATAAACTGTACAATAAATCAATTGGAATATAAATATTGTACTAACATTTCATGTATAAAAGTTTCAGAGAGGTAGCCGTTTTTGTCCGCAACTGAAAATAACGTTAAAAACAGTGAGTAGTCCTGCAGCACCTTAGAGACTAACAAAAAATGTGGATGGAATCATGAGCTTTTGTGAGCACGGCCCACTTCTTCAGATGAATCACGTATAGTATGTAGTGCAGTATAAACAAGTCATTTTCTGAAATTGTAGTTTGTGCTGACTTAGCTAGTGCTTATTATTTAGCCTGTTGTAAAAGTAGGCAGCTATCTAGAAAAATTGATGTGCCCTGTGGAAGACTTCTGTGTATCCTCAGGGGTACGTATATCCCTGGTTGAGAGACCTTCAACAGAATAATGATGCTTTAGTGAATGGTTACCTTCATTTCTAGGTAGTTGGAGAATTGTGACCAAATATTATTATCCAAATTGGTGGTTTTTTATGCTCCCTTTGTCTGTCTGTCTGTCTAGGCACATGTTGCCCCTTGTCTGTGTTCTGATTGTAAGATCTTAAGGGTAGGGACAATTTTTGGTTATGTTTTTGTCTGGCATGTAACACAGAGGGACCGATGACTTGGTTCCATAAGTGCTACTGCAATGCAAATAAATATCCCCAACATGTGACTAGGTTTCTGCAGGGGGCTGTTGTTTGTTTGAGCAAATGTCTGGATGACAGACACTCCTAAGATCTAGCACTAGCTCTGGCACTAGCAGTGTTACCAACTTTTGTGATTTTGCTATCAATCTTGCGATAGAAGGTAATACTCTTCTGTCACTGGAGTAATGTGAGCACATGAGAATCTTGACTTTCATTTAGAAGGAGTAAGTTTTTCACCTTAATGCTCATAGAGAAAAGCTGGATAATCTAAATGCTGGAGGCTAGAGCAGAATTGGGAATTTTCTGACTAGACACGCTTTTTGTCTCAAAATTCAGGATCGTAGGAAAGGGTTGGTTTTGATAAATCTCCTGATCAGGAAAAAATGTTTTGAAAATGTCGAAACAAGACATTTCAACACTCTATAAAGGAAAAGCTGTGTTTTGTTTTGAAACCACAATTTTTCTGGTTTATTTTAAAATGGTATTTAATGTGTGTTTTAAAAGGTTATAACATAAAGGTTGAAAATAAGTGGATTGAAACACAGTTTCAATCATTTCAAAAGGGGGTCATCTGATTTATTATCCATTTGGTTGGTGAAAACTTTCAAGAGTTCCTCCCTCCATTCCTAATTAAGATGTAAACTACAAAATCTGAAGCTTTCATAAAATAAAAAATTCCTACCCAAATCCACTAGAAGCTCAAAAACCAAAAGAACCCTAAATATACTATTTTTATTATTTGATGTTCCATGAGCTGACTTGTGATTTAGGAATCCTTGAGGTTCTCAATAATGCTAGCACTCTTTGTGACTGTTGCCAATTTCCTAATCATGCTCTCCTATTTTGGCCCTTCCTAAAATGGGCTGATGATTATGACTTGTACAGAAGATTAGTTAATGTCTGTAAAGTGGTTTAAAGGTGAAGAGTATCTCACATAATGTATTGAATATCATTCATGAGAATATTTCTTTGATCTATTTGGTTTTATGCTTCATACTTGCTGATAAAGCTAGTATGAATAAAGCTAAACTATCATCTGATTAAAGATGAACTGTTGTGCACCTAAGAACTCTTTCCTCATGTCTGCTTCACATATTAAGGCCTTGCCAACTTTTCAAAATAACTCTTTAAAATTAATTTAAAAAATGCATTTTGGAATTAAAATTTACAAGACAAGCAAACTCTAGTGCATATTGACTTATCACTCTGTAGGCAATACTGAAAGTTCACATGCCACCCAGTGAACACGCAACAAAATATTAGTTTTTGTGCAGCCCCATCACCTTTACGTTCCACTCTATTGTTGACATTCATGCCATGTTGTTTACCCCAGCAAGTAATTCTGTGGGTTGTGCCTCAGACATAAAAAAAGCAGTACACTCTCTCTCCCCTTTGTTAGCTATTCAGTGGCAAGAGGAGTTTAAAAACATTTTTTTTCTACCCATAAAGTAAATAACTGTCATAGGATGTTGAATACTCTGAGAGCAGATACAGTGACATACAATATAGTCACTTTTCAGAGAAGAATCCCTCTTGAAGGATTCATTTAGTTTAGTGGCAGTGACTTCGTTACATAAATAAGATTTCTGACCGTTGTAATGAGTACTCAAAGCGCCAAAAATGTATCCACTGATGTAATAAATGGCTGTGCTGAAAGCTTAAGGTAAATTACTGAACATGTTGTCTGTTTATAGAAGAACATAAGAGGACTGTGTACGTGGTTGGAGGATCATCCTGAGTTTGTTCAAATCAAAATAAAAAGTTTCTTTTTTATAAAATACAGGGCTAGCTATCCTCCTTTGAAGTGTGCACTTCAGACTGTACTGCACATAGCTTGTTATTAAAATGCTTGACTTTTGTAAGCCTTCCCATAGGGCTAATACAGGTTTGTTTATTAACACACAGATTTCTCCCTTTATCCCTTGCCTTAGAACAATACAGAGCTTATTTAATATGAATGTCTACTGGAAGCAGAGACTCCAATTCAAACACTTTGGCTGGCAGACCAGCAGAGGAGAAGTAGATTAGAGGACTGATACATTTGTTAGCCTGTGGGAGAGATGGAAGCAGGGAGCTCTGATAATGCTGCTGTAGAAAGTTGTCTGCACATCATTTTTTGTTCTGCTTCATACAGCCATATTGGTACTGCATCTGGGGCAGTCACTCACCAGTACCTTAAAGAGAGAGAGAGAAAAGGCATTTAAAGAGGCTAAGAATCTATCATTCATCCTCCACTGCTTTCTCCGCACCCATCTGCAGATGTGCACTGCCAGTAATCAGATGTGTGCAAAGCTAATTTATGTGATATTAGCAAAATGTCATGTGTGAAGCATTCACAGCTAGTACAGGTTGAACCTCTTTAGTCTGGCACTCTCTCAAGACCTGATGGTTGCCGAACCAAAGAATTTTTCAAACCACAGAAGATCAATATTGTAGTGAGTGGGTCTCTCTTTATTTTGGAAGGTGATAAACAGAACAGTGCTGGTCATGTATGATACTGATACACCTTATGTACAGATACACCTTATATAAGCCTACACCAAGCCAAGTCTTAATCAGCTGTCTTTATAACAAAGTGTTAGTGTTGCTACACAATGTTACTGTATTGGCAAGTAGATAAAGCATAAAAACCATGCTTATTCTTAGCAGCATTACCAACATTTCATTGCTTACTGGGCTCTAAGACATTTAGGGGTAAATTAGAGCTAAATAACAGCACAGAACAGTGAGAACCAGGGCTGGTGGCTGTCAATAAACTTTATGGGACTACGGGAAACACCCAAGGTAAGTGGACATCCAGATGACTAAAATCATGCTGGACTACGATCATGCTGGACTGAAGAGATTCAATCTGTACTATCAACATAGATTTCTTTTAGGAAGAGATGGGGAAAGGACGACAGGATAACAGAGTACAGAAATAGCATCTTATTAGGAACAGACTTGCTGGCCAAAGTGGGCATCAGAACCGATTAATGAATAAAGTATATGAATGCTGTGCAGGTGCTGAGTGCAATACTTTTGACTTCGGTGATGAAACTGGACTGGGTATTGAGACAGAGGAGTGTTGATGTAGCTGGCTGAGTTGTATTTATTTGGGATTAGGTATGTGTTGTAATGGTTCTGTGAATAAGAACCTGGAATGGGAGGTGGTGATACATGGGAAAGGAAACAGCTACTGCTGACTTGGTTATATCAGTGAATTGATATGGGTGGTTAATTTTAGCTTTCATGGCCAACAGAGTTGGGAGCCAGTCCTCAGATGTAAATTATCATAGGTCTACTGATTTCAATAGAACTATGAACAGGGGGCCTACCCTGGATTCCTTTCTGCTGGTGTAATCCTGAGGAAAGTATCACAGAGAGAGGGTTCTTATGTTTTTATGGATGTTTGAGGGTCAAAGTTACTTTAAAAACTATCTTTGGAAACACTAAATATTCTGGATAACCCCAAAGTATTTGATTTGTGAGATGCATTATTGCCACCCATAACAGTTTGATCTCAAGCTGTAGCAGCTCATGCTTTTACATGTTGGTTCAATCCCTGGTGTGTCGACCAAGATGGTGTCCTTCTCAGTTGGGTCCTACCAAATATACATCCATGAAAAACATGTCACAGGCCATGAAATCTGGTCTTTTGTGTGCTTTTACTGTATACTATACAGTTTTATGGGGGGAGACCAGTGTTTCTCAAATTGGGGGTCCTGACCCAAAGGGAGTTATGGGAGGGGGTCACAAGCTTATTTTAATGGGGTCGTGATATTGCCGCACTTAGTTCTGCATTGCAGCCTTCAAAGCTGGGCAGCTTGGCTACGTCTACACTGGCATGATTTTGCGCAAATACTTTTAACGCAAGAGTTTTTGCATTAAAAGTATTTGCACAAGAGACAGTCTATATTGGTCCGGGACTCATCGTAAGAACGATGTGCTATCGCAAAAAAGCACATCTACATTGGCGGGATGCTTTTGCACAAAAACAGAAGTCCGGAACCATTCTGAAGAGGGCAAAAGGGCAGCAGCCCTTTCTGGGGGTGGGGGCTGGAGCTCCTTTGAGACACGTGCTAAAAGGGATCTCCCCGGACAGCTGTTTCTCTCCTGCTGTGTGCTATAGGAACTCTTGCAGGGACTGACAGCCATAGCACTTCTATTTGTGGTTGCCCTCTGCGTTCTCGGACACCACTGCCTCGTGCCTTTTAGTGCCTTTGGTTGCTTTTTTTTTTTTTAAATCTCAGGTTGTTTCTTGTGCCATGGAGCCAGGGGTGGCCTTGTGCCTGCTCCGGCTCCTTCCGGCCATTTTGGAGTGCCTGCAGCTGCTGCTCCAGGCTGCTGCACTCCTCCTCCAGGACCTCGAGGCGCAAGTCGCTCTGGACTCCCTCCCCAGGGAGGCCATGGTGTCCTTGTGCCATCCCACCGTGCAGAGGTCCTTGTGGAGACTGGACACCAGTACCGACTGGTGGGACCGGCTGGTCCTGGGGCAATGGGACGACCAGCAATGGCTCCGGAACTTTTGCATGCGAAAGCAGACGTTCCTGGAGCTGTGCGCCTGGCTCGCCCCTGCGCTCCAGAGAGCCACCACCCGGCTGCGGGCACCCATCCCAGTGGAGAAGAGGGTCAAAAGTAAGGGTGGTAATAACATACCAGGCCATCCTTACTTCTGTGCTGCTGCTGCTGCTGCTGCCAGTGGAGGCTCTGCTTTCAGAGCTGGGCTTCTGGCCAGCAGCCACCACTCTCCAGCTGCTGAGTTCTGAAGGCAGCGCCACTGACAGCAGCGGTGCAGTCGTAAAGGTAGCAGTACCGCAGCCTTTACCCCATTACTTTGGAACCCCTCCCACAACTCCTTTTTGGGTGAGGACCCTACAATTACAATGCTGTGAAATTTCTGATTTAAATAGTAGAAATCATTAAATTTACAATTTAAAAAATCCTATGACCATGAAATTAAGCAAACTGGACCATGAATTTGGTAGGGCCCTATCTAAAACTAAGAATGTGTCCATTGTAGACAACAGTGAAATTCTTGACAGTTGGTATTTGCCATAGTATTCCCCCATTCCATTCATGTAGCTAGCCTTTCCAGTAGCTTTGAAAATTATATAGTTGCTGGTGTAGAGAGTGCCAACCCCCTTTTTTCCCCCAACAGTAGCTGTACAACACAACTTCTAGATAATTCAACTTTATCTGTACGGGGGACTATGGTTGTCATCTGTGACCATGTCACTTTCCTAGGCTGTAATGTTATGGTTTGTGGGTACACTGGCGCTGGAGGTGTAACTTCCAGTTTGGATAGATGTAAGTACACTGGCTTTCACTGTCGTACCTAGGATCCAAGGTGGGATAATACTCTAGGCTGCTAAGTTCTCCTGCCTCCCATGCTGCTGCAGCTATGCTGCTAATAGCACGCCAGCTCAATCAAAGCACGTGTGCAGACATCTACCTGAGAGAGAAGTTTCACCCCCACATTGAGTGTCGGTATCTTTGTAAGGCAATTTTTATTTCAGTGTGTGAAATAATTAAACACTCTCTCCTTTTGCTGTCTCTCAGCTGTATAACTGCCATCTAAGTAGGGTTTTCCTGGGATCTTGTAAGGATCTCATACACTCTGCTGATGTCCTGTGTTTTATGCCTACTGCATCAAGTATATCAGTGTGCCCACATTATACTTAAGTTTGTGTACCTGCATTTGCTGAAAAGAAGCAAAGTTTGGGGCAGTAATGAGTGTGTGGATTTTCTCTATTGATTTGCATATAAAAAACCCTAGTGCTTTTATCATCAGACTATATGACAAATAGCAATTTATTCCACAGTGATGTTGGGAGGATAAAGATTTGCTATCCCCATTTTTAAGCAAAGTGTGAAATGACTTGCCTAGGAAAAAGGAATAATTGTCAAAAACAGGATTAGAGCTTGAGTGTGACTCCCCGACCAGCGCTCAAAGTGTCAGGTAATTCTGTGTTTCAAAACTGTAAAACCTGTTGTGGTTGATTCATACTACTCAATGTTAGTTGACAGTGATTTGAGGAGAGCTGCAGGGTTACACATTCACTAGGATTTTTGACACTTGGGCTGCTGAGTTTATTTTCACAGGGATAGGTTCAGACTTGAGAAGATACAGAAAGTTCAGAAGAGCAATACAGCTGCTAAAGAGGGACTTGAGTACCTTTCCAACTAGACACTTATCCGACAGACAGCTCCAAGGGAATGAAATGCAAGAGGGGTGATGCAGTGAGATGGATACATAAATATGTGATCATAGCTTAGGAAAGTGCATCTTGTTTCCTGAACATGCATAAAGTTTTAGTTGTGTTTTTTTTATCTTGATTTTTATGTAAATCCAGTGCTATAAGGAGATTTTGTTTGGAAAATAGAACATTGTGTGCAGCATATGGCATCAATCCACATATGCCGTAATAAAACTCAAGAAATGGTTGAGCTCTTTTCTGCTGACCTACTACATACCACCACCTGCCATTGCTGCATGGGAAGAATACAGAATGAGGACCCCAGGTAACTTTCCATAATCATACTGCTGGGGTTTTTCACAGTAAATTTTTAAAATCTCTGCAGCATATAATTTGTCTGGGAGAAAAATCAAGCTTTTATTTAAAGTAAGTGTTGGCAAATAATTGACAAGTGGGTGAGATACATTTTGGATATAGTACATTTTTCACATGCTATGGCGCTTAAACCGAGAAAAACAGCTTCTGAATCCTGATTGCTGCTGCTCTGGGCAGACATTCAAATACAAGTTTGGTCACCCTATTTTATTTATCAAGTGAAACTTCCAGCTACCAATAAAACAACGAAAGCTCCTCATCAATAATGAATTCTAGAATTTTTTAATAAATTTTATACCCAGTCTATAGAGGCCAGACCTGGGTATCACTGACTCGTAGAAGTATAGTATGGAGGATTAGTGTAATTCAGAAATGTGCACAACTATAATTTATACACTAGGGAAGAAAGCCACAGGCTCAGATCTGCATGCTAAAAAAATTGCAACCATTCTAAATAAGGCTTATATTCCTTCAGCAGCTGATCTTTTCTCCCTCCCATTGCCATGACATTTAAGTACATGAAGGATCTCTGTCAATCTAAGTACAGGTTGAACCTCTCTGGCTTGGGGCTCTCTGACCACAGATGTTGCTGGATCAGAAAGCATCAGGAGGCCAGTGGCAGGGAGCAGCTGGCCAGTGGCAGGGAGCAGTCCTGTCCAGCTCCAGGACTGGCTGCAGAACCTGACAATCTGCTGACAGAGACCCCAGGAGAGCCCAGAGTCTGTCAGCAGAGGGGCTGATTTTCCCTGCTCCGGCAAACTCCCTCCTTCCGGATGGGTCAGGTCCCGAGGGCGCTGGACCAGGGAGGTCCCACCTATATTTCTATGGCTGTTGTCATCTTTGAGCATCTCCCAAGTACTGAAACCTAGAAATAAGAATGTGTCCCTTCTAAGTTTGTGGAGAAATGTCTTGATTAGGAGCCTATCGTTACACAGAGACCAAACTAAAATGAATAAATTAGTTTAGTTCCAGGGTCATTCTTTTCTCCCATGGCTGTGAGTTCCTTAATAAATGGCCAGCTCCTGTGAGATTCTGGCCTCTCCTTGCCCATGGGCATCTCCCTATGGGTAGATTCTTGGACTGCACAGAGCTTTCATGGAGGGGATCGTGACTGTGGAGGCAGAGGTGAGCACACTCAGCTAGCTAGGGGTAAGGCTCGTTAAGGGTTTTGACTATCTGTACAGAGTGCTGTAGTAGCTCCCATTCGATAGAGAAGATGGAGCACCAAGATGAAGTGTTCATGGCCGCCTGTTCTTCTATGCAAAAGCATTGTTGCATTGTGCACCCTGCCTTTCTCATGGGGTGTCACTTCATTCCTCATTGTGGTTGCAAGAATCCAGCTCGAAATAGGTGGCTCTCCATAGCCAGTGCTATCCCATAAGATGAGGTACAATCGTCTGGCTAGTCACAGGTGGAAGTGGGTGACTTTTGCTCCCTTGGCTACTTAGGCATCCATTAGCCCTGAGGAGGTTAAAAGGAGCCTGAGGTTTTATATAAGTTTAATAGTCTAAAAGCAGGTGCCCTGAGTACAAGGGTTTTGTTACACATGTGGAAAGTTGCAGGAAGCACTTAATTTCACTGCTAGTATCAACTCTTTGTTGCCTGGGTTCTGCTTTAGGCAGGTGCTGATGTTTTGAAAGACGGAGACAAGGTGTGACTTTTTTTTAAATCTAAAAGAGGAGGAGAGTTGAGTGTCACTTGCATGCTGCTGGTAGGTCAGCTAGTGCTGTCTCTCAGCTCTCCCACCAGCTGTGTATAGCTGTTGGGGAAAGGACTAAGCTTGTGGGACTCTGCAGGAGTTGTTCTTTCCCACCTCCACTTTTCTTGACAATTTGGAAGTAGTGAGGCAGAGATGACTTTGGAAGAATGATTCATAGTCAATTCTGTCTCCACCTTGTGCCACTGTTCTGAGGAACCATCTGCGATGGGAGGATTTAAATCTTCAAAGGTCAGACTAGTCTGGTCATCTAGATCCTGGCAAAGGAACGTGCTGTGACTCTGACTCTAGGCAGGAATGTATGTCACCATGTCATCATGGGCACAGGGGATTTTCCCTTCTTTTGTTAATTTGAAGGCCTCTGGCTCCAGAAGCCTTTGACAGCCCAACACAATGGCCATAATAGAATCCTAGGAGTTTCCATACTGCATCAGTCCTGTGGTCCATCTAGTCCCGTGCTGTAAGAGTTGGGTGATGTAGCATGTTGGGGGAATGGGAGGTGCCAGTTAATCAAATATTATAACTGAAAGTTATACTTTACCAAAGAATTAGAACACAATGAAATGAATGAAGTACAAAATAGCACACAGGTACACACCAATCCGGTGGTAGTACTGCACTGAAGAGTGGTTGCTTTCTTGAAGCTCTTAGGTGTATCCTTAGATTTTACACTTAGGGAACATTTTCTACATGGTAGGTTATCTTATGACCCTACGTATCACTATGGGCAATGTATGGTGTGCATCCCGCTTACTAAAATATACTTAACACAAACTATAGTGAACATAAGTGAATCTTTCTTTGATACAGAAGGCACTTTAGGATCTTGCAGTGCCAAAGGATCATAATTATCAATATCAGGTATCACTGTAGATGCTGGTGATTGGGCTGACTCTGTAATGACCCTATGACACTCAGAACACTGCTTTTTTATTTTTAAGTAAATCCCTGATTTTAGCCTTTCTATGTGTCTTCTGTCTCTTGCATATAGTGCAGAATGTGCAACTGCATAATGTGCTGGTCAGTCCACTAGTCCCAGTTACTAGATTGAAGATTTGTATTGGAAGATTAAGAAATGGTGGTTAGTTGAGCGCTCTGTCTGGTAGAGCACTGAATAACACAGCTTTTACATGATACAGTAAAAGCTCAGCTGGAACAGCCGGCTAATAGGAGCTGAGAGACTGGCCTGCGGAATGGGGGCAGCACAAGCCACATCCCCCTCCTGGAGCAGAGAGCCAGATGGAGGGAGCAGCCTGCAGTTCTAAATGATTTCTGTTCGTTCTATTTCTCTAAATGCAAAATCTGCACATCCCCGTAGCCCCAAGAGGGTGTCTCCATGTACCAACTCTGCAGTGCCCATTGACCAGAAACTGTGGCCAGTGGGAGCTGCAGGGATGGTGCCTATGGGCAGCAGCACGTACACAACCCCTGGATCCCAGTCAAGGAGTCACTGCGCAAGGGAGGCGCCAATCACTTTGGGGAGCCACCTGAGATAAGCATAGACACCCTCCCCCCCCAGCCTAAAGCCCTCATGCAGGGTCCTCCTCCTGTCCTGTGCTCAAACTCCTTCCCAGAGCCTGCATCCCACACCCCATCCACCACACTCCAACTCCCACCCCTCTGGTGAAAGTGACGGAGGGAGGGTGGGGAACAGTGAGTGACGGAGGAGGGAGGAGGGAGGAGCAAGCTTGTGGCTGGACCTCAAGATGGGTGAGGCAGGGGTGTGGCCTCAGTGAAAGGCTGAGGCAGTAGGTGGGGCAAATGTCTGTGGGTTTGTGCAATTAGACAGTTGGTACCCCTTCTGGGTGGGCATGTGGCAGTATGCGCTGTCCTAGCAATGCGTGAATGTCAGGCAGACTGCACAGCTACAGCTTGTGCATGTGTGGTAGCGATTGACTGTTCTTCCCTGGGACCCTGCTTTTGGTGAGCCTGGCAGTGGAACAATTCTCTCTCCACTTGCTTAGGAGGTTCTGGTGATTTTAAGTTAAATAGGGCAAAAGTTTGATTCATCCACCCCTTTATCTGTCTCATGTTCACAAAATTGAACAATTTCTAAATCTTCAGCAAAAATGTTTTTCTCTCCATTATGCTTCATACAGTGTAGAAATATAGTGTCTTTTTAAATAAATTGCCTTTCTTTTTCTATTAAAAGGCATTAGCAATAGCAATCTTCTGGAAGTATCAGTAAAGATGTATTTCTTAGGGGTTTGGGCTTTTTTTGAGCAAGAACCATAAAAAGTCGCACTTGAGTTGTGAGAACCTCGTAGTGCATTAACAGAAAATAAGTCACTATTTAACTGACTTTTAGCAATTCTCAAGTCAAGCGGGAAGAAAGAGAACCTGAAACCGGCAGCATTTTATTTAAGAAGCCCATTTGCTTTAAATGTGACCAGATTGCTCATGTGGTTTTGTGTTTTGCTGCTAGCAAAACTCCCTCCTACCTTCCCCAACACACACGGTTTTTGGTATATGTTGAAGTAAACAGTAACATGTTTTTCTTTCTTTTAAAGCTTCATCTTCCCCAGAACAAACTGTTTAATGTGTTGCCTTGTTAATAGCTAGACGCTGACGGCAGTGGGAGCAATGGGTGTTTGGAACCAGTCACAATCAACGCAACTATAGAACACTGGGTGTGTTGTGTTTTGGTCCTTCTCTACTATACTTGAGAGAGCAACTTGATGGATTAATGGGTTTGTTGCCTCGACTTCCTCTCCCCTCTGCTCATGATTCCCTGCTACTTGCTAACATTCTTCCCTGGACATGCTAACTAGTCACCTGGGTGTCTGTCTTCTCTCCTGAACATTCTGCCAGACACCTCATATTTTTTCCCCCTCTTGGTGACTCTCTTCCTGCTGGTGGCTCTGGTTTATGAAATAGGCTTCCTCTCATCCTTTTATTAAAGACACATCACTATGCTGGCAGGTACTTTACAGGGAAGAGCCTAAACACCTATAGAAACTGCTGCAGATGATGGAAGCCAACTCTTTGTGACCACCCAGCTCAATAGGGAGCACTAGCAAAAGCGTTATAGATCACACTGTAACAACCTCTCATCCAGTGGGTTATTCAAATGCTACCTTATCTTAGCAGAAATACTGTCCCTTGATTTCCATTGATTTCGGTGTAATTGTGTGCTCTTCAAGGGGAGTTCAGAAAGTGCTCAGCAGTTGCAGAATTACGGTTCCTGATTACTTAAATCTGATTAGGCAGATCTTGCTGTATGTATCGGTTTCCTCTTACCTTCGGTGTTTCTAGACCAACGTTTGTGTTCCTTCTTTAATATTTATTATGCTTAAATAAAGTCAATAACACTCTCTTTATTCTGGTGTAGGAAAAAAAGGGAATCTGCATACTTGCCATTCTTCCCCACTATAAAACTCTCAAACTGTTCTTGATCTATGGAAATTAACATGCTCACTGGCATTCTATCAATGGAGAAACTGAAGGGCAGTATTATTCAGGTGACTTTGAGGTCAAACAGCTGAACAATGGTAACTAATGATAAGAAAAGGTTTTCTGACTCACCTAGCAAATGTCCACAGGGACAGCATGTAAATAAAAAGTCTGTCAGCCAAAATAAGAACTATAAATGTCTGGGAGCCAAACAGGGAATCTTGAACAAAAAGGTGAACCAGATGCCTGGTGATTGTATAGGGCGTTGGTATAACAGGCACTGCATGAAACATGGTGGAATGACACACATTGATCACTGGACTATCAGCTCTATGGGTAGAAGAGATGGTCACAGAGGTGGGAGAGTAGTGCTGTGTGTAGGATTATCTTTAACTCTTGTGGAGTGTATAAAGTGGAGAGCTAGGTCTGGTTGCAACCTTAATGTTCAATTAGCACATTTTTTCCTGTGGCTGTACTTTGATTGGATTCTTTAGAAGGCTATGCATGAAGTCTGAGCTAGTGAATACAAGATTTTACAGTGTGTATATGGCTAAACTATTTAGTTCCACATCAGCTAAGTGGTGATGTACACAAAGGTCCTAAGTATTGTGTGTGTCTCAGTTGAGCAGTTAAATCTATATTGTCATGGGGAGCCACTCAACCTTCATCACTGAATTAATAAGGATGCTTTTGGTGAAAAACCCTTTTCCCTGCCAGAGAAAATGTGCAATTACAGTGGGAGCTGGGAAAAGGAGTAATTGCTAAACATATCTTTGGACAGGACTTGGTTTCCTAGCAATTAGTGAGTGTCCCATACAAATTAACCTTTTATATAGATGGTGCTCACTCAACAGGTCCTCCATGTTCTAGATTAAAGCTGGAGCGGCTGAAACTCTCCATGGTGAACCAAAGAGGTGTTCTGACAAGGCAAAATCCTTTGTTTACCACCCCCCCCCCCCCCAAAGACAACAAGGTGATTGAGTGGTCCTTAACAATTCTTTTAGTCACTGGATGAGGAAAATGCAGACCTCAGCTAGCTCCTGCTTTACATCAGAGATGGATGCGATTTAAAATTCTCATCTTTTTCTTTCTCCTACAAAGGGCTAGTGGCCTGTTTAATATTAATTTTCTATAGTTTTTATAGCCCTAACATCTTATTGTTACCAAAAATGTTTGAATACATTTTAGATAAGCAGTTAATTCATGGTGTTGGGGATATAAGGACCTGGGGCACTCTCTAAAAATCATGATAATCAAAAAAGAATTGGCATTGCAAATCAATGTAAGATCTCTTGCTCTATAATATTTATCCCTTATTTAAGGTTGAAAATTGTGCTAGCAACAAAATAGCATTTGAGACCCAGGATATTCACACTGCATTCCTACCACATAATGTTGTCAGAACTTGATGTTAAATAGAGGAACTGTTGCATGATAGAATCCAAAACCCTCCTATGGAATAAATGTTGTCTCTTGATACAAGAATATTGAATTAAATCTGAGATACACTAACATTATTGAGTCATGGGACTATATCACTCTGGACTGCATTGAAAATTGTCCCAAATAGCAGGATTATATTGAGCAATTAATCTGTGCCAATCACACAGCCCAGCTTCCTTACACAGCCTGTGAAAGAGGGTAAGGGCAAGAGTAATTCTTGATATAGGCTGTCTAATGTAGTGGTGCTGACACTGTAGGGCACTTAGAGGTTGTGAGAAAAGGTTCTGATTTAGTTATTAGAAAAAATAAAGATGTTGACTCAGCAGATGTGAAAGTGCAGTAGAGCTGAGTGAAATCAAGGGAGAACTGGGAAGCAAATGAAATTGAGGAGAATTGGAAAAGAAAGATAAAGTAGCGTATGTTCAAGAGTTATTCATTTCATATAGCAATAACTACTCTGGGAATTAAAAGGTCAATATGAATGAATCAAGAACTGCAATGAGTAATTAATGATGAGAATGAAACATGTAAGGACTAAATCATGGTCTGCAGAAGACAGATTACAGAAAAGGTAAACAGTTAAGAAAGGGTAAGAAAAGCAAAGGCAGAGAGAAAAAGGACAAATACTGTACTCTAGTGTGTGTGTGGGGGGGGGGGGTGCGCGCGCGCGTGTGTATATATAGAATAAAATATTAATGCAGGAGTCTGCTGGGTGTTTGACAGGGCAATGGTATCTTCTTGATATCAGAAAAAGCTGCTAGACTCTACACTAAATTTAAATTTTGTCTTTTGTCTTGTTTACCTAAAAGGGTAGGAGACAGATATTTGGGTCTGATTCTCCACTCTTACACAAGTGTAATTTCAATGAGATCATGACAAGGTAAAACTAGGAACAGAATGAAACTTCAGCTCTCATATTTCTTACAGGAGGAAGAAGATAAGAATAAACTGGAGAATAGGCCCAATTTAGAAATAATGAAGAAAAAAAAATGGTCAAAAATGGAGTGAAACCCCAGATCGTCTGAGATGGAATTGTCTATAGAGTTGAAGCAGTGTGGCGGTGGTGGAAGGGAAGGCAAGTTGTATTAACTAATACGTTTTTAAATACGCTGTCTGGAAAAAGTATGGATGACAATGGAGAGAAGAGAAAACTGTACACCTCCATTCCTGTATTCCCTCCCTCCTGAAAGGAAGCTCACCAGCCCTTCTTCAAGGTAAAGAGACCTCAAACCCTTCATTTAGTGGCAGTAAAGCTTTTATGAGGGGAGGCCACGCATTCTGTCCCTCAGTAGGACTTGCCCTCGTTTCAGGACCCAGTAGCCTTTGTGCTTCACATGCTTTATTTGTATCTTGCTTTCTTCCTTATTTTATTCCAAGGAAAACAATGAACATAATTAAAACAAAGTCCTCAGAAAACTGCCCTCACCCTACTGGAGGGCAAACCTGCTAGAACTGTGAACAAATGAAACACTGATTTTAAATGACCAGAGGCCTTTCAGATATACATCGGGCCTTCTGGAATGTGACTGATTAAAAAGCCAGAATTCAGTGCTAAGTATGTAAGGAATAGCACCAAGGCCAGCCCACAACATTTTGGCACCTGAGGCTGGGAGCTCAAATGACACACCTACACCTCTTCGCTTGGGCCAAAACTTTGAAAGGTCTCAATTCTGCCTTCTTCCCATTCTACTCCTCTCATGGTACTGTTCTGCTACCTACCCCAATAAAGGAGAACTAACAACTTAAAATGCCTTGTTCAAAAATTTTAAGTAACACTTAACTTTCAAATGCCTGAACAGCAAATATAACTTTTCTTGTCTGCATAATAAACACTGGCATTTTGTTTGAATAATCAAAGTGGTGCTTTCCATGTCGTCTTGGTTGCAAAGATTTGAACTGCTTCCTGAAGGTCCACTGTCTGGGCCAGCTCATGCTCTATTGACATGGTTGCAAGGCTGACCAGCCTCTCCTGTGTCATTGTGGAGTGTAGACATGTTTTTATTAACTTCAGCTTGGAGAAGCTGCGTTCTCCACTGGCAGCTGTTACAGGAAGTGTTAGAAGTATGTGCAGAGCAACAAAAGTATTTGGAAAAAGAGTGGTCATCTTATTTGTGCACATATATTCCAGAACAGCATTTGGAGTTGATCCTACTGAAATGTATCTTGAAAAGGCTTTCAATTCATCACCTAAGTCACTCGCATCAATATCGCTCATTGTCATTGTGTCAACACTGTCTCTTGTGCTCTGCATTGCTGGTGTAGGTCATCTTCAGGTATAGCGAGGAGTTTTGGGATATCCTACAACATCCCAAATATACTGCTGTGTTCCTTGTGCTGCATGAAACGTTCTTCAACTGACTGTATTGCACAATCTAGCACCTGGTTAAAGAATTCAACTTTGAATTGTTGTTTGGGATCTATTAGGGGATTATCCCATACCTCGCAATCAAAATGTTGTTGTCTTCGGTGACTCTTGTATTCTTGAATGGGTGGGAAAATAGCTTCAGTGTGAAGTTCCTCTGCCAACTTCTGTGCACTCTTCAGAATGTTTTGAAATCCTTCATCGGACTGGTAAGACTGTAGGTATCACTTTGCTTTGTCCAGTTGTTCCATTGCTCCAGATATATCAAGGTCAACACCTTGGAGTCTCTTGCTTACAACATTTATTTCAAACAGTATGTCATGCCACAACACTAAGCCACACAGAAATTTGAAGTTACATATGTTTTTGGTGATTCCATTTCCCTCTGCCACTGTTCTCCCACGAACAGTTCCTGTCATAGCATTATCCTCCATAATGGCAACTATGGCATCATTTATCTTCCCAATTTGGTGTTTGATAGGCTTTCTCGCCTCCACTCAACTTTCCCATTGTATGGCATTCAGTGGTTTCAGTGTCAGAGAGGATGTTCCCAGATGTTGCTTCAAAATTTGCCATCAATGAGTTGATGCAGAGAAAAATACATAGATGCTTTGCATTACATTAAAAAAAATCAGTAACCACACTAGAAGCTGATGCTGCATCACTGACCACCAGGCTCAATGAATGAGAACTGCCTGGGACAAAAAAAAGCTGGAGGGTTTAACTCTCGGATTCGTGTCTGCACTCCTCTGTTCTTTCCTCTCATGTTGGCACCATTATCATAGCCCTGACCTCTCATGTCAGCTATCGCAATTCCTGTATTTTCCAGCTTTTTAAGAAGCACATTTGTCATACCAGCTCCTGTAGTATCATCTATGTCAATAAATTCTAGAAAATGCTCTCTGACAGTCACCATTGCAGGGACATTTTCACTAAGTTCTGTTGTTGTTACAAAACGCACCATTAAAATAATTTATTCCGTATGGCTGATGTCAGGTGTGCAGTCCAGAATAAGAGTAATATCTTGCTGACTTCAGATCTGCCACAATCTTCTGTTTGACTTTGGTTGCCAGTAACTGTATGATCTCATTTTGAATTGTTTTTCCAAGGTAGTGGTGTATGTACATTTCTTGGTTGGAGGCTCTTCTTAGATGCTCCTGGAGTACAGCATCAAACTCAGCCATCAGCGCCACAATTTTAAGGAAGTTTCCATTGTTTGGTGCACATAGCTGATCTGAAGTGCCACGCAGTGCTAGGTTTTGGGTAGCAAGCATTCTCACAATGGCAATGAGCCTTTTCAGAACATTTTGCCAGTAAAGAGACTCTGATGCAATCTTCTCTTGATGCTGATCATCTATGGTGGCCTTTAACCTTAGTCTCATCTCAAGCTCTTTCCATCTATGGAATGCTCTCTGGTGATTTGCTACCTTCTCATGGCATGCCAGATTTCTAGCCAGATTTTTCCAGTTCTTTGTTCCTGTAGAACCCGATGTGGCTGGAACTGGAAGAGTTTGCAACAAAAACAGTATGCAGCATTCTGGGGTTTTGAGTACATAAGCCATGGCCTCTTCATTTTGGCACCACTGGGGATTTCATGCCAGTAATGTGTTGGATGGAAACTTCTATTTTCATTGTCTTTGGGGAACATGAACTTTTTCAGTTGCTGTGGCCCATGCAGTACAAGAAAGTCCCTCAGGCTACTGCTCAAGTGGGTCCGTAGTCCTGGATCATCTAGACTTAAGGAACTAAACTCAGCAGCAGCTGTTTCTTGTGCCTCCACCATACACTTCTTCAATCTTCACTTTTCTCCAGGAATGTGCATGGTTACATCCATTTGAGATGGAGATATGGATGCTGCAATAGCTGCCAGGTCTCATGCACTCTGACTAACTGGAAGATCAGGCATCTCCTCACCACTCACATCCTCACTGGGGCCTGAAGGCTCACTGTGAACATTTGTGTGTCTGTATCTCAGGAGAGCTCCTTCCTGCTTAGATAGAAAAGCTTCCTTTGCTTTCTTTCTTTTTCTGAATGAGGGGTGTTTTCTTCTTTCACTCATAACTGCTGTTCTGTGCCAGCTATAGTGGCTCTCAACACTCCGTTGAAGGGGACAAATAGGCAGACTGGTAGCAGGGCCTGAGTGAGGGAAGATATCAGCATCTTAAGGGCTTAACTGGCTCCTACTACTTTGGTTGACTGCCTGTTCTCCTCAAGTGGGTTCAGGGAAGCAGCAGGAAACAGGAAGCTCCCTGAGAAGCTGGAGTTAATCAGTCCAGGATTCTGAGGATGCTAGAGAGGTACATAAGAGGCTTCTTCTCATCTCTCTCCCTGCAGCTCTTGCTGCTTTCTGTTATTTCCTCTCTCCTTTTCTCCTGCCTGCCTGTTATGTCTCTTATGCCCTCCTTCCTCCAGCACAGCACTCCACCATCTCTGTGCATCTAGAGCAGAGAGAATATATATGCACCGGCAGCAGACACAATTTTCTACACTCTGGGTCCTAGTGGTGCTCCCTCCTCCTCCGCCTCCTCCCCTCCCCCCAAGTCTGGCACCTAAGGCGGCCACCTCAGTTTGCCTCATGGTAAGACCAGCCCTGAATAGTACCAGAATCAAGCAGTGTGTGTGTGTGATTTGCTGGTTCTCCAGTACAGGCAGTCCCCGGGTTACATGGATCCGACTTGCATCGGATCCCTACTTACAAACGGGGTGAGGCAACCCCGCATTAGCTGCTTCCCCCCAGCAGACCAGGGAGACGTGAAGCTAGCGCCCCCCCCCCCCCCAGCAGACCAGGGAGATGCGGAGCGGCTTTTCTCAGCAGACACCTCAGCTTGAGAATAAAGGACTGAGGGAAGTGAGGTGTGGGAGAATAAAACTGCGCTCTGGAGAAATGTTTGGCTAGAGTTTCCCCTACAATATGTACCAGTTCCGACTTACATACAAATTCAACTTAAGAACAAACCTACAGTCCCTATCTTGTATGTAACCCGGGGACTGCCTGTACTAAAATGGCCCCTCTGTGTTTGAGTGGAAAGGGTAGCCGGAATTACAGGGTTTGCCTGGGAATCAGAAATCTGTTTTGAAGGGAGAATGTATCCAAATTTGAAGAGAGATAGAGGATGTGTGTGAAAGTTTGAACTACTGCTTGTCTTGCCTAACCTGTTCAGTGCATAGATAGATATGGATGGATTCTGTTGGAAATAAAGAAAACTGAGGATATTAAACCATAGCAAAGTGTCTCAGTTATGGGTATAATGGGCCTTGGGTCCCTTTCTTTCCTCTTGAGTTGAGTTCAGGGACAGGCCTGACTTTCTGCACTTCACCCTGGGTGGAACCATGTGGGCTAACTGCTCTTAGCAGGGCCAGCCTTAGGGAAAATGGTGCCCTGGGAGAATGTGTATTTGGCCCTCCCATAGACCCTGACCACTGCAAACACAACATCCCACCTGGGCTGGGTATGGGGAGGGCAGTAGAGCAACACCTCCTGATGTTCTCCTCACAGCATAGCCCAGCCCAGGTGGGAAAAGTGACCTAGATGCAGAAGGCTTGATGTTACTCCTTGCTCCCACTCTCACAGTCCCTAGGACGTGTCAAAGGAACATTTAGGTGGGGAAGGGGGGGAGCAGTATTTGTGTAATGCAGCAGAATCAAGCCTGGGACCTCTGGGAACTTAGTGCATTAGCCACATGTGGCCTCCACAGGTTTGCAGTGCTCTTCTGCCAGTTGGCAATGTGCACGTCTGCACTGCTTGAGCCAGGTAGGGAGTATCCTCCAATTATCCTCATTTTTCTGTCCAGGACTCTCCTGTGTCATTGTTCTGCCTTTCCTGCTTGGCTCCTTTTAACAGTCCCTTTGATTCAACTCCAAAGCGAGTAACCCATTTGTGAACAAACACACAGCAGCATATTAATAAAAAAATAATGCAGACATTTCCCAGTCTGTCACATCAAGCAAAGGTCAGCTACTGGAAAATGGGTTATATATTTATTGAAAGGACAGATCAAATGCAGGAAGTAGTTAAAATATGGAATAGGCCACCAAACCTGGTCTGGTATTCTAATCCATGTCAAAAATGAGTTATAGATGTGCAACATGATGAAATGAAGTAACATGAGGGATGGAGGAAATCTGAGATTCTTGTATTGGCAAAACTGTTTTGTGTATTTGGGGCGGGAAGAGGAGTATGTAGAGTATCAATATATGGGAGAGAAACTGATGAACTGGGACCAGCTGTATTTCACAAACATTAGATGAAAGGGACCCCTTTTCCAGCTCTGATGCTGTCTTCCCTTCAGGTGAAGATCCTCTCCCACAGCCAACCTATATACAGTACAATTTTGATTAACCGAGACACCATTAACCTACTCTCTGTTTAAATAAGAGTTTTGGTTAGTGCCTTGAGGTTGCACTTTCAGTCTGGGTGTCTGGTATCACCTTCTTTGTGCATGGAGTCCTGTGACTTTGGGACATGTTTTCCCTAGTAGAGATAGTGTGTGTCTGGGAAATCTTCTATCACTAGGATCCTCCTGACAAGCCTGAACTGCTCCCTTGGATCTCCATATATCTGGTGCCCTCTTGATATCTTTTGGGCCTGAGCTGAGGCACTTATACTCGGAATGGATTTCCTCTGCAAGTGACAGGGTCAGAAATGGCTGTGCTATTTACAACCCCTATCCAGATATAGAGAAGGGTCAGCCTGAATGGCAGTTGTGGATTTTTGGCTGCGAAGTTCTTCTTTTCCTCTGAGGAATTAGGAATCCTGTGAGGCTACAGCTATTTCTTCCAGAAATCTTATGCAAATGAAGCACGGTGTGGAATATCTCCATGCTTCATTTGCATAATTAATTAGCAGCCACTTTTGCGCAAGAGTCTTTTGTGCAAAAAGGAGCAGTATAGATGGCGCCTTTTTGTGCAAAGACCCCCTCTTGCGCAAGGGCTGTCATTCCTCATTTTTTCAGGAAGAAGGGCTTTTGCGCAAGAGGGGTTTTTTGTGTGAAAAGGATCAGTCTACGCAGCTCCTTTCTGAGCAAAAGCCTCTTGCACAAAAGCGGCTGCTAATTAATTATGGAAATGAAGCACGGCGATATTCCACACAGCACTTCATTTGCATAAGCTTTTCTGGAAGAAGGCTACAGTGTAGCCATAGCCCCCATGTTTGGGGGGGGGGGGCTCTCCTGGATATCCTTCTCAAATCCCTACTGCCTCTGCAAGGACAAAAGATTGAGACATAAGAACAGCCATACTGGGTCAGACCAATGGTCCATCTACCCCAGTATCCTGTCTGCCAACTGTGGCCAATACCAGAGGGAAGGAACACAACAGATAATCCTCACATGATCCCTCCACTGTCACCCATTCCAGACAAACAGAGGCTAAGGACACCATTCCTATCCATCCTATCTAATAGCCATTGATGGACTTAACCTCTGTAAATCTATCTAGCTCTTTTTTGAACCCTGTTAAAGTTCTAGCCTTCACCACATCCTCTGGCAAGGAGTTCCACAGGTTGACTGTGCAGAATCAGGCTACCATCTGTAAACCCTAGGCTTGTATGGGAATTCTTCTTTGTGGGTTCCATTGGCTCAAACTATGTCTGGGGATAGAATTCAACAGTACAAGAATTGCCTGTACGTAGTAACACTTGAGAGAGGTGAAAGGGGCCAAATTCTTTTTATACTTGTGAAATGGGAGAATTTAGCCCAGTCTATTTAAGTATGGCAGTATGCAGACTATACCACACACAAGCTCAACCGAAAATAAAATACAGATGGAATGATGGTGGCAAAAATGAACATACCAAAAGAGTATCTTAATTTTGCAATAGTCATTTCTCCTTTAAGCCACCAAGAATAATTTGCTGGGCACATTGTCTCATTTATTGATAAATGCATGAGTAAGGCAAAAGCCACAGGAAAGCAGTTTGATACCTCTCACTGGCTATGCAAACACAAAACTATTATCTTCAGTAACTATTTTATTTCATTATAATGGAAGAATGGATTATTCCCTTGAATACCCGCAAGAAGGATTAAAAATTGAAGGATCTACTTGGATAATAAGCAATCTCACTCTCGCTATTAATGCATACAAATTATATAGCAGACAAGTCTTAATTCATTTAACACAGCAATTTCTATCATTTTAATGTATCTACAAAAAAGACAGGAGCAATATTTTAAAGAGATGGTCTGTTTTTAAAAAATTTACTTACTGTTCAGTGGCTATGAAATCACTCTAGGAGGGCCACTTTAGGAGTTAATTTCTGTAGACTGGACTCCTCAAATACTAGAACTGGAAGGGACCTCAGTCCCCTGGACTTACTCAGTGTTGCTCAGGTCCTTAACTCCATTAATTTTTGTTTCCTTGAAAAATAAAATGAAAATGTGCATGCTTCATTGAAATCATTGCTCTGGGATGGAGCTGGGGATGAGCGGTTCAGGATGCAGGCTGCTTGGGGGAGAGAGGACAACCCCAGCCCTCTCTCAATGCAGCAGCCTGGGCCGGGTAGGAAGCACCTTTCCATGGCTGCTGCAGTGGGAACAGCCCAGGGAAGAGTGCCCGTCCTCTGCCTGGAGCAGGTCCAGGTTTATTTGCCTCCTGCACTCCTCAGCTAGAGTGAGGAATGCAGCAAACTGTGCACTTCCCCTTTGTCAGAGAGTAGGGGAAACAGCCAGCAATGTCCCTGTATGAATTGGGGATAAGCTTCAGCCCCCCCTCCCTTAAGGGTAACCGTGGTGGTGGTAGGCTGGGGGCAGTCCTGGATGGAGGGAGTGCACCCCCAGCCAGTTCTTTCATCTGCCTGGTGATTGTCTATATTTTCTGTTGGACTTTATGAGAAGCAATCCCATTCCAGGCACATCCCATTTTTGTGTCACAACCAAACCCTCAAGTTGCTTTAAGTGATGATGAGGAAGCTGTATATCAAGTCTGGTGGTCCTAGCCTACCATTTAGGAGGAGTTCTTGAACAAACACATGCATAGACAAATTCTCTCAAATATATAGCAGGTTTTTGCCAGCCTTTGATCCTGGAGATGTTCTTGCATTGGAGGTTGAAAATAAGTGTCTCCTTCAATTGTCCACTTAATGCCACTTGCCTGTCTCAATGATGCATTTCAGTGAGGCAGCTGAGCACCATGTCGATGTGAGTCTCAATGCGTATGAGGTGATGGGCACAATAGTGTGTAGATCATGGAAGCAGACAGAGGAAGGATCCCTGGATTGTACTGCTCCCTTCTGCTAGACTTCACTGTGGTTATGGAGGACTTTACCCACCATAGGACATGGAGACATACTTCCTTTCCAGCAGAGGAAACTCCTGTATGAAGCAAATTCTCATTCATACCTGCAAGGAAGTGGGGCTGATGGGTAGCTCCTATAGTAGAGTAAGAGAAGGGGTGGTGCTGCCTCTGCCACAGGGCATGAAGAGGAGTGTGGCATGCTTTTTGTCCACAGTGAGCAAGGAACTGTAGACGGACCATAAAGGAATATGTAGTAGCTGCACATTGCAGAGTGGAATGGTGGCTTGCTAAGACCATGCTAAAAAAGTCTTATCTCCAAGTCCCTTGTGCAGGGGGATGGCAGCTGGAAACTCAGCAGTCCATGCCTGTTGGATGTGATGGTGCTACAGAGAAGAGAGGCCTCTGGAAGATTGCAGATGAGTCAAGGCAAATGGGAACTGGGTTTTAGGAACAGGTGACAGGGATTTTTCTAGCACATATCCAGGCATACTCAGGGTCAGGATTCAGAGGAGTGTACAGCATAGAAGCCGCACCTGTGGAATTTTCACATGGGTGCACAGGCAGTGGGACTAATGAGTAGACTGGAAAATAAGCAGGTGAAGCGGGAACTGGCTCAGTTCTGCTGAAACCAGTATCAAGAAGACTAATTTCAGATGGAATGTCAAGTCATAGGGGAGGCAGCTCCTCTAGATATGTGTATAGCCTGCAGAGGAAAGAGGCAGAAGAGGCATATTCTGGGCCTTCAGAGTGAACCAAAAGGCCAGGGAGCCAAAGAGACTGGAGAGATGCCGGGAACCATTGAGAGGCCTGAGCTGTTCCATGGTTAGGATGTTCTTTGTCAGGGACAGATGCAGTTTCTTTCACTGGGCTGAGAGTATCCTCAGCTGCTGACTACAGACAAATGACAAGGAGAGTTTGGCTGACCCGACATAAAAGTGAGGGTAGTGCTGCTTCTAGACTGGGAAGCTTAATCTTCCCTCCTCCCGACCCCCCGCCAGTCTAGCTAATTGTTTTTGCAGAGCCCATGACCCTGACATTTTTATCAGCACATCATGCAAGGAGGAAACTGAGGCAATCTCCATAAGCAATGTTTTGGGATTGCTGGCCAAGAGAGGGGGCTTAACTGCAATTAGAGGGCCATAATCCAGCCTAATGGTGAGCACCCTGGCTCAGGCACTTAGAAGGAGGTTGGGATACGTATCGGATGCACCTCTACATTTTAATTACCTAATTCAATGGTAAGACAGACAGTTCCATTTATTGACCTTTTTGTGGTAAGCACAAACTCTGAGGCAAGGGGCACAGTAGAAAGAGGCTCTAGAACAACCCAAAGCATTGGTTTGAGTTTCTTTTCTGTATTTGTGACTGGTGTAGAGGAAATCTGGGATCCTTGAGAAATGCACGTGATGATTGCTGGTACTCTATCTATGTGCCTCACCTTCCTCTTTGACAAATACTGGGTAGGACGAAGGACTAGAATGGAACCCAGTAATAAAAGGAGCAGAAGCTGAGCCTTTGAGAGCTGTTGCCCAAGACTTAGAGATCACCAGGTGACTGCCAGTCTTTGGACCAGTATTTGGCTATGTCTAGACTATGTTCTCTTTTTGAAAAAGGATATGCAAATTCCATAGATAAGATTTGCATATCTTATTCTGATCTCGAAAGTGAAAGTAGTCTGGATGCAGTTTTTTCAGGGAAAAAAAAACCCTTTTTTGAAAAAAAAAAAACCACTCTTCCTTAAAAAATGAGGTTTACGCGATTTTTTTCAAAAAGGGTTTTTTTCTGAAAAAGCCGTGTTCAGACTACTTTCAAAAGTGAGGAAATGTCCCCTGGGTGTGTGTGGATATTTGGGTGGGGAGGCAGGCTTGATGAATAATGACATAAAGTTGTTGAACTGGGGAAAGCAAGTAGCTACCTGTAAGGGACACTGAAGGTGAGCCTGCCTCTGGCCAATTTACTATATGCCAGTCGTCTCCTCAGTCGTGTCTTCCTTCCTGAAGTTGCCACAGAATGTAGTACCATTGCTTTCTGTTTTGAGGGCAGCTCAGCCTGTTTGCGGAGCAGCGTTACTTTTCCTCATATGAATTGGCATGGTGTGTTTTGATGATTTGGTTCCACCTTCATGTTTAGTGAGTAATACAGAAGGAACAGAAAAAAGCAGGTTTACATAAAACCAGGGTTAACAGCCTTAACTTTAACTAAGATTTTGACTTCACTTCCAAAAAATGTGTGTTCCTGCAGGATAACTGATGAATGTTCGCTATCTATTTGGGTACTTCAATGACTCACAGCACCTGAGCACCTCATGATCTCAACTTATTCTCATAATACTCGTGTGAGGTGAGGAAGTGCTGTTGTGCTGATTTTTACCAAAGCACAACTGATGCACAGAGAGGATAAGTGATGCCTAAGGTAAATAAGAGATTTGTGGCAGAGCAGGGAACCAAACCTGGGTCTCCAAAATATTAGATTACAGTGTCCACCTCTGGATGTCTTTCCCAGCCTGCTGTAAATGCCTTGAGGTGAGATCAACCATTGGTAGAAGGTGGGGACTAGTGTTGACCTCACCTACCTATCTGATGGAGGAAACTGCAGGTGTCTTGTCCACAAAGATTTTAAAGTGTTTGTTATCCCACAGCTTAAAAAAACCCATCCTGTTTGCAGTGAAGATGTAGCAAATGGGAACATCAGTTCCACCTCTGCGAGCTGCTGTTCAGGTAACCAGAAAGGAGCTAGTGCAGGATCAGAATGTATTTGAGCTTTAAAGGTTACAAATAGAAGGTCTCACCAATTCATAGAGAAGTAGTAGTAATTGTGGAGTACATTGAAGGTATGTTGAACCAAACCCATCAAATGACAAATGTGTGTAGCATCTAGAAGTTAGCCCTAAATTGGTTGGTTCATTTTAGAGGAAAGAAGGATGCCTAAGATGATGTACAAGTGCATTAATTTCTATATAATATTGAGTATTAAACAAGTGTATCAACAGATGGCTGCTTAAAAGAATCTTGATTTGCCTCATTTCTTCAGTTAGGGACCTCAAGGTGGAGCTTTTAAAATATGCTCTCAATTATGGTCTATCTTTGTATGCATTAGCTTCCAGCTCATTTTTGGTACTTACAAGACAGTACTCAGCATCTTCAGGGGGTAGCCGAGTTAGTCTGTTACAGAAAACAACATCAACAAATGGCCTGGTAGCACTTTGTAGACTAACAAAACATGTAGATGGTATCATGAGCTTTCGTGGGCACAGCATCTGGCAATGATCTTGCCGACACAGCATGAGAGCGCAGTGCTGACTAAGTTCACAGGCGCCTCAGCTTCCACCACAGAGGTACCCAAAGTACCAAAACTGCCCTTGGCACCAAGGCATGATTCAGCGCCTCAGCCTCCGTGCCTTCCACTATGGCACCAGAAACACCTGTTGGGCATTACACCCAACACAGGGACTTATTAGTCTCATCCATATTTAATTTGCCATTTTTACAACCTGAGTGCTCTCCCCCTATGTTAACATCACAGAGATCACTCTCTCTCTCTCTCTCTCGAGAGATTTTCATCTGAATCTGACGATGACTTCTCTGGGGGGTTTTCACCAGAGAATTCTCCTTACACAGCTCAGAGTATTTATTTACCCAGATTTGGAAATATGCCTCCATATTATGGCAATCTCTGGGCACCTCCACCTGAGCTTTATCCATACTGGAAATACTGAGACAAATGGCAATCTTATCAGAAACACCAGCAGGGCAGGAAGCAACACAGTGTGCAATACTCCCCCTCCAAACAAATACAGGAACATATACAAATATTGGGAACAACTCTCACAGGAGGCTGTGACTCCTCCTGACCCAAAGGACTCCCCCTCCAGTGGAAGGAGGGCCTCTGGCCTCAGCTTCAATGACTTTAGATGACGCTGCACATTTCCAAGACTTTTTTAAACATGTAGCTGTGGAATTAAACATTCCTCTCCAGGAGGTTGTGGAAAATCAACACGACCTAACAGACATACTGCACTCAGTAACACCATCAAAGATAGCATTGCCAATTAATCCAGCAATAATGGAACCAGCAAGGACACTGTGGCAAACTCCGGTGTCAATCTCTTCTACAGCTAAGAGAACTGATAAGAAATATTATGTCTCACCCAAGGGTTCCGAATTCCTTTTTTCTCACCCAGCACGTAATTCTCTTGTGGAGGAGGCTGCTTGATAGAAAATATCGGGGAGTTGGAGGTCCATCCTGGACCTTCGAGCACTCAGATTTGTACAGAAACAAAAATTCAAGATGGTAACGCTTGCTACCATATTACCAGCATTGGAAAAGGATGACTATCAATACAAAGTGCTTCCCTTCAGACTCTCTGTGGCCCCGAGGGTCTTCTCAAAGGTGCTGGCAGTTGTCATAGCATACCTGAGGAAACACAGTGTTGTTATATTTCCTTATCTAGACAACTACCTCCTCAAGTTGCTCTCTCGCAATGATTCCTGCCGCTCTGTCAGTCACAAGACACCTATTCAGATACCTGGGCCTTCAGGTGAACAAAGCCAAATCATCGCTCTATCCTACACAAAAGATACAGTTTATTGGAGCATGCCTCGATTCAACAATGGCCACCACATTCCTACCTACAGACCGTTTTCAAAAAATTGTGGCCTTGGTAAATACCTTATGGTCCAGCCCCACAAAACAGCACTCGACTGCCTTCAGCTGTTGGGACACATGGCAGTGCGCAACTTGATAGTTGGTAATGCCTGTCTGCACATGAGATGCTTACAGGGCTGACAGGGTCAGGTGTACAAACCTAATGTCCATCCGCTATCCAAATCCCTTGATCTTCCAGGGGTAGTAAAGGAATCCTTACATTGGTGGCTGAGCCCATGGAACCTGTGTTCCAGAGTCGTCTCCTGCCCACCAGAACCATCTGTCTCTATGATAGATGCATCTCGTGCAGGAAGGGGCACCCATCTGCGTCATCATACCTGCCAGGACCTGTGGTCCAGCACTGACAGAATTTGCACATAAACGTCCTAGAACTGCAGGCAGTCAGAAACACATGCCTCAAATTTCTCCCATTGGTCACCAACAGGCACGTCAGACTGTACATAGACAAAGTAGCAGCAATGTTTTACATAAGTCATCAGGGTGGAGCCTGATTTTGAGCACTGCACAGAGGCCATAGCACTTTGGTACTGGTGTGTGAAATGCACTGCAATGATAATTGTGTTATATCTTCCAGGTGCCCTGAATACAACAGCAGATGCACTCAGCAGAGCCTGCCTGGTTAAGCACAGGTAGCAAATGAACTCGCACATATTGGTGGACATCTTCCACCTGTGGGGTCACCCTACCCCTATTCTGTTCCAGGGCAGGAATAGGTAAGGAGTTAATGGGGGATGCCTTTCTCATTGCATGGACGTCCCACCTATTCTACGCATTTCCTCCAATGCCCCTGTTGAACAGGGTAGTTCACAAGATAAGGAGGGACAGGGCCTGTCTCATAGCACCAGCATGGCCACGCCAGCCATGGTTTCCTTCATAGCGGCGATGTCCTGCACCCCACCTATCCACTTACCTTGCATCAGGGATCTCCTTCTTCACCTGGGCTCACATGATGCCCACCTGAACCTCCACTTACTACACCAAAAAGCATGGCTCCTGGATGGTTCTCTGATCTAGAGTTGACCTACTTACAGCATGTACAAACAGTCCTTCTACACAGTAAGGGCATAGAGCACTGGCAAGACTTACCTTAAAAAATTGAAAAGATTCTTAACGTGGTGTGCTCATCACCAGCTGGTTCCTTCAACATTCCCCTTACCTACCATCCTCAACTATCTTCCGCCCCTTAAACAAGCAGGTCTCACAATAAGCTCCATTAAAGTTAACTTTTCGGCCATTACTACGTTCCATTCCAAGATAGACAACTCATCCATGTTTGCCCATCCACTCACCAAGAGGTTGTTAAAGGGCCTACAGGCACTTTATTCAGATATCAATCCACCAATGCAACCATGGGACCTGCATTTAGTATTGAATGTTCTAACTAGGCTGCCCTTCAAACCAATGGCGACCACCTCATTATTACACTTGTTCATGAAAACTGTTTTCCTGGTAGCTATTACCTCTGCTAGACGGGTAGGAGAGATCGTGGCCCTAATGGCAGATCCTCCATACACCATCTTTTTTTAAAGACAAGGTCACTTTATGTACCCATCCCAAATTCCTCCCTGAAGTACACTCATCCTTCCATATCAACCAGAAAATACATCTTCCCACCTTCTTCCCCAAACCACACATCAACTCTTTCGAGATGAAAATGCAAACTCTTGACCTGCGCAGAGCGCTCTCTTTTTATCTTCAGTGAACGAGACTATTCCAAGCGTCTCCCAGACTATTTGCTTCAATAGCAAACCACAATAATCATCACAAAGACACTCCCACTGGATCTCAGATTGCATCAAGGTTTGCTACACACAGTCAGATGTGCTCCTCCAGAGAGCATAAGGGCACACTCAACCAGAGCCATGGCTACCTTAATGGAATTCCTCCTTAAAGTACCCATAAGAGACATCTGCGCAGCTGGTTTTGGAGTAGAGAAGGAACTGAGGAAGGGAGGGAGGGGCTTACGTGTGACTGCTGGTGCATGTCTGTGTGGCCCCAGGGACACTGCTATGAAATCTCCGCTCTGAGGCTCGGCAGCGACACACCGACATAATGTGGAGCACCCACAGGGATGCTTATCTCAAAGAACATCCGTTACTATCGAGATGAGGAATCTCCTCTTACATCGGCCACATTTGCAAAATTTGAGTTTGATTAATTTAGTACTGTCCCTCATTAGCTCTGAGAAATCTCAATGAGGCATGTTAGTGGTGTTCTCTCTTCACGATGTTTACATTAACATGTGTCTGATACCTAACAACTAGGACGCTTTAATGAACAATTGCCTGAACATACATGCAAAAAGGACAGCATGAATCATGTAGGGCAAGTACGGAATGATTTCAGAAAGGAAGGCTCTATCATACTGTATCATTTTTGCAGAAGAGGAAATGCAAATAAAGCACTCATTAGCATTTCCCGTGCTGTCACTTACACATTCTCTTCCAATCCTTTTTGTGCAAGAATCTTTATTCCTCATTTTTTTGGGGATTCTTGCACAAAAGGATTTTTTTTGCAAAAAATGGCCCCATCTACACTGCATTTTTTTCTGCCAGAAACCTCTTCCACAAAAAGGATAGGAAGAGAATATGAAAATGAGAGCGTGAGAAATGCTAATGAGCGCTTCATTTGCATTTCCTCTTCCGCAAAAATGAGGAAAAAAAATGTGGCCGTGTACACACAGCCAAAGTGTTAAATAGAAAGTGTAGTGTTTTTTCACATCACATAATATTTTTGTTGGCTTGTGTGGATATAACAAAGGAAGGCTCTCTGTCTCTTTGAGTTTCTTAGGTATAGATTAAGGAACACATTTATTAGTGAACATAGCTGTGACTAAAATAACAATTGACAAAAATAATTTCTTCAAGATGCAACTACTTTTGCATTCAGTTAAAAATAATTTGTATAACTACTTGTTATACTGTCAACCCGACACTCTGAGTAATGTTAGAAGAAATATTGAAGAGATTTTTTGATAGCAGGAAAAAACGGATTTTGAGCAAAAGAGCTGACAGTTTAGGTGATGCTAGTCAGTATCTCTGGCAATCACTGTTAAGAGAAACATGCCTTTGTTAATGTTCTAAAAATCAACTCATTATGTTGACTGGAATAGCTAGGAGCCTTCTCACTGCAATTTGAAGTTGTACAATTGAAAAATAATCAATTTCAGTAATAGAAAATGATGATTATCAATTGGGATCTTGTAATATGTGAGGTGAAGAAGAGAACTGATTTGCTCCGATTAAATATCCCACCAAATGGAACTGAAAAGTGGTTGAAGGATATAACCCTTCTCCAAAGTGCATAGCAAGCGCCCTGTTTTTGCCTAAATCGGTCTCAAGGGTTCAACAGCTCTGACTTCTGAACTAGGGATTATATTAGCAAAGGAATGGAGTATAGGGAGGAAAGCAAAGCATTTCTCCTCTTCCAATTTGGAAAACATGGGAATGTAAAATTGAATAAATAGCTCACTAGAGCCCAGAAGAGACGCTAAGACCACACCATTGTCAAAAGTTGGTGACTTTTAAGAATCTGACCGATCTTCTGATTATAGAAGAGTTGAATCAGGTTGGGCTAAGATCTGGACAGGAAAATGATGTAGGAGGAAGGAAAAAATGCCTATTGTCCTCAGGAAAATTGGAATGTAATTTTTACAAGTAGTTGAGTCCTCCAGTGCCCACCTTTTTCCATTACATGTATGCCTATCTACCATTTCCCCCGATTATGGAAACATTATTTTATTTCCCAGGGGGAACAAAACAGCACATTCTCTATTTGATTGTGTATTTTTGCAGATGAAATTCTACCCTGTGCAAAACCACACTAATTCCTAGAACTCATTGATATTTTTCATATCAGTTTTTTTAACTTCAATAGTCATTAGAGTGGTGTTCCATTAAACAGTGTTCGCTACAACCCTATGCTGGGAGGAAGGGGATCTACCAGCATGTTGCTATCAGGGTAGGCAACACTCCACTCTTGATTCTGCTTAGAGAAAAAGACCCTGAGGCACAACACAGTCATCTCTCTGAGTCTGGTACTTTTGATAACAAACTTAAAGAAGGAATGAGGCCCATGTGAGAAGGTTGCTGTGTGCTCTACATAAGCCAGGCTGACAGGCCTGGGAAGGGGCAACTGCCTGGGGTCTGGGCAGTTTAAAAGGGTGCAGGGGGTCCAGACTGCTGCAAGTGCAGTGGGGCTAAAACAGGCCAGAAGTGGCCAGCACTGACCCTACAGTTCCTGGTGGGGAAGGATGTGAGGTCTTTGCTCAGTGCCCTCACCGTGAGCATCAACTCCACAGCTCCCATTGGCTGGGAACTATGGTCAATGGGAGCTGCTGGAGCAATGCCTGTACGTAGCAGTGCATGGAGATCCCTGACTAGGAGCCACTGCTAGAGGGGTGTGCCAGTTGCTTTTGGGGGCCACCTGAGCTAATAGCCAATACTCTGATCACCCTCCCTGTCTCTACTCAGAGCCCACACCCCAAATCCCACCCCAGCCTAGAGCCCATGTTATGCTTATAATAAGCATATGGGATATTTTGGGATCTTTTAGGAGAAAAAGGAAATGCACTGCATTTACTGGGAATACAAAGTAAAAAGCACACGCACACATGTACTAGTCCTGCTGATGTTGTTATACTTACCAGCCTATGGCTTGGACCAATCTATTGACCACTTAGATTGGGCCCAAGTGGGGGAGCCAGGTTTTGTCAGATGCTCAAGGCTGTGGGCAGGATGAACCAAAAGTACCATGCAAGGCTCACAATCTCTAATAGGAATCCCATCTCATGAAAATCTATTGGATTTTGCTGCATCATAGAATCATTGAAGATAAGGGTTGGAAGAGATCTCAGGAGGTCAGCTAGTCCAACTCCCTGCTAAAAGCAGGACCAACCCCAACTAAATCATTCACTTTGTCAAGTCCCACCTTAAAATCCTCTAGGAATGGAGATTCTATCACCTCCCTAGGCAACCCATTTCAATGCTTCAACACCCTCATAATGAAATAGATTTTCCTAATATCCAACCCAGACACCCCTCCTGCCCCGTAGCATGATACCATTGCTCCTCGTTCCGTCATCTGCCACTAAGAAAAGCCTTTTTCCATCCTCTTTGGAACTCCCCTTCAGGTAGTTGAAGGCTGAGATCAATCCCTCCTTCTCCCCCCTTCCCCCATTCATCTCTTCTGCAGACTAAATAAGCCCAGTTCCCTCAGCCTCAGCCCTGTAATCATTTGCATTGCCCTCTGCTGGACTCTCTCCAATTTGTCCGCATCCTTTTTGTGGGGGGGGGGGGGGGCAAAACTGGATGCAAAATACTCCAGATGTGGTTTCAGTAGTGCCGACTAGAGGGGAGTAATCATTGGCAATGCTCTCAGTAATTCAACCCAAAATACTGTTAGCCCTCTTGGCTACAAGGGCACACTTTGACTCATGTTCAGAAAAGGACCTTGGGATTATAGTAGATGAGAAGCTGAAGAACTGCTGCTTAGCCATTCAGTCCCCAACCTGTAACAGTGCTTGGGATTCTTCTGTCTAACATGTGGGACTCTGCACTTGTCCATGTTGAACCTCATCAGATTTCTTTGGCTCAATCCTCCAAATTGTTTAGGTCACACTGGACCTTATCCCTACACTCCAACGTATCTACCTCCCCCAGTTTAGTGTCATCCACATACTTGCTGAGGGGGCAATCCATCCCCTCATCCAGGTCATTAATGAAAATGTTGAACAAAACCATCCACATAACCAACTGCTGGGACACTTTGCTTGACTTTGGCTGCCAACTAGACATTGAGCCATTGATCAGTATACATTGAGCCCAACAGTCTAGCCAGCTTTCTGTCCTCTTTAAAGGCTGTTCATCCAGGCCATACTACTTTAACTTGTCAGCAAGACTACTATGTGAGATCATATCGAAGGGTGAGGCAAGGGTCTTTGGATTTGTGTGACTGGGCATATGGAAGCCCTGGCCAGGCCAGAAGAGCATCACCAGCAGTGCGGCTAGCAGCTTGCTGGGCACCAGCCAGTAGAGGCGCAGCACTGCCCACTTGTCAGGGGGATCGCATCAGTGCGGCAGAGCTTGTGTGCACACAGCGGCCCATTGAACATTTTGCCCCATGGCCCAAAACTGCAGTCGGTAGGACTGGCTCTGCTAAGTAGGCGGCAAAGAAAACAAGCCATTTGAAATATCTTATTACCTTGAGAGAGGCAACCCAGAATCCCATGGCCGGTCTGGGAGATTTTCTCTACGGGTATATCTACACTAGCCCCTTAGTTCGAACTAGGGAGGCTAATGTAGGCATTCGAAGTTGCAAATCAAGCCCGGGATTTAAATATCCTGCGCTTGATTTGCGTCTTCCCGGTCGGTCGCCACTTTTTGAAATTTACAAGTCCGGACTAACTGCCCACGTCTACACGTGGCAGGGACCCTGTATTTCGAATTAAAGCCTTAAATCGAACTCCCTGTTAAACCTCATTCCAGGAGGAATAACAGATAGTTCGATTTAGGGCTTTAATTCGAAATACCGGGTCCTTGCCACGTGTAGACGCGGACAGTTAGTCCGGACTTGTAAATTTCCAAAAATGGCTACCGGCCGGGTAGATGCAAATCAAGCGCAGGATATTTAAATCCTGGGCTTGATTTGCAACTTCGAATGCCTACATTAGCCTCCCTACTTCGAACTAAGGGGCTAGTGTAGACATACCCTAACAGTCACATTGTTGGAAATTGACTATACTCTTGTTGAACCTGAGAAAATCCTAGACTTGGAGAAGACTGTTCTTAATCTACATGCTCTAGTAGTTTTCCCCCTATTTGTGTGCGGAGGGGCGTGGTAGGAGGGTTGAGGGCATGAGAGTGTATGTACCTTTGCCCAAGTTCCTTTAATAATGTCAGGGTAAAGATCAGTTTCTGAGCAGGTATCACCACTGACATTCCTACCGACTGTCCCTGGAATTCATCCCTTGTTGATTTTTGAATGGTCTGTCATTGCCTTAATAGCAGCATCAGACTCTTGGCTGGGGGGGTTGGGCTGGGCACACCTTTTGTGAAGGCTGGATCGCCCCCTAACCCACATAACAGGAGATTTGGCAAATAGGCAAATCCATTTTGTGGAGAGTTAACTTGTTTTGTATGTTCCCCAGTTGGAGTTAATGGATTAATTTTGTGTCCCCCCCCCCCCCTTCCCCCCCCGGTAGTGAATCTTTCTGATGTTATTTACCTAAGCGGGAGCAGAGGCTTTTGCAGACTTGATTTTTAAAGGCGAGACAATTACAGTACTTTTTCCTATGTATATCAGACACCATCAATCACAGTGAAAGGTGACCTGCAACTACTGTATGCATGTGTGGGGAATTGGAGGCCTTTAGAAATATGTGCTGAATGCTCTGAGTACCCAGGCAGAGCAAGGGGCATTCAACACATTTGTCATGTTGCTTAGTTTTCTTTTTTAGGTATGAGACTTCCAGACCTGCCACAGATCACTGACTCCACTTAGGGTGATGCATTAGTGTGGGTTATTTTGGGACCATACAGCCCATAATGCTAAGGCACTTTTAATTTATATTTTGTAGAGAGGTGGCTTTTGCAGTGGGTTATGGATGGCTCTTTTCACCTCTCACATTCTGGCTTTTAATCCAGCCTACCCGTGTGAGAAACTGGAAGTCTGTTGCCCTCTAATGGCTGTGTGAAATGAGTTGTTGGTCTCTGTCCAATTCTTTGTAGACATGTGTCTATATTATGAAACTACCATCGTTAACTAACCACATTGCTGGCAGGGCAGTATCAGCACAGAAACCAAGGTGTAGAATTGAACTGTCTGCAAACTCAGATGTGTTTCTCTTCTCCCTCTACTGCTCTCCCTTTTAGGGTATTTATTCTGTGGATAGACTTCATTCTCCAGAGTTGTTTCTGTCGTGTCTGTCTGAGCACTAAATTAACTGGGCTCTCGTGAGGGGTCAGAAACAAGGAGTTTAGGTGGCATAGGGGTGCTCTGGGCTGGGACCGAACGATTTGTGGGACAGAGGGGAATCAGGTCTGAGACAGGGAGTTTAGGAATTGGGGAGGGGAACTCACTCTTCCAGGATTGTCGCAGCTCATTGGAAAGCCCAACTGGGTCTCTGACCTCTCCGCCTCTTGCAACTCACAGGATGCTCCTTCTCTGGGGATGAATCCAGGCTGTGTAGTGCTGAAGGTAGATAGGAACTCTGCCTCATTTGTTGCAGAAATTAGAAGTCTCCTTCCTGGCTCCTTTATCTAGTGCCTCTCTCCCTCTGCCCCCTTGTCTGATCTGAGCCCAGATCTCAATCTCCATCCCCCTAGTTCTAGTCACACCCTGCTCTTTTTTCCTATCCCCATCCCACTGGTTCCAGTCTCCTTCCTTGGATCCTTGTCCCATTCTTAGACTAGCCAGTCCCAATCCCTCTCATGCACCATCTTCCCATCAGCATTGTCTCCCTTCTCTGCTTTCTTGCCATCTCCTCCTCCCAGCCCCAGCCTCCCTCATCTTTCTGCTCAGTACGTTCAGCTCTTGTTTCGCTGCATTCAGTTCATCCAGCCATGGGAGCAAGGGCAGCACAGGAGAGACTAGTACCCTGCTCTTAGTTCTGGTGCTTGGATTTGGCTCCTAGAACAGCTGGGTGTTGCAATTTGAGGGAAAGCCTTGTATAGTCCCAGCCCTGGAGCATGCTTATTGCAAATGGAATCTTCAGGGGGGTCCAGCTGTGAAGCTCTAGCAGTCTGTACCAAACCTGCAAACTGCAATTTTTTAGATGCTTAAAACTTGGACAAATGGAGGAGGATTTATCAGGATGGCTAAAAGCACCTTCTTCCACATTTCAAGTCTCTTCTGTACAGTGGAGTGGCACTAGTGTCTCGAAGAAGAAAAGTCATCAGAATGTGGCCCAAAACAATGTATTTCCCCCCACCCTTTTTTCAGAAACAGCTGAAATTTTCTGGACAAGTTCAGCCTAAGGCAGACACCTAGCATAGGAAAAAATCAGTCTGAATGATTGAAGTGTGGCAAAGTTATAAGCAACTGAAAACAGGGTGTTATGATAGGAAGTGGTAGGCACTTTTAATAAAAGGCTTTGCTCCCAGCCTGAGTATAATCACACTATATTTTCAAGTGGTACCTGATTTATAATCTGCCATTTGGATTATGATCTATTAAAGTATACTTTTTAATAAATCACTGGCTGGTAAATGACACTGATGACCAATACCATGGCATTTTTGAACAGTTCTGAACCACAGATTTACAGCGAAAAAAGGTTGGCGATCAAGTGAGTAATAGAACCAAGTACATATTGATGGATTGTGTTCAGAACCACATTTCAGAGCACACTCTTGGGCTCCGTTTTCCAGCATATTTTATTTGCCTTGACCTTTGCTCAGACTTCAGAAATGTTGACTAACTACCTCTTGCTGACAATGTCATTAAGCATTTTGGAGAGAAATCTTATGCAAAGGCTGAGATCTTTTGCGGACTTTCAAAAAATATCTTAAATGCTGCAAACTTTTATGGAATATTAACACTGTGACCTTTGCTTCACAGCTCCAATAGCAAAGAAATCTCATTAAAGCCACTACAGTGTAACTTCAGTTTGACTCTGTTTTTTCTTTCTAAAAACCTGCTGAAAATGTAATTCAACCCTTAAGGAGAAGATATTTTTTCCTATAGTTTTATGAGGGCTTTTCTTTTATTGCAAAATGAGTTGTATTTCACAGAATGGTAGACAGCTCTATAACAGTTTTTGAAGAGAGCCTGGAGTAGAAATACTTTAAACTCTATAGCCATCCACTTCTTTAAGTGCTGTGGCTAATATGATAATCCAACTCAGAGGATAAAGCCTAATTAGTCACCTATCCTATCCACAAACCTTCCTCAAACAGAATTGATGGGATAGCTCATTTTACGGACTAAAGGTGATACTCTGACACTTGGTTACAATCACACAACCCACTTAAATCAATGAGCTTTTATGGCTCTTACAGCAGTGTTTGGCTCTAGTGTGGCATCATGTCTGGCTATAAACCCAGATCCAGACCTTGAAATCTCCACCTCACAAATCTGGAATTCTCCAAATTAGGTTTTTGTGCAGCCCACTATAAAGGAACCATCCTAGCTGTTGTTTTGGCTCTGCATTCAGTTTCTGTTAAGTGAGGTATTCCTAGTATACCAGCCTTCATTTTAATGTTTTGGTTGTCAATGCAACTAAATCCCAGGAAATGAAAAAAAATATTTAATTTGGTTACTTACTTAGTAGCCATTTAAGGAGCTAACTTCAAACAGGCCAGTTATGGAATATTAAGAATAATAAAATCCAATTAAATCCTTGTACTTTTCTGCTTACCAGTGTTTAGCCATGGTATCTTTTCCAGGAATACTGTTTAACAGGATCAACTGTTAATAGTTTGTAGTGGCCCAGTAAAGTTATTACAAGTCCTTGCCAGTGTGTCAGCTAATTTCCTCTTGCCAGTCCATACTGAAATCTTAAAGGTTTTTTTTTAAATCTATTTTCTTCTTGAGTCATCTCTGTTTTTCAAACAACAAGAAAAGGCTTTTGAGAAGAGAAGGATGTTTTTTTCCCATCTAAAGTGCTGATTTGTAATCTGAGGTCAGGATTATATTCCCCTCTCTGTCATGTACTCTGTGCAATTTCTCCCAAAATCATACTCTTCAATACTTACAAAACCTTCCACTAAATCTGAGTGCTTTCGTTTTTGGTTGCCTGACTAAAAGCAAAGAGAGTCTGACATCTGAGACCTGAGTTGCTCATCATTTTATGTTTTAGTCCAAAATTTCTCATCCTCAGTCTCCAAAAATGAAGACACTGAAAATTAATGTGTACTTAAAAACAACAGCTTTCGGTGCCTTAGTTTACCCAGTGTCAAATGTAGACTAGTTGGGAATGGGAATTTCCATTCTGTGTGAAATTCTGACACTTCAGATAGAAAATGTTTGTTTGATTCAGAACAAAATGTGGAAACCTGAAAATTTCCCACAAAATGGAAATTCTGGAAAATTTTGATTTGGGACCATTGACATTATTTTTGTTCAGAGTTCATACATTTTATATAAATGCTGTTAATATATTTTAGATAAGTGAATAGATCATTAATATTTTAATACAATATGAAATCCATAAAGAAATGAATTGAAAGTCTTTCAACTTCTCATTGAAATTTTTTGTTGAAATTGACATGTCCCATGAAACATTTTGATTTGGAAGACTGAACTCTTCAGCAAGAAAGCTTCTGTTTAAAACTTTGCAGTCAGCCCTAATGTGGATGTTTACCTCGCTCCAAACCTGCTGTGAGTCTTAGCATTCATCAAGTGTCTTGATAACCTTGTATGGGAGGCTGTTATGCAAATGATTATTTTATGATGGGCATGGATGGATGAACAAATATAACAAGCTTATATGAAAATCTACAGCAATACCAAGACAAGTACTGGAAAAAGCACTGATCTTGCATATTTAATCTGGACCCATCGTAAGTGTCCTGACATTTCTCCTCCTTTCTGACAGTTTTAGGTCTTTTGCTTAGCCTGCTGTGTGGACAGGTGAATACCAGAGTCATTTCTCCACAGTGTGTCCCTGTCTTGGAAGGGCTGAGTGTTTGATGAAGGCAGATGTGGCTTAAATCTACTGCTTGAGCCTGGGAGATGTGTGAATGTAAGCAGCTCTTTCAGAGGGATGTGTATAATTGAAGTGTTAAAAGAACTTGATATTATTAATGACCTCTGCTGAAAAGCGCTGTTGAATTACCATCTGTTAGTTCATTACTGCCAAATCCCTGTAAGACTGGGCTGGCTGAATGTAAGGAGGCAGAACTGGAAGCATTGAAGGCTTGTGAAAATGGGGACGCTATTGTGAAATAAGCAGAAGGGTGTGAATTTTTAAAACTAACTTTCTATGTGGACACTTCTTTTATACTGAGAACCTTTTTGCTATTTATCTTTATCCACGAAAAATCATTCTTAGTACAGAATGCGGGTATACGTATAGGGAGCTAGTATTGAATAACTATTTCAGGCTGTTACTGAGTGTGGAGAACCCCTTGGGTTCTGTTTTGCTTAGGCAGTAGTGGTAATGCTGATGGTGTATGGTTTGCACTTGTTGGAGAACTTACTTCTGTTTAAAATCAAGGGAGCTCTGCTTAAATAAGGACTAATAAGGATTACAGGATTGTGTCTGGTATTTTCAGGACTCTGTATGGTTGATCTAAATGAGTCTGATACTTAGGGAAATAAAACAGCACAGCGAAACTTGTGGTGTGGAGAATGACAATGTTAATAGAAAGTGTGTGTTTGTCACCAGTAGAATTCAGTATTATACATTCCAAAGATGGCTATTTTTCCTCTTTCTTTCCCTTTTTGACCAGAGGCTTTTTGTTTGTTTCATGTCATGCAAATAAGTAAAATTTGGCATTTGGTTCTGAGAATAGAGACTTTCATGGCCAGAAGTGAGTTCCAATGCTAGAGACCCAGGCTCGCTGTCTGAGGGGAGAAAGGAGAAATTACCTAGGGGCCTGAGCAATTTAAAAGGGCCCCGGGGCTCCTGGCCTCCATCGTCATCACCAGCAACACAGTGGAGCAAAGACAAGCTTCTGGAAGTAGCCAGCACTGTCCCTGAAGCCCCTGGAGATGTACAGAGGAGCCCAGTGTTACCTGTAAGCTAAGTGCTTGGATGGCCATCCAGGAGAAATTCAAATGCTGTCCAGCTGATTAGCAAAGTGCCCAGAGCACCCACAGTGGGCAGCATGTTTCTACTGGGGGTGCACATTCACACATGCCTTGGTACACATAACAAAATGTATTCCACACATGGATGGAAAAAAATAGAGGGAATTGGGGGAGAGGGAGAAGTCTCATGGGAAGATGCAGAGTAGAGGAAGGGCACGGGGCAAAATAAAAGTCAGGACCTAGCGGGGTTTCACCTTACTTTCCAGGATGGGGCAAGGATAACTTACAGGGTTAAACTAGTGTAAATGATTCTCTGTAACTTGAAATCTTTAAATCACGGTTTGAGAGCTCTAGAACCTTAGCCAGAGGTTAGTGGTTACAGGAATGGGTGGGTAAAGTGGGTGAGGTTCTGTGATCTGCATTGTGCACCTGGTCATACTAGATGATCATGACATTGCTTTCTGACCTCAGAGTCTATAAATGGGTCACTTTCCGCAAAAATCACACTATTTCCAGATTGCTTCTAGTCCAAAAAGACCAGTTACTTACCTCAGATCAACTAGTCCCTCGTTCATCATCCACCAGAGACAATAGCCAGTCATATAATAAACTAACCAAAGGTTTAGCTTAAAAAATGAAATGAGTTATTGAGACTAAAATATATTTGTAGGTGAGGCACAGGCTCTGATTCCGAATGGTAGCAGAGTTGTAATAACTATCAGTGTTCCAAAAGCGTCTCAAGGCTACCCAGAATAATTACGAGAAGACTGAAGCCCCCAGGAGTTATTCCATTTTCTTAGAATCCACATAGTCCAAAGATGTAGGCTCCTTCCCTGAATCTATGCTTCTTATAGAGAACTAGTTGTCAGAAGAGAGAGAGAGAAAAGTTCTGTTGACGTCTGATCATGACACGCAATGACTGCTTGCCTTCAAATGTAAAAGAATTAGTCCTGTACCAGGGAAGTTCTTTATTTGCCTGACACAAGGTGTCTTTCTTTTTGAGGTTATTAAGTTACAGGCGTATAAATAATGTAAATATTTGCTTTTTTGCATTATAACAGGATACAGATTAAAAAAAACAGTGCATGCAGCATCCCATTAGTTTTTATTCATTCATATATATATATATATATATATATATATATATATATACTTACACATTTTATAATCCGTTTGATCACTAGTATTACACATGTGAATTGATCTGGTTTCTAGCTGTGAGGTTTGTCAGGTTTCATGAGAGATGGCATCAGCATCACAAACTCATCCCAATTTCTAGGAAAATATTCACTATTCAGTGAACACTTGGGATGAATGTTTTCCAGCCTGTTGAGTTTTAGCAAGCTGTTAACGCCATTGATTTTCAGCACATGTAGTACATGTTTGGTTAGCAAAGTCACTTGATATCCTGTGTGTTCCCTGGTTAGATGAGTGAAATCTCTGAAACTAGGATATGGCAAATACACCATTGTCCAGTGTAAGTCTTGAACAAAGAAACATGCTAAGGTCCATGAAATATTTGAGGCTTGCAAACATCTTCATGCAGTTCCTTAGCTTAATCACATGTACATCCTCATGGTTCATTTTTTTTATATTCTACTAGCTCTACCCTTGATACCCATCTATAACTAAGGATATGTCTTCACTACGTATTTAACCTAAGTGTTTACTTGTGCTTTTAGCACAGTATCCTACCATCCTCACAGAAACTTCCTTTCCTGGGGATGGAGGTGCTTTAAGCCTTGGTGAGCTGAATCAGCTGGAGATGTGGGTTAGAGCCGGGTCCCCATTTTCCCCTGACTGTGGCCTGCCCAGTTTACAGTGAGCAAATTCACTTGTAGGCTGATAGTCTTCCCATGCCCTTTCCACAATTCTCTGTGAAAGACAGACACGCTTTCCTGCAATGGACACAGCTGACAGGAGATATTCTTGGAGCAGCTCAGACCAATAAGCCCTGTGATATCCTCCTGGACAAGGACTGGTGCAATAACAGGAGAGGCATAGAAATGTGGAAGGAGCTTTCCTGTGGGGATGCTCACCCCTAGGCTAGGCTAATTTGAGTGTTCAGACGAAGGTTCACTAGGACAAAGACGCAGCCTGACACCTATCTGTATGGTCACAATCTTTTTTTCCCTCATCTAGCTCCTCAAACAAAACAAGATTCTACACTGAGACTTCTAAAATCCACAAAACCTGGAGGTTTTGCAACCCAATTTCTGTATTAGAAAATAACACCTGGGCCAGATTTTGCCCTGGAGAAAGCAGGTGCAATTCAGTTGATTGCATCTGAATAATAGTCACACAGAGCTGGGCTACTTAGCCCACTGTGCATAATGATAAATGTTATACAGTAACCACCTGAAACCATCTCACAGGAGCTCTACCCTCTCCCAGCCCTTCTTGCTGAGAAAATAGAGTCTTAAAGTATTTTAGCCAAAGAGACTGAATTGCTAAGGCAGATGGTAATCACATGTTCAGATTTAAGCCGACAGGAGACATGAAAGAGGGAGAGAATGAATTGAGGAAGCTTAAAAATGCCTTTGTAGAGACTAAAATTCCCAGTTTTATACCCAGTGAAGCTGCATGCATACTCAATAAGACCTCCCTCTTCTTGGACATGGAATCAGTGAAACAGCTTTTATCAGACCTTACATCTGCCGGTGCCCCAGGATATTCAAACAGTAACTAATGCCAGAAAGCCAGATATGTGGCTAAATACAGGCAGATTGTGTTTTATGCGGTTGGGTTGTTTTGCTGGAATTCTCTTAAGTGTACAAATAAACAGTTTGAATATATGTATTTTTTCCTCCTGTTAGCTTGAGTAAATGTATGAGACTTTTTGCTCCCTTTAGCAAGGTGCTAGGTATGTGTGAAGTATAGCATTTTGGATTATTTATAATTGCTCTTCCATGCATCAATGAGATATCTGTTCCTCCCCAAACTCTGGATGGACAAAAATACCTCAGACAGTAAATGGACAACCATTAGACATTCTGTTGTAGCTTCCGGTTGTATTTTTAGTTTTTAGTTGTTTCTCCCAAGCAGACTTGGATTTCTATGGTTTAGGACTATAGCAAGCATATCACTTATTTCAAATGTGTCTTCCAAAAAAGGGCTCATCATTTTCCACTATGTCCTCCAAGACCCTTAGTCACATGCTCCCGCTCAGTGGTATAGTGCAGCAAAAAGACAACATGTGGGGTGCTGTAAAGAAGGAAAAGGCATCTCTGCAGTAGCAGGCCTCACAGTGCAGCTGTATTTGATCTTTCTGTGCCAGGCAGGAAGGAATTCAGCTCAGTATATTTGAGAGCCTGGAAAACAGGCACTCAAAGAGACAAGATGACAAGTGATGTGGGAAGTTTCAAGCCTATCTCCCTTCCTGAGAGGGTTTGTTTCCTCTCATTCCTGTATTAAACCCCTTTGCATAAAGGGGAGGAAATATACTTAGTAAATGTGATGAATGTGAGGGTGCTCAGTGGAGAATATGGATCTCTGCCCCACAATGTGTGGTTTTATTTTATATATACATAAGCAGGCTCTGAATGAACTCTGCCCTGACAGCCAGTTTAGGAGAGGGAGAGACTTCAGGAGCAAACTCTATTTACAGGAACACACCTATTCCACATAGGGGTCTAACAGACAGGGGCTGTGTAGCTGAAAGTGCGCAGCTTTGGCTGGTGTTGGGTTATAAATTACTTTAGTACTGACTGCAGGGGTAGTTAGCCATTGTTATCTTCAGTGGATGACTAATGGGGAGAAGAACTGTGCTGAGCTTGTCCCAACTGAGGGATTACTCTCAGCTGAAAGGAACTTGCTCAGCCAGGGGCTCGCATGCCAGGCCCCTGTGAAAATAAGAGGGGTGGGGTCAGTTGTCCCACCCAGCAGGTGTGGACTCTCTCCAAGGGTTCTGGGATGGTTTAATTGGTTCCTCCCCACTGTTCAAAGAGACAGCTAAATAGGCTTCCTTAGGAGCCCTGTGTTGAAAGTGCTGAAATGGCTTGTGGCGTCCAATCTGCAGAGCACTGAAAATTACTAAGGACCTCCAAAGGTGACTTGTGGTAGCACTTAGGAGGTGCTCCACCCTCTCATTCCCCCACCAAAATTTTAGTTGCTAAATGGGGTGCCCTCATACGTCCCTATGGGTGGTCCTTCCTGCACCACCTCTCCTTGCAGTTGTCACCTGTTGCTTCTGAAGGGACTCGTGCAGAGTCACAGCAGAAGGTGACTCATGGTTGGCCGGTGAATGAGCAGCCAGTCGGAGCAAGTGCTCATACAGCGGAGCAAGTACGGTGCCTTTTTCTTCGGGTAGGAGATGAACTCGCTTCTGAACCCAGGGGTCCTCTCTGGCTAAGGAGAACCACTGGGAGTGGGGTTTGGTGAGGGACCAAAACTGGGGTGGGGGGCTCGGGCTGGTTCTGGGTTGTATTATTGAAAAGGAGGCCATAGATGTCGAACCCCGCCCTGGCTGCTGCTGGCTTCCCCTGGCAGAAGGGTTACATGTGCGGTTTCTGAGGTGGTGGGTGGGAATGTCAGGGAAATGGACAGTTTCGGCATATTGCCCTGTGGTCACAAGGCCTGGGATTGCAAGTCATTAAGGCGGAATAGGTCTAGCTGCCAAACAATGGAACATGTCTTAGATCGGGGGTTCTCAACCTTTTTCTCTGAGCCACCTCCTCCCCTCCTCCCAGAAGGCTATACAAACCCCATGGCACATCCGTGTCACAACGACTCCCTTTTTTCTGCATATAAAAGCCAGGCAGTGTTAGGGGGTAGCAAGCAGTGCAGCTGCTTGGGGTACAATGCCACAAGTGGACCAGAGAAACCAAATTGCTCAGGCTTCAGCATTAGCCCCATGGGGTGGGGCTCAGGCTTCAGCCCCAGACCCTAGGGAGTCTAATGTTGCCCCTGCTCTCTGCTTTATTTTGGTGGGGCCTCTGAAACCTGCTTGCAGTGCACCAGGGAGCCCCAGACCTCTGGGTCAGAACCACTGTCTTAGATGACCTGGTCTGACAGATTGGAGTGTGGGGGAGAGAGTCTGAGGCAAAAGGAAGTCCCTAAGTCCTTGACCTTGAGCAGAGGAGGAGAAAGGCCGCTGAATGAGATGGTAATTGGGCTCGGGCTCATGCACCAGCAAGGAGGGGCTTTGAGGAAAAAAAGAAGAGGGAGCAGTCTGGGGGGCAGGGAACATGCTTCTCTGGAAGGAAACCAGAGAGAAGGCTGGGACCCAGGTGCTCCTAGGCTTCCTACAATAATGTTATTTGCATCTCTTCTTTCCCAGTTACTCCCAGAGGGAAGCCCATCTAACTTAGCTAGCAGTAAAGTATAAGACTAGATGAGACTAAATATGTATGCTGGCTGTTTTGAAATTACTTTCTCTAATGCTTTGTTCCATTTGCTAATAAATGTTTGTCACAGGCTCCTAAAAGTGGACGAGACAGGTGTCCAGTTGGACCTGCCCAGTTACAGGTTGTGGCATAGCTGGGTGTTGTTTCTAGATCATAGTTACATCAGAAAGAGGTCAGAAATATAGTCCACCTTGCAACCATATGTGTTTTTTTTTATAGAACTTCCCTCTACCCCACTATTGCTTCTCATTATTTTGAGTATTCCTGGACTGGAGAGGGCTATTGACTGGGAGTAGTGTGTGTGGTGAGGGAACTGGAAGTTGACAAGGCAGTTAGGAAAATTCTGGAGGGGAGAAAAAAATCAAATAGCTCATGCATTTTATATCATTTCTATATTTTTTCATTTTTTTCCCTTAAATTGGATTAGACCTTGCTGCTGCTAATACTTGTGCATATACTTAGCTCTAAACACCAGAGTAGTCCCATTAACTACAGAAGGACTACTCATGCACCTAAAGTTAATATGTTTAAGTACTGGGAGAAATGGGGCTCCAGACATGAGAAAGATGATCTAGCTCTCACAATTATTTGCTCTTTGCTTCACTCTTTGGCTTGGTCTCCTCCTCGCTCTGAGTTCGCTGGGTAGGAAAATAGCATGAAATTAGCTGATTGCATGACAATCCTCTTGTTAATGCTTTTGAAAGCCAATAAATGTGAAAATTATCTTCAGAAAGTCACTGAAATACCATAAAATGGAAATTCAGTATTTCTACCCTTATTGTCAGTCTCTTTTGACTCTGTGTATCCTAAATAGGCATTGATCTCCTAGTTGCCTGAAAAGAAAAGAAATTAAGATACGTGGAAGACAAAAACATTTCTAGATGTTTCTTTTTATAGCTCATTTCTCACCTCACCTCCAGACACTAATACTTTTGAGCTAATTAATTAAAAATTATCAAAGCATAGTAGAAAACAGTTGCCAAAGCATTTTTCTGTATGTTCTTACCTTCTTTATACAAAACTTCCCTAAGTCCTAACTAAAAACCCTTTTTAGATCAGCAAAACAAATGACAAATCTGAAAGCGATGGTAATAGAAATATTTTCCAGGAGATTTTAATCTTGCAACTTTCCCTGTCTCTCTCTGACTCAGTCCTTATTTGTTTCTACACAGAAATTAACTCTTCATAAACCAGCAAACTTTCCGTTAAAGATCAGTAAATTCCTTCTCTAATGATCAGTACCAAGTGCCACTCACGTTCAAGAAATTGGTGGGATTATTAATTTTTATTCTTTTCATACTTTTGGAAATAACCATTTTATAAAAGCAATAATGTATTTAAGAGTGTGCAAATGCCTTTTTCAGTGGCACTAATCATTCAACTGAAACATGATTTTATGGAAAACTAGGGGGCTGTGCCCCCTGCTTGCTATGCTCATTAACCAGAGAGCCTGTTAATCTTGCACTGAGCCCAGCCGAGTTCTCCATGGCCCCAAGTCACTCTCACCCTTCTCTGCACCCCTGGATGGCCCCTCTATCTGAATCCTCTCAACCCATCTTGCCTGCTCTCACCCTTGAATTGCCATCCAACCTCTCTTCCCCGCAGCCTTCCTGCTCCTGCTTCACCTACCAATGAAATCGTTCATGTGCAGAGTTTAGACTAGCCTCTCCTGGCAGCTAGCATGGGGCTACTGAGAAGTGACCTATCGGGAAGGGCTGTGCTTTGTGGGCTTGTGGGCCTCATGTGTAAATGAAAACCAAATGCAGACAGCAAAATGGGGCCCAACTCCAAATGATTCCCTTCGTTCCAGGTGTTCCTGGGCACTCGGCTCGCTAGCGAGGGGCAGGAGCTGAGTTACATCCGAGTGACCAGGTAGAGAGAGAATTACCCACTCTCTGCACCTGGTTACTTCCCGACTTTGCAGGGTGACAGCGCTCCAGATGTGCCCTTCCAGCTGGAAAGGGAGCTCCTGCGGCAAGGCTGGGACATGCTCTGTGCAGACAGGGCACATGGAACCATGGGGGAACTCTCAGTTTTACATGCTTGTGCCCTACTTAGAACCAGATTTGGGTCACGTGGGAAGAGCCTGGCGGAGTAATCTGGGCCACCAGTCCTCATCCCAGAGCTCCAAGGTCTACAGACCATCCCCCACCTCCATTCCTACAGCCACCATCCTCCCTAACCCCTTCCTCTCCCCACTCCATGTTGCCTATCTCTACCCCCATGTCCTTGCTCCATTCCTACACCCCCATCCTTTCTTAACCCCTCCCCTGCCACACCCCCACACTACCCATCCCTCTGCTTCCATTCCTGTATCTTCCTCACCCCCCCACCAACTCCCCCTTACTGCACCACCCATCCCCACATACACCCTATCCCCCTCCCTTCCTTCCTACCCACACCTTACCCCCTCCCAGAGGAGTAGTGGGGGGGGGGCAGGGAAGGGCAGTTGTCCCCAGGAGCCATGCTGGGGGGGCACCAATTTAGTCCCCCCTCTACTCCCCCTGTCATCCCTTGGCTTGCCTGCTCCTCCTCGCCCCCTGCCACAGGCTGGAGCCTCCTCCCTGCCTCTCCAGCTGGATCCTCCTCCACCTCCACTGGCAGGTTAGTGCATTCGGGGGCCTGGCCCCAAACTGGAGGGATCAGGGGAAACCATAGTACAAGCTTCCCCCTTCCTCCCACGGTTGGGCTCAGCCAGGTGCCAGGTTTGGGGCCCCACCGCACTGCGGCGATGGGGGGCTCAAATTTTGCCTTTGCCCCCAGGCCTATAGCACCCTCACTATGCCTCTGCCCCTAGGGTTACTAGGTAGTCTTAAAAAAAAATACCGGACACACTTCATGGGTTGGGGAGGGACCGGCTGGGAGAGGAGTGGGGCTGGCCGGGAGGAAGGGTGGGGGGGGGGCTGGGAAGCAGAGCTGGGGGGGATCAGGGGCTGGCCGGAGGAGATCGGGGGGGTGGCTGATGGGAAACAGAGCTGGTTGGTGGGGGGAGGGCAGAGTGGGACTGGCTGGGAGAGATTGGGAGAGGAGGGGAGAACTGGCCGCCGGAAGCAGGGCTGGTGGTGGGTGCAGTGGGGCTGGCTGGGGAAGATCAGGAGGAGAAGTGGGGGAGAACTGGCCAGCCGGCCAGGAGTGGGCAAGTGGGAGAAGCGTATCAGCCAGTGGGGAGCGGGACTGTCCCGGGCAGTGCACAGCCAAGGGCGCTCCCGCCCCCCGCACGGTCCAGCCGAAGCGAGAGTCAGTCCGGCTGTGGCTCCACAACGTGCTTGACCAGCGCGCAGGAGCACGGACCGGGCTGCCCCCCCTCCTCTCACACAACCAGGGCTCCCAGGACTGATTGCACCCCGCCTCCCAGGTACTCCCCCGCCAGGCTCCGGGTGCCCAGTTGGAAAACCAGAAAATACCAGACATTGCATGTGTCCGATATATTTTTTTTAAAAACTGGACAGAGCCCCAAAAAACTGGGCTGTGCGGTAGAAAACCAGACACCTGGCAATCCTGTCTGCCCCTTCCCACAAATTCATCAAGCTGCATGCTCCTTCCCCTGCAGGAGCACCACCAGGCTGGGCAGCACAGCCCTGGCCTTTGCAGCCCACTCTCAGCCCAGCCTTTCTGCATGGGCCTATTGGGGCAGCTTTGCTGCGTGATGAGCCCAGGGAGCATGGAGTGGCCACTCAGGAAAGCCAGGGAAGCAGTTGGGGTGCAGCACAATCACACCGTCCCCAAAGGACTGGGTATGTGGCATGGCCAAGACCTGCCCAGCTCATGGTGGGCCTGGGAGAGCACACCTGAGCCAGGGGCCTGGCCCTAGGTCAGTTGCATGGTCAGGGTTTCGGGGGCGGGGCCACTGGGAAGCGGGGAGGATGTGCAGCTGAAGGTGGGGGGAGGAGAGAGAGAGAAGGAAATTTTTTAGTTCTGTTCAGCTATATAATCTTGCAGATAAAGAGCCAGGCTTACTGTGGGACAATAAAATAAATTATGTCCTGAAGACCATTTGTTATCCTGCATTTATGACAGACGGGAATTGTATGGCACAACAAATGTATCTTAAAAATTCATGTGTGTAATAAAATATCAAAAAAGTTCTCTTGTATTTATATCAAAGCAACATTTTAGTACACTTATATAATTCCTTCAGCACTTGCCTCTCCCAGACTCCTTTTGTTCCCTCATAGTTATCTAAAATGAATAGAAAGTTCTCAGACTTGCTAAAGATGATTTAGTGATGTAGACGATTGCAATGCATTTTCAAACCTGTAGAAAGAACTCTGGAAAAACTGATCTCTGTTCAGAAAGAAGCAAATGCCTTGATTGAAAAATATAATACTTTTAGCGATTTATAAAAGATATTTCAGTAAAAAGGATAACTTTAAAAGTATCATTATTTGTCTTTCTATTTACAACTGACTGATTCTGATTTCATGGTGTTGGACCATAATATAGAACAGGAGCTTAGAGCGTAGAATTTGAATTTTGTTTTAAAATCTCTGCTGCTTATCGTTCTGTGGTGATAGGCTTCTCCTGTGGTTAGAATAAAGGAGGATACAGCACAGTAATCCCTCTTCTCTAGCTGGAGAGAGTTTACCTTCCTCATTCCCTGTCTTGGGGGGAGACTGATCTGGGGATCACCTTTGGGAAAGTGAAAGCTCGTCAGGTAAAAAATCCGATTGTAGAATCATAGAACACTAGAACTGGAAAGGAGCTGAAGAGGTTATTGAGTCCAGTCCCCTGCCCTTGTGACAGGACCCAGCACCATGTAGATCAGGGCAGGGCAAAATACAGCCCGCCGACTGGATCTGGCCCACCAAGCCAGCAGATCCAGCCCACGGATGCAGCAGGGAGACCCAGCAGGCTCCCTTGCTTGCCTCACCCCACCAGCATACTGCCCAGAAAAGCGGCTGCTACAGCCATTTATCTTTCACAAGTGTGAGCCTGGAAGGGAGGTCGGGGGGTGGGGAGGGGGGGGAGGCTTCATGATCTGCTCTCGCCCTTAACACAGTCCTGTTGGTTGGCTTCTGGACAATGGGAGCTCCTGTTTGAAAAGTATCACACTCCCTTCCCTTCCAGCTTGTAGTTATTCACACACACATGGCCCTTGCAGCCTGTACAGGGGTGGGGCAGGCAGGGAGGCAGCCTCAGAAACATGCTGGGCTGCTGGCTGGGAGTCACCCACGTACTTCAGCCTCTCCCTCCCCCCAACAATCAGCAATGTAGACTTTTTTCCTTGTCAGGTCGAAATAATGAAAATGAGAGAGGGTCAAAATTTCTTCAAGTGTTTTTAACCAACTCCCTTTCCCTGAAACTACTTTTTTTAAAAAAATGTTCATTTCTATCTAAATCAGGGGTGCCCAAACTTTTTTCAAAGAGGGCCAGATTTGATGAAGTGAACAAGCGTGAGGGCCGACCATTTTGCCTGACATTCTTTGAACCATTAAAATTAAATGCAAATTAACTATTTTATGCAAAGTTTATTGCAAACGGCATACTTTTCATTTTGTCACATGGATGACAAATCTAAACAGGTGTTAAATCACTCTGCCTTTCATATCTGAAGGCCAGATGAAAAAAAAAATCCAAGAAGCTGAAATATATGTCAGGAACATTGTAAAGTACATTACATATTATTGGTAATAAAGGTTGTCTGTCAACTTTTAAGTTAAAAAAATATGAACAGGAACATAACACCAAGTATACATGTTGTGTCCAAATATATTTATAACTGATTTAGACCAACTGACATTAACTGAGATTTTACAATGTATTCATCTCAATACATATGGATTCGTTGGGGGCCATAAAAGATAGATATTGCCAAATTACCTGTGGGGCCGTATTAAACCGGAACACAGGCCGCAATTGGCCCACGGGCCGGACTTTGGACATGCCTGATCTAAATCGTCTAGCTTTGTGATGGAAAAATGGAAAAACTTGTCTATAAAACCCCCAAAAGCCCATGCAGGAAACCCAAAATGTTTCAGTTGCTGACATTTCACAAAAGAACATTACCAGATGCTCTGTCTAGCTTCAGTGATAACATTTGTAGAAAAGGGAAAGGGTATATAGAAGTATGACACACAGGAATGTCTGTGATTCCAGTCCTCAATCACATGATATCGGTCAGGGTTATAAAAGTTATACTTCTGTTGCACAGCAAGGATCACTATCCATCTTCTGGGGCAAATTGAACAGTGCTGAGAGGTAGGATGGAGTTCTACACCTTGACACATTGACTAGCTGGTTTTGAGTCCAGGAGTTCTGGCTCATCTCTAAAAAGGACCAACCCTGTTCTCTTACCCAATCTTTTAAACCTTGCATTTTAGGCCACTTCCAACCCTAATGTTCTATGATGGGGAGAGTGTTAGGGGCCCTGGATTGGGGTGGGAACAAGTCACATGGGGAGATTACTCTCCCCCCATCCCCTTTATATTCCTCCCACTAGTCATCCTTGGTTACGCTATGAAAGGTTCTGCAGAAATTGGAAAAATGTGCACAGGATCAATAAAGTTGTCGTCTTTTTTTCACATCCTGTCTTCACTTACAAGGCAGTAGTTGTATCTGATTTAGTCTGGGCAGCTCTTCCATATTTGCTGTGACATTTCTCTGTGCCTATTTTCTCTTAAAGCCAATCACATTCTTGGACGACCTTCATAGATTGTTTAGAGTGGTGTAAGATTTTGCGTATGATTTATGTGCTAAGGGATCAAAACAGAGATGGCTAGTGGAAAAGACAAACTAACAGGAAGTTGTACATTGTGTTCTATGCTGCCCCACCGAGCCAGTTTAAATGTTTGCTCCAAGCAGTAGTCCATAAACGGTATTGCAACAGGGCTTCAGAAATGCCTTACTTGCCTTAGGGACTGCACAAGGTCCTGGATCTCCTGAATGAGGAAAATGTAAACTTTCCCCTCATCCTTCCTTGGAATATACAGCATGAGGCAGAGCCATGTTCTATGAGATCTGTTAGACTTTGTAAAAATAGATATACATGTTTGTAGTTCCCTTTGTAGATGGTTACTGTCATTTGTCAATGAAATTGTCATTTGAGAAAGGGGGAAATTTTAAATCAGGGCTTGCTGCCTCTTGAACAATTTAGCGGGAATGGAAGAGCATAATCCTTTACCCCAATGCTGCCAGAGTTCCACACCAGTTTCTTTGAAGAGGTGGTAAGTTAAGTCTTCTAGACTCGAATGAATGAAGCTACTAATCTGTTTACATGTGGAATAGTAATAGAGATGTAGCCGTGTTAGTCTGGTCTTGCTGAAATGAAAGACAGGACTATGCAGCACTGTCAAGACTAACAGGATGGTTTATTAGGTGATGAGCTTTCATGGGTCAGACCCACTTCCTCAGATCAAATTGTGGAAGAAAATTGGCATGACCATATATACCAAAGGATACAATAAAAAAAAGTGAACACACATAAAATTGACAAATCAGATTTTAGAACGGGGGGGGGGGGGAGTGGGGGAGGTTAGTGTCTATGAGATAATGATATTAGGGATGATAATTGGGGATAATCTTACCCATTACAAAGATAGCTTCCCCAATTATCACCTCTAATATCATTATCTCATAGACATTAACCTCCCCCCCATCGTCTCTCTGTTCTAAAATTGATTTGTCTATTTTATATGTGTTCACACTTTTTTATTGTATCCCTGTGGAATATATGGTCATGCCAATTTTCTTCCACAATTTGATCTGAGGAAGTGGGTCTGGCCCACGAAGCTCATCACCTAATAAACCATCCTGTTAATCTTTAAAGTGCTGCATAGTCCTGTCTTTCGTAATCTGTTCACAGTCATAGAGCAACAAATAAAGGCATATTTGCTGATCGTACTTCACTCATATTTTAAAGAAATGCGTTTAATCCATTTTACAAAACTGGGAGTGAAACAAACAGCATTGATGAAAAGAAGCAAGTGCAGTCCCCTCTGCAGTGAAGTCTCCTCTGGGCAGATAGGGCCTTCTCTATTGGATTTCACATACAATATGATATTTAGCCTTTGCAGTAAGGTGGCTTTGACTTGCATAAATTTCAGCTATTCACTTTGTGCAGCCAATTGGCACTAATTGCCTGGGAATGGGCCAGATGCTGAATTCCTACCAGAAGCTAGCAATCCCAGACTCTGATGTTTCTTAGATAAGAGAAGCCTGGAGGAGTCACTTTTGCCTTTCCTCTTCCTCCACTGTTTAAGATAGGAAGATCATAGTTATTACTCCAAATGAGTAACCCTAGCAACACTGTAAATGTGCACTGACCCTTTGGAATGTAGGGTTGTTCCTCCCCCAGTGCCAACATCCAGTTACAGCCATTAGCAGTCACGACAGCCAGCATCCAGCCTCTAAATGATTTGGGGCAGGGGGAGGTTCTGCAAGCCTGGCTGCTGGGAATGTTTTCCCTCACATTTCTTATTCTGCATATGGTGAGCAGTAGTAGTAATGGTTTATTGAGCACCGTGCTCTAAAGCTCTTAACAGCATAGCTAGCCCTGAAGCTGCTCAGTCTACAGGAGCAGAGATGTTATTTTACCTCTGTATTTAACACTGGTGCAACTGCTACTGGAATACTGTGTCCAGATCTGGTACCCGCAAGTCAAATATGTTGGGTATGTCTACAATACAGTTTTGTTGGAAAAACAGCTGTTTTTCCGACAAAACTTGAGGAATGTCCACACTGCAATTGTGTTCTTCCACAAGAAAATTGAGAGAACGGAGGTGTTTTTTTCAGCATTGGTAATCCTCATTCTATGAGGAAGAAGCCTTTTTGCAAAAGAGCTCTTTTGCAAAAAGGTGTGCATGGACAGGGAAGAGGGAGTTCTTTCGGAAGAAGAGGAAAGAGGAGAAAGCACAGGTGCCCTAGTGGCCACTCCGTCCATAGCAATCACAGCTTACATGTGAGAGAGTGTCCATTCAGTCTGGATGCTTTCTTTCGAAAAAGCAGATTGCTGTTTTGATGCACTTTTGCAGTGTGGACATTCTCTTTTGGAAGAAGTTTTTTTGGCAGATCTCTTCCGAAAAAAGCCTGTAGTTTAGACGTAGCCATTGATAAATGGGAGAAGATTCAGAGATGAGCCACAAGAATAATTAAAAGATTAGAAAACACATCTTACAGTGATACTCAGGGACCTGAATCTATTTAATTTAACATACAGAAGGCCAAAGGATGGCTTGATTCATGTGTAAACTCCTATATGAGGAACAAATATTTAACAGTGAACTCTTCAATCTAGCAGGGAAAGGCGTCTTTCCTACTGCCAGTTCTAAAAAAATAGTTTAAACAGATTTCTTTAAAACACGAATGAAGTTGTTAATTGTTTAAAGTGATAGTGCAACAAATTTGGACATATCACTGATTCAGGAGAAGAAATATTCCCAGGCATTTGATTTGAGCTACCACTCGATCAATATTTTAGTGCCTCCTCCAGTTTCACAGAATGTAAGATTTCGTCTAAAATTCTGTGACTTGTGCCTCAGAGTGTGAGGGTAATACACATAACTTTAAAAAAAAAATTTAAATATCTAATCCTTATCGCTTCAAAGAAAAACATGCTGATGGGAAACACATGTGATGCCTTGCTGCTGAGTTTCCAGATGGAAACCTTTAAAGGATGTGCTATGAAAGGGTGAATTGTCTTCATTTGGTTTTAGTGACACCAGTAAATCATACATGGTACCATGAAAACAGAGCACCTGGGATTCCTTTATACTTGTGACCTTATTCTGATATTTTATAACAGCCAGCCCATGCCTATATTATTTGTCAATCTGTATTATCTACTGGATACTAGAGACTCTTAAATTCTGTATTAGTTCATATTATAGCCAAATAACGGAGTGTATGTGGGGGAGGGGTGCGTGCATGTGCACACACACAATTATTTAAGCACACAGGAATTGACTTACTGGATTAGATTCCAGTTCAGTAGCCTGTCTTTGACAGGGGCTGGTGCCCTGTACTTCAAAGGATGGTGTAAAAACCTCACTGTAGGCAGAGGTGGAATAATCTGTGCCCCTCCCCACATCCTTAATTCCTAACAGAGACAGATTTAAACCATGAAGCGTAGAGCCCTGAAGCATTTCTTCTTACCTGCTATCACAGCTCTTTTATAGAAATCACCTTGATGTTACTTACTATGGAAAAGCTACAGCAAAAACCTCCCAACAAAATCACGATTCACCCAGTCATTCAAGCTCTCTCTGCCAAAAATTAGTGGAATCTGCTTCATAAATTGCATAAATTTAAAATGAAAGTTAAGAGGATTTGTAATAAATAAAACCAGTTATGTCCTCAAATGAAAATTAACCAGATGCAATACCTCCTTTTTATACAATCAACAAACATTTGGGGTATCTTCTGGCCAAATTAAGGAATTATAATTGCTTATCTTCAGTTCTGTTGGAAAGAAGGTGCAAGTTGCTCTTTTCTCCCAGCACTGAAATAGTCTCCTCAATTTTTTTCAGTGACGATACACACACAACTTCCACTGATGTCTCAAGGGGTATTTATATGTAACAGCAAAATTTAGCACTTGTGAGCTTTAGCACTTCTATATGTGAAATAAATAGAACAGGTTATTTTTCCCTAACCCTCCCCACCCACCTTGCCCTGCTGCAGGGATGAAATTCAGCCCCAAAAAAGCCCCAAACCCAAATGCCACCAATCAGGACTAGTTCAGGTTCATGAACATCATTCCTTTTAATAGTATTATTTAGCCTTTATATAGCCCTCCTTTCTTTTGGAGATCACTATTTTATAAAGATTGGGGTAATCCTTATGTCCATTTAAGATAGTTAGAAGTTAAGTTGCACAGAATCTTTTGGTGGTTTTTCTCCAGGTCATATAGTGGTGGCCTGGGAGGGGAATCCAGGTCTTCCAATTGCTAGTTCAAAGCACTTTCCAGCACAGTTGCTTTAAGGAGCAGGGCTTAGCTCAGGAGTGGGGAACCTAATTCCTATGAGACTGGAGCACCAGTGCAGGTTCCCTGATGCTGGGGGCAGTGGAGTCCCAAACCTCACAGGTTGGAGTCAGGCAAGCCAGGGCCCGATCCAATCCATGGGCTCTGCCTGGTGGCGGGGAGGAATTGGCTGTGTGAATTGCTGCTCCCCTTCCCCTGGCTGAAGAAACGGCAGTGCAGCAAAGTGCTACCTGGGGGCTTTTCCTCCACTACTTTGATTGAACACAGTCATGGACAATAGGAGAGCAGGGTGTGATGCCTGGGAGCTGTGGGAGACAGAGCCATGTGCATCCCTGGGGAGCTGTGTCTGGTAAGCATCCCCCATCGCCTAGACCCCTCACCCGCACTCTGCTCCTGCACCTACCTCCTGCTCAGTCCTCCCACCCCCAGCCTGCTCCTGTCACCTTCCCAGCCCCCCCAACCCACTCCTGCACCCTGCCTAGAACCCACACCCCGAGCCTGCTTTCCAGCAGCCCCTTCCCGCATACTGAACCCTTTATTTTTGGCCCCATCCCAGAGCCAAGGTGGCCCACAAAATCTTCTAGCCCAGTCCCCCCACATGTGCCAGGGAAATGGGGTGTGTGTCTTTCTTAGGGTGACCACATTTCTGAATATGAGATAATATTCTGAATATGAGATACCAAAGGGGGAGCTGCTGGTGCTTGGGCTTCAGCCCCACAGCGGAGTGGGGGGAGCTGCCAGCATTCAGAGCTTCAGCCCCACAGTGGAGGCAGGAGCAGGAGAGGAACCACCAGCACTTGGGGTTTCAGCCCCACAGAGTGTGTTTGGGGAGCCGCTGGTGCTCGAAGCTTCAGCTCCACAGAGGAGGCAGGGGTGAGAGAGGTACCACCAGCACTTGGGGCTCCAGCGGCTGAAGCGCCAAGTGTTGGTGCCTCCCCACCCACCTTGCCCTGCTGCAGGGATGAAATTCAGCCCCTGCAGCATGCAGGGAGTGGAACCACTGACACTCAGGGCTTTAGCCCTGCAGTGGGGAAGAGGAGCCGCTGGTGCTTGGGGCTTCAGCAGCTGAACCCCTGAGTACTTGTAGCTTGTCTCCTCCTCTCCACTGCAGGAGAAATCTGGGATAATGTGCCTGCTTTTTTTAAAAGTCAGGATCCCGGGAGGAGGTCCTAAATAAAGGACTGTCCTAGTAAAAATGGGATGGACGGTCATCCTAGTCTTTCTGAGTCTCAGTGGGAGGAGAGGGGGCCTTCACATTTTTTGTGTGGACTCTGAGTTTTCTGTGGGCCAGTGGCCCCCAACCCAAAAAGGGTTCCCTACATCTGGTTTAGCTGAATAATTGTTTGAGGGTGAATTCAAAAAAGGAATAATTCTTATGAGGTTATAGTGGAATCACTGGACACCCCCTAGAATGATACTTAAAATGGATATTCAGCAATTGTTTGGGTTTTTTCCATTGGAAAATGCTGATTCATTGAAACTTTTTCACTGAAACGTACAAGTTTAGACACACATGTAACTCAGGCCCAAAGTGGAATTTCTGGTCAGTGTGAGTGAACCCAGAATTTCCAATAGCCCAGGAGTCAAAGCACTCACCTGTGATGTAGAAGACACCCAGGTTCAAGTTTCAGTTTCAAATCAAGATGAACAGGGACCTGAACCTGGCTTTCTCCTCTATGCCTACTGAATTCCCTAACTTGGCTATTCTGGGGCAATGCTCTTGTCTTTCATGCAAAAGTTCAAAAGGTTTGATTTTTTTTAAATGAAAACAAATGGTGAAACCTCAACATTTTTTTGTGTTAAACAATTCTTTGTTTTGGGCCAGTCCTAGTAGGTGGGCCTATGATGTGAGAGAACATACCAGCCACTTGTATGTGTAGCCCAAGCATTGCCCTTATAGTTTATTTTGGGAAACACGGAACACAAAATCAGTCATGCTCCTAGACAAGAGAGCAAAGTTGATGTGTGGGTTGTGCAATGCAGCCATCTGGGCCAGCTTGTGGCCATCTGTACATTTTAATGTACCTGGGAGCCAACTGCCTTTCTTAACTTAATGATGACTTTCCCTAATTAAGAAATTATTAGACAGCATTCTGTAATGCTATTAGAGATCCATGGTGATTATAAGTCTATGTAGAAAAGTGTTTCATTGATGGTTTTTTAATTTTCTGTGTGTCAAAGCTTTGTAAAGTGAACCATGTAAACGCACAGCTGACAATGGCAAAATGCAACAACTCACCACAATCAAAAAGTTTTGTAAGTGGAAAAACAAATTAGAAGAATAACTGACAAATGTAAACATACATAACACGCACACTCTTAGGATAAATTCTGTTCAGTTAAATGTTTTCTAATGCCATTGAATTTAATGGGAGTTTTTATCTGAGAGCAGAATTTGACTTCCTTTCTGTGTCTGATTCACTAATACACATTTATTCAGGTAACTCATTCTGTGAAGGCTATGTACATATTCAATTTATCTTTGGCAGTATAAATAAATATGAAAAGGCTGCCATCTCTGTCTGTATGAATCCCAATAATTTAATATGTTTCAGGATATTTATTGAAAAAGGTGAGAGAGGCATTTTATCTTAATCAGGTATAGGGATGAAGTCTTGGAATAGTGACTATTTCAGAAGACTAGATATGAAAAATTGTGATATTTGTGAGAATTTAAATGAAAATTGTCTTAATTCTATAGAGTGCCTTTCATTTACAAGATCATACCAAGTGTGAATAATGTGAGTAATGGGACAAATAAAATGCATAGAAATCACTTTGCCAGCCAATGGCATGTGGTCAGCATGTGGATGAGAGGTGAAAACCATGCCACAGCACTACTACTCAATGGTATAGAACTGGCAGAAAGACTGCCATATCCTTGAGGCTGCAGTGGGAATTTAGCTAGGCAGAACGTAGCTATAGGAAAAAAAGGAATTTGGCCATAAAAATGGAGTTAATACCATTGCTCCTATGAAAAGTTTGCGGAATCTTTGAATACGAGTGATCAGAAACTCAGTCATATATCTCAACAAAAGCCATCACTGTCAACATCACAGTGCCCTCTAGCATCAAAATGGGGCATTGCTGCAGACTGGATCAGACAGGAGAGATCCACCACCTGTATTACCAATTCATTGAAGTATCTGGTTTTCCCTAAAATCCCACATCCTGGCCTTGTTTACTGTGTATTTATCTTCCTGCTTGTCCTTTCCGTACTTTCCACATTGTTCAGTTCTCTCTCCATAGCCCTTTGCTGTCTACTTGTTTGCTTCTGCTCCTTTTACTCTGACTCATCACCATTTCTTTTGCTCTTCAGCTACCCTTCCCAATTCCCCTGCCCTTTGTCCCATGTTACTAGATGTTTTTCCATCTCTCTCCTAGCTATTCAGGATCATCAATCTCCATCTCTTATCCAGCTACTTCCCATCACTGCTCCACTGAATTATAAAATAAAATCAAGGTATGAAGGAGTCAGATAATTTGGTTTCAATAGTACTAAAATCTTCCATCACTATTAATCTTTCTTGGGGACAAACATTGTTTGAATGAGGCGGGGAAAGTGGTTTCCAAAGGATATTTATATGGTGGAAATTGGAGTTAATGAACAAGAAGTCATTAATCAATGTGCAATTGCAAGCATGAAGTCTTCCTAAGGCCAAATTCTCATCTTGGCTACATCAAAGCTCTTCTTTTTCTCCTCCCAAAATCTGATAATCACAGAATTGAGGCTGTAACCTATACTGTGTACATAAATAACATTTTCAGTTGCGCTAAGTGCTTCAATTTTACTTGAGGAAAAGATTGTTTCTTTATACATCCTGGTTTTCATGTCTAAGTCAAAACCATTGCTAGTTTAAAATGCCATTCTAGTACTGTTCTCCCCCCTTATGCCACCAATAATGAAATTTGTTAATTGTCCTTAACTGAATTTATGGCTCAATTTTGTAAGGTGCTGAACACCCAGAAGTTTATTAACTTCAGTCAATCAGAGTAAATGTACTTCAGTACTCACCAACTACGAGCCTGGGACCTTCACAATTCACTCATTGAAAATGTAGCCTCTAGTGTTAATAAGGAATTGTATTATTTTGGGAAAAAATAACCTGAAGTTTTCAAAGCTCTGATTTACTAAAATAATTCCATTGTCATAGAATAATAAAATAAGCTGCCTTTGCTTCAGAATAGAAACAATAGCACCAGGAGTTTATAGAGAGCTTGTTCTATACTTGATTGATTATACTTATTATATGTAAGATTTGCTGCATGCAGTTGGGACTCATGAGTTATTCTGTTATGCCTATTTTGTGCGTCAGTAATATAGGTGGCTAAGAATGCTAAGAAGGTAATGTTTTGCATATCTCTGTGACATTACGAACTTGGAAATGTGCTTGCTAGAACACAGTAATCTTGCTACATTTTGGAGACGAGGACATGATGCTTAGAAGATAGGAGCTTTAAGCATTATCAGTATCACTAGTCTTCATTACAATAACATCTTCCTAAATAAGATAAGGTTTATAAGCTTTGAACACCCATTTTTCAAGAACCGAAACACATTCTGTTTCTGTGTTTGTAATACATTCTGAAGAGATCATGACTCTGAACAAGAGAAACAAATGGGCTACGTCTACACTGGCATGATTTTCCGCAAATGCTTTCAATGGAAAAGTTTTCCGTTAAAAGCATTTGCGGAAAAGAGCTTCTAGATTGGCACGGACGCTTTTCCGCAAAAGCACTTTTTGCGGAAAAGCATCCATGCCAATCTAGACATGCTTTTCTACAAAAAAGCCCCGATCGCCATTTTCGCGATTGAGGCTTTTTTGCACAAAACAAATCTGAGCTGTCTACACTGGCCCCTTTGCGCAAAAGGACTTTTGCCCAAATGGGAGCAGCATAGTATTTCCGCAAGAAGCACTGATTTCAGACAGTAGGAAGTCAGTGTTCTTGCGGAAATTCAAGTGGCCATTTGCTTTTGCGGAAAAACTTGCCAGTCTAGACACAGCCATGCAGTGGGAACCTATGCATGTTAAGTTTTTGTTTTAATCATTCTTTTAAAATGATTTTTCAAAAGTAGCTTTTTACATACAAGAAGCAAGGTGGTAAAGTTACATCAGAACTACTGAAATCGGGCATGACGGTGAACTGAAATTGTGGATATTACCTTTTATGACACTCTGTGAATTGTTGCTTTATGTGTGAGTGAAAGAGAGAGAGAGAGAAATATAAACTGAAACAAAATGGAATTTATTTGAGTCCAGGGAGCCAAAGGGTACTCCTTTAGTAGAGGTGAACAGAACCGCTTACTGATTGAATACAGATTTAAGAGCCACAATCTTTTAGCTTTAGTCCAGACTAGTTGTGAGGCTTTGTGATTCAACCCTCTATGATAAGTCTCCTTTTGTTAATTATAGATTACATCACCTGCTTGTCTACCTCACTTCTGAGCTCTGCACCACATAAATTAAAGTTCTCAGTATCTTTGTGATAGCTTTGAGTTCATGTAGTTTTGGTGAATCCAAGTGAGTTACTTTGGTGTCTAAAGGTTTGTGCCCCAAGAGGTTCACTTGTGCATCTTTGAGAGAGAATTTCTGTAGTCAGTTTGTATCTGATACAGTTGCCTGACCTGTTTGTAGCAACCCTACAGTTAGAAGAAATATATGACATAGGAGGAGAAGTAAACTAGTTCCAGAGAAGAACAAAGTGAAGGAATGAAGCAACAGAAGCTGTGAACAGAAGGAAAACAGCAACTTTTTTTTTCAAGATCTCATTAACATGCCACTTTTTAATGCCCCAGAGAACTTCAGCTTTGACAAATCTTCACACTGGACAGTCTGAAAGCAATGTTTTGCAAGATCTTGAATTGCTGCAAAGCTCCATCAGGAAATTAGAAATATTCAAGTATCTCCTTTAATTTATGGATTAGGGAAGCAGGTAGAACATATTTTTAAATCCTTTGACTTTACCGAAGTCAGTCACAGAAATGATTGTGAACAGGTTCTAGCTATGTTTGATGCATACTTAATATCTCAGAAAAATGTTGTTTATGAATAACCATGTTTTCATCAGAAAATTCATGAACTAGAGAAAATTGCTGAATGTTTTATAATAGCATTATATACATTGGATGAAAATGGTCATTTTGGAACTGCAAAAATGAAAATGTCAGACTGATTATTGGGATAACATATTTTAAAAAATTACAGCTGCTACAACTGAAGAGACTTAATCCTAACTACAGCTATACATATGGCAAATCAGTGTGAATTAGTGAAACAACAGAACAAAAGGCAAATTGAAAATCCTGAAACTAGCTTAGAAACTGTAAACAGACACATGACTACTAAAAGTAATGATCAGAAAACATCTGAGGCAAGGGAAGAGAGCTCCAAAGACAAAAGGGACAAATTACAGCCTATATGTACAATATGTGGAAAAAGTCAGAACCTAAGAAATGATACATGCCCAATCAAAGATACAAGTTGTAACAAATGCACTAAATATGGACATTTTGCAGCTGTTGTCCACTACAAAGCAGTCAGGGTGTTGTCCAATATTACAGATAATTAAGAGCCCTCATTTTTGGAATCTATCTCTTGTGATGACACATACATCACTCGAGTGAAACTAAATATTCATGGTGAGACTATTGACTTTCAAATTAACTTGAGCGGACATCACAGTCCTGTCAGAAGGGACTTAACATCACTCTCAAACTCTTCCAGAGCCAAAATCACCTGATACCGCTCTAATTAGCCCTGGAAGTATTCTGAACCTTATGGTCTAGTTCTCCACAGAAACAATTTATACATAAGCCATTCAGAGTGCATGTGATCAAAAGTTCAAAGATTAACACCTGTCTTAGCTGCAGTGTGGTAGAAATGATGGGCCCAGTGAGGAAGGTAGAAAAACTCAGAGGAATTAATTATATTGAACTTTGTGAATTAGAGGGTCAGTACAAAGCAACTGAAAGGACAATGCTGAACCATATAAAGAGTCATGCATCTGATGAAGTGGGTCTTTGCCCATGAAAGCTTATGATCCAATACATCTGTTAGGCTATAAGGTGCTACAGGACTCCTTGTCGCTTTTGCAGATCCAGACTAACATGGCTACCCCTCTGATACATATAAAGAGCAATTACCCCTACCGGAGAGATCTTGTAAGAAATTATCTGCTGATTTTATGCAAATTCAGAGAATGTTGTTACCTGGTTGTAGTACACAATTTTTCTAGGCATATAGAAACAATGTATTTGGAAGACATTACACGTTGCAGTGTTACTGAGAAATAGAAGTGAACTTTTGTTCAGTTTTGTATTTCAGAACAATTATTGAAGGACGACAGGCTAAAATTCACTGCAGCAGAATTTACATCATTCCAAATGAAATATGATTTTGGTCGTATTACTAGCGGTCTACATTATCCATGAGCAAATGGAGAGTCTGAGAGATTTGTACAAACAGCCAAAAATATCCTACAGAAGAGAGCTCCATTCCTTGCTCTTCTTTACAAATCAACACCAATAGCATCTACTATATATAATTCAGCACAACCTTTGATGGGAGGACAATTTAGAACAATTATTCCAACTTTGGAAAAGAATATATCCCCAAAGTGGCCCGACATGAAGACGGTAACTAACTTGGATAAAAAGGCAAAATAACCTACATATGATTTCACAATAGACATAATTCAATCAGAGCAGCTGGATCTAGAACCTGATGACCATGTTGATGTCAAATTGGATGGGGGAAAAAGAATGAACAACTTCAGCTGTCATAAAGACACAAAATTCAACTCCCAGATCCTATGTGATTGAGACTGACAGTGGAGGGTTCAAGAGGAGCTGTCAGCATCTACAGTATTTCCATTAGAAAGAATTATCAGTAGAGCAAACTCTACAGGTGACAGATGAAGAACTAGAAGACCTCTCAGAAATTCCAAACTGACCAAACGCCATCATTTCAATTAATGGACAGTCAGATGATGAAGTTATGCGTTCAGGAAGTGTAATTAGAAAATCAGCATGATTCAGAAATACTTAGATTAATACATAATGAACTTCAAAGATGGTGGTGTATATTTTATAAATGATAGGAATGCAGAGCTTCAAGGAGAGATGTAACAGAATGCTAAATTGTCTCAGAGAGGGAGCCATTTTAGTCTGTAACTTTAAAAACAATGAGTAGCTCTGTGGCACATTAGAGACTAACAAAAATATATATAATATCATGAGCTTTCCTGGGTGACACACATGCCATCAGATCAATTGTATTTTACCGTTCAGCCACTAGGTGGTGCCATAAATAAAATACCTTATTTAAGCTAACTTTAGTCTGACACAGAAGGCTGACCTGCTAGTAGCAGCCTTGCAACCTACCATGAGTACAGGACAACCTCCCACATCTCTACCCTAACATCATTACTTTGGTCTCATCTCTGATCAAACACTTTCTGATCAGAACCTGGGATCTTTTGAAGGCAGGTAACTGGCCTGTTTTATCCTGGAGTTCTCTAAGAAAAAAAGTACATCTTCTGCCCAGTGGCCATCAAATTTCTTTGAGAAGGGTTTCCTATCACAGTCCCATTCTAAAGAAGTATCCTTTCCCTAGTATTCCCATTGCTAAATTCAGTATATGTCTTGGTTCTGAGAAGTACAATCTGCCCCATGGTAGGAGATAGGGCAAGGTACGTCCCAGAAGTCTTGTGTGGGGACATAGACTCTCAGGTCATTTTGGAGTTGATTTCTGGATGACCCAAGTCCTTTCAAAGATTCAAGATCTTGTGTGACCTTCTATGAGTGTTTGTTTCACTACACGACGTTTTGTTAATCCTTATGTTATTTAGCAAACCAAGAGAAAAATGGCATTAGCATGATTCAGGAGAGACATGTGACTCAAAGCCATGTGAGATCGTTAGGTATTTGGGGCTGAATTCTATTGTGCAATATTAAGTCTGAACATTGCATGTAGAAGAATAAAAACTCCTTTAATGACCAGCTAGGTCCACAAACCTAAACTTTAGATTTTCCTGCTGCTATTAGCAAGGGGATTGGCTTGATGCAGTGGACTGATAGTAATGTGTTTTGCTCAAATATATCAAGAAGTTTTATGAATCTACAGATTAAAAAAAAGCTGTCACATTTTGAAATGAACAAATCAGACGGAATTCTGCATCTCCGGAGAAGTTCTGATTTACTGGATTGGTTGGTATTTTTCTTGATGTTTACATTAATTTTTCTCTTTCCTGCATTTAAACTCTCTCTCCTTGTTGCTCTTCACTTCATTTTATAATTTTAAGTATGTGTAATTCTAATGAGTTCCTGAATTAGCATTTGTCTCATGTACTAGCTATGTCCACCTACTAACTGCCTGGCTGCAGGTCCCCTTATGCCCTCTCCACTTTTACTTTCATCTAGAGCAGGCTGGCAAAGGGAAATTCCCTCTCACAAAAAGATTTAGAATTTTTTGTGGGGTAGGCAGGTGGGATTCATTTTGAATCAGGATACAATTGTGGGAGGACAATTTATGGAAATTCTCTCTCCTAAAAGAACCATGATGGAATAGTTTGTCTTCGTCCCCTGGAATTTGGTGCCACTGAGTCCTGGTTCCCAGCTTGGGGGATTGCTCAGGTGTTAAGAGAGACTGAAAGTCTAGCAACCAATTAGGCAGGCAGCTGAGGAGCCTGATGACTAAGGCAGCCCAAGAGCGTGGGACCCCACCAGGTAGGCAGCCAGGGTGCCCTGGGCGGGAGCTTTCCAGCTGAAGAGCCAGGGGGCCTGCTCGATAGGTAATGCAGGGAGCTAGTCAGTCCACTTGGCAGCTGATTGGCAGGCCATCAGGCAGAGGGGCAACTGGCTGGTCATTCTACTTGCCTCCCTAGTTTCTATCAAAAGTTTATGTAGAATTGAAATATTGTCACAGAAAGTTTTGGTTCTATTAAATCTGAATTTTCTGAAAACACAGTCCCGTTGGAAAATTTTCAACCAGCTAGGCTTCCTGGAAGTATATTATTATAAACTTTCCTCCTTGAAAATAGAAGGCTGTTTCAGAATTCAGCAAACTTTTTAGTAGAAAAGATTTAGAAATATTGCCACAGACAAAGCTCTCTTTTGTCCCCTATCCTTAGTTTTTTAAAAAGAGTTTCCCTAGATTAAATGTCTCCCAATGAGGTTTCTCTCTCTCCAAAGGCCTGCGCTGAGACTTGGCCTGATTTAACAGTCTCCTACAACAGAAGGCTTTGTTTTGTAACAGTGGGGACTCTACCAGGAAAATTATGAAGCATAAAAATGTCATTTCCCAGTAAATAAGCCTTCCTAACGTTATAGTCTGCTAACAGCAATAAATAATGTCATGTTTGAAAAAGGAGACCATTTCAGGTTGTTTTTAAAGAATGGCTCCACTCCTTTGCAAAACCATGAGGTTGTGATCTAGAAGGAAAAGTTTTAGCAGTCTGCTGGTTTTTTTTCCATGCTATGATTTTTTTCTTTCACCCCCTCACTTGGCTGAATGGGAAACACTAATGGCATGTCTACACCATAGCTTAAGTTCTTCATCAGTGAGTCTCAGAGCCCAGATCTACAGATTTGGGCTTGCACTAGGGTGCTAAAAACAGGCTTAGTAGATGTTCAGGCTTGAGCTTGAAAACTTCCCCTCCCCTGGGCTTTAGAGTCCAAGTTCCATTTCCAAGCCCCAATGGCTACACACCCCTGATTTTTAGCTCTCTAGTGTGAGCCAGAGATTACAGACCTGGGCACTCAGACTTGCTGCCATAGCAGTTAGAACACCGTGTAGATGTACTCTTCCGACCTGTGAGTTGCAGAGCTCAACTTAGAGACATCAGAGGCTTGGTCTGTAACATTGGTGATAGCTGCTACTGGGTGCTGAGCCCTACTGAAACTTCGCTTATCATGTTCTGGGATGCAGTTTGGACTAGTGTGAGGTTGTTACCACTTTCTTGTAATCCTGAGTGCTCTGATGCTGTAACTCCCTGCGTGGAGGCTCCCAGCCAGTGTACAAACATGTCAGTGTTGGTATGACGAGCAGCCCTGATTGAACAATTGTGATTTCAGCAGCCTGCTTATGGAGTCTAAGTCTGGGCTCCACCAGCCTTTGTTATTACAAGTCAAGTGCCCCTTCAATACATCCCCAATCCTGAATTTCTCCAAGGCCTTCTGCCCTGAAATATCTTGCACTCTCCTGATCGTCCAGAGGAGTAATAAGATCCATTGCTTTTTTAATGAAGAAAAAAGCATAGCAGCTTGTGGCTGAAACTTTAATCAATAATCACTTCAAGTTAAACATAGGACTTGGTTGATTTAGAATATAAGAAAAACATGTTTGTTTAATCTAAAAGAGAGAGAGAGAGTTTTAAGTGAGCCCCAGTATAAGGGATAAAATCAGAAATGGTGACAAGGAAATAACAATGAAAAATGCCTTGTAGTGACTATGACTCAGCAAAGCTACGCGTTATTCTGAGTAAGATTCTTAATACGCTTCCTTTCTTCTTCCTTGCTCAAGATCTCCCACACAGCACAAAGTTTGTCAGCAGCTTGTTGGCAAAAAGCAGCTGTCAAGACGGGGATCAGGTGACAAAGAAAGCCTTTGTTGCTCGATCCTGTAAACCTCGTTTTACGACGCTTAAGGGATCGGCCGACAAAGGCTTTCTTTGTCGCCCGATCCCCGTCTTGACAGCCACTTTTTGCCAACAAGCTGCTGACTCGGCAAAACGTGGCAGCCATTTTTATTCAAATGAAGCGCGGGAGATTTAAATCCCCGCTTCATTTGCCATGTCAGTATGTCTAATTTACATCCCTCTGGCGACAAAGGGATGTAGTCTAGACATACCCTTAGGGTCGCATGGGTCCTTAGAATACCAAGTTGGAATTTTCAACTGGTTCTGAAAATTCTGTAAAGGCCCAATCCTGTAAAGTGCTGAGTCCCTGCAAATTTCAGTGACATCCGTGGGAGCTGAAGGGCTCAATACCTTACAGTGGGTGCTTAACAGGTTGCATGATCCTTAAGCATACTTCTCACCCAAATCGTGTCTGAAATGAAATAATCATTATGCTGCAATTTATGGAATAACTGCACTCCTAAAATCAGCAGTAATTAAGGGCCCAATCCAACAATCTTTGAGTGCATTTTACTCTCAAAGACTTCACTTGCCTGTTCTGGGTGCCTAGGGACTACAGGAGATGGTCACAGTCTGATGGATAACTATATAATTTATTCTGAAATTGCACCTAAGAAGTGGTCTACAGTAATTCTCTGAACCTATAGGAGAGAATCTCTGTTTAAAATATTTCCTACTGTCATCTCATTTTCTTACATCTGCAGACATAATGGGGATTTCTCTCTCTCTCTCTGTTCTAGTTAGTACCTTACACACAAACATCTTGCCTCACTTTTTACAGCATTATTCACAAAAGTCATAAGCCAAGGGGACTGCTCAGACCAGACAGTGGTGAACTTCTAGTTCCAGGGCACACATGAATAAGCTAGTTATAAATTTTGCAGGAGCCAGCTGCACTTTCAGTAGAAGCGTGCTGACGGTCTGCAGCAGGAGCTGTACTGTAGCTTTATTGCAAGCACTAATTGAAATGCTGAGAGCTACTGTGCTGGGTTTCTTAGCCAGCGTTCTCATCCTGTTTTTACCTATCGTCTATATCTCAGAAAAATATCTGAACAATTTGGTTCTTGAACCAAATACTTGCTCACACAAGTGGTTTTTTTTGCTTTGAGGTATCTTTTTATAACAATTTAAAAATGCTTGTTTGAAAACACTGCTTTGTTATGGGAATAAACGATACAGCTGCCAAGCTTATTTAAGACCACAAGTCTAAAGGCAGGTTTGGTGCCATTCGTTTTTATTACATGTCTGGATAACTTGGCCATTTCAAAATGTTATTTACATGCTGTGAATGGAATTGCTTACCAGCTTGCCCTGTTTCAAATGACAAAGACATAACTCCATTGACACCATTTAGTGATGTATTTGCATACTAACATAAACCATTAAAAAACAATGAAAATGCATTGAATTCTCCAAACCTAGTAAATCGTATTAGGAAATATTATCCTTAGAGTATTTCAAAATAATTCTGTTTTTCATATTACTTACTCATGGACAATATAATAGGGTCATCAATTAGGCTGGAATATAAATCCATTTATCCCTCACATAATTTGAGACAAAATCTGTCCAGATTAATCATAAAAATGCTAAATAATATTTTGCCTACCTGAGGGATATAACTTTCCAAACTTTTCCAAATGTCAAGTGGTATTAAAAGGCTGCCTTTTCTCTGGATGAAATGCTAGAAGGCAAGCCCATTAGGTTTGACTCCTGAGAAGTGCAAGCCAATTACTCCATCAGAAGGTCTCTTTTATATCATCATGTAAGGACCTGCTTTTGGAAGTGCCAAGCATCCACAACTCCAGCTGACGCCAATGGTTAAAATCAGAGGCCTCTTTAAAAACTGTGGGTTAAATTTGTGTGGCAGGAAATTGTCTGCTGAATAGCAGTATTCAGCAAACTAGCAATGATGATCAGAGAGGAGTGACACTGGAAAATGATAGGGTTATGTCGTCAGAAAACAATCAGTGTTATCCCAGCATGTCAGCAAGAGGTGCTAATCAGGGATACAGAAGGCACTGCTCTCCTGGAGGACACGTTTGCTAAAGACACATAATTTGCCTTTGAGTTTCCAATTCCTGCTTTTCTGCAAAATGAGGAACATCCTTATCCTGAAGTGAGCTTGTATGAACTTTATTCAATGATCCTTCTCTGCTTGGATTTGTAAACTGCCTCTCTCCACTTATGTTACCTGTGGAAGCCAGCATTTCTGGAGGGTGAGAGTGTGTCTTCAGAGAAGACAATGACAGAAATGCTGAGAATTTAGTGCTTTTCCACAGACCCTACCACGGAGTTCTTACAAGGCAAAAGTGGGTCAGTTTCAGCTAGAAGTTATACAGCACTCAGACTTACATGCCCATATGCCTTATCCTTGAAGCTATGAGGTACATCTGGGGGCATGAAAGAAGGATGCTGTTCTACATATATTGTTTTTGATCTGTCAAGAGATGGATGCCTGACTGAGCAAGGAATAATGTCAATACTCAGGGCCTAATACAAAACATGTTAAAGTCAGTGGAAAGACTCTTGACCTCAGTGAGCATGGGATCAGGCCCTTAAATAGGGATGCACTTGTTGACTAAAGATGGTAACAGCTGGACAACAAAGGACCTCCAGATGCCCTTTAAGGATCCACATGAGGGCCTCCTTACTTTGGAGGGGGGAGGGCAGGGAAGAGGAATAACTGCCTTAAAATTACAATCTCTGCCCGCTTGGGACCCTACAATCGGAGAGTGGCGTGTCGAGAGGGTACAGAAGCATGGTCCCCTGTACCACTGAGGAGAACATTCAGCAAAGTCATTAGAACCTGGGGCTATAACAACTGTTCTGCAGAGCCCCCTGGTGCCATGTCCTCCCCCTTACAAGGTCTGGGTGAGTTTAAAGGACGGCCACGGGACAACGCCTCTGAGCGTCGCATGGATGTAAGTTGTCCAGTTGTGCTGTGGCATGCTGTTAGATCTGAGGAGTGGATTCAGCCCCCAAATTGCTTCTTCAATGGGAGAAGGGCAGTCCCATCCCTGTGTCAACTCAGAGGAATTTCTGCAAGGAGAACCACAAAAATATGCCTCTTTTCATCCTCCAGGACTCCTGTGGGTAGTGTCAATCAGGGCCCCCAGGTGTTCTGCTGTGAAGATTATTATACATTGTCATGATGTTACAGTGGAGACTGAGCTTCCTCCTCCCCAATAGGTGAGTCTCCTAAAACCAGACTAGGGATTTTAAACTATGTATTTTTTTACAAGCAGTTTTATTCTTTTAGTGTCTGACTTTTAAGCAGTACCGGCTCTGCTCAGAAGGTCAGTGAACCTTATTGAATCTTTTGACAAACCTGGTCTTTCACATGTTGAATAAAACATGAAGCCAAGTGAGATTTGTGGGGCTTCAGCTTTCATTGGGAAACTCTCTCACAGCTCTAAATGTACAGTGGAGGTGAAAATTAATTCACAAGTGTCAGGTTCCCACAGCAACATTAACGCCTCCTGCTTGCATACATGCATTATGACAAGGTCTTGCATTTTGAATGCACTCAGCTGGGCAGTGCAGCAAACTGTGTAGCAAATAATACAATATAATACACGAAGGAGAGTCACTGCTGCTGTAAACGTAGATGTACTTGCAGCATTTAGCATTTTTTTACTTCTTATATGATCCTATAATGAAAGCCCATTTAGGCCCAGTTTTCAAAGGCTGGTAGGTTTGCCAGCCCTCCTGGATTGGCCTGGAGTCTCCAGCAATTAAAAATTCATCTTTAATTAAAGATTGACCTGGGATTGAAATCTCCAGGAATACATTCAACCAAAACTGCCAGCCCTACTGGAGCTTAGGTTTCAACTGCAGAACACAAGTCAATGCATGTATGCATGGGGCGGGGGGTATAAGCAACCACTGAATTTCATGTAGGAAACATTCTGTTGTGCATGTAGAGCAAGAATTTACAAAGCAGTTTAATGCACAAATACCGGAGCAAAAGGGACAACCACCACCGTACGTCTCAACAATGCATGGAAACAACTTGGCAGCATCCAGGCTTCGCTGCACGTTAGCCCTGTGCTTCCCTCCAAATCTTGCCTTCCGTTCCACCTTGCACAACTGAATTACAACAGTTCTGTCTTGGGGCAAGATCCATATCAGTGTTCCTGCTAATTTTTTCCATCTATGGATGAAATTCATTTTGTTATGAGCATCCAAGCATGTGTGGATGTGCACAGGCCCGCCGACCGGGGGGGGAAAGAAAGGAGAGAATAAAGGGGACAATTACACTGGGGCCTGGTATTTCAAAGGGGCCTGAAGCTTCCAGCCACCGCTGCTGCTACTGTGGCAGCAGTGGCAGTTGGAGCCCCAACCCCCTTTGAATTGCTGCTAGAATGCCGAAGCGCCACTCTGCGCAGCGCAGAGGGGGAGAGCCCAGTGCTGCACTCCTGGTGGCACTAAGGGCTATCTGCCCTTGGCCCTGCCTCTTCCACCCAAGACTCTGCTCCCTGCACTTTGCCCCCAGGCCTGCGGTGGCTGTCAGCCCAGCTGGAAGCACGTGCTGCCGGCTGTGTGCTGTGCTCATCAGCTGCACAGCCCCTGAATCTCTCCTGGGGGGCTGCCCAAGCACTCCGCTTATAGGGTACACTGATCCACAGTCATGGATCCAGAACAGAATCTGTGTGTGCATCTGCATGGAGATATTTTGCATAGATGGCAGTTATGGATTTGTGTCTACCCCTGCATGTTTTAATAGAGTTGGCTCTGTCTTGGCTTTGATTAGAACCCCAGCCTGGCACTGTTTTCACACAGGGTCCATGTCTCTTACCTGTATAAGCAGTTTCACCAAAGTGAGCCTCCTCCAGTAAGGAAAGTTTTCTTCCACGAGTAAAGATTTGCGCGCACACAGGTTTTTTTTTTTAATTAACAATACATTGCCATGTCAAATCCCCTTAACATTTAGAAAATAATAATGCTGCTCAACATCCTTCTCATTAGATAAATGGACAGAGCAATAGAATGGTCTGCAGAACAGGCCAATATATGCACTGTGTGTAGTTGATTCATTCAGAATGAAAATATGAGTAGCGGTAAGAAATGCTGTTAGAACAAGGATGAGCAAATACCGGCCCATGGGCAGTGTGAGCTCCCGATGGGCCACCATCACAATCTTTACCTGCATGGCCACAGGTACTGGCAAGCACAGCTCTTGTTGACCACGGATCACCAGGCCCAGTTAATGGGAGCTGCGGGAAGCAGTGTGCTGGTGCGTGACAATGCTGCTCTCATTGGCCAGGAACGTCAATCCACAGCCAATGGGAGCTGTGATTGCTGCAGCTGTGCAGGTAATTAAGGTGGTGGCCGCTAGGGGCTAACCCTGGTGAACTGCTGCTGTATTATTGTCTACTCCTGGGTTAGAACAATGCATCTGAGCAAACAGAAACAGTGCCTAGCTTCGGTTAAAAAAAAATCAACAAGGTGTTTGCCACTGTTGAAAATGGAAGTCAGGCTCATAAGTCACTTTTGAAAATTTTACCCCCGTTTAATATAGAGAACTGGGAAGCTTCTTCATAGTTACAGTTTTAATTGGCTTTACATTACAATCCCAGGTTTTGCTCCCCTTACATGTACAAGGCCCAGGAGTGGTCTTATCTACTTCAAATGTCAAACATACCAATCTGAGGAGAGGAGAATATCAGAGGAGAGTATTACGAGGAAAACTGGAAAAGCTGTGTGAAATATGGGAGTCTGCAGGACTTGGCATAATGTCTTCACCTAGAAACTTAAGTTTTGGTTGTAATTTGAAATTCCCCAAGCCATGCAAGTATGGGAAAAAAAGAGAGTTAAGATACTCAAGAGATCTTAACTGTCCTAGGTCCCTGCCATTCTGTACATGCTCCACATAAGGTACATGCAAGTGTATGATAAATACTAGAGCTAGTTGACATCTCAAACTCTTTTGTGTCTTGGTGGCTTGTTACTAATACAGGCAGTCCCCGGTTACGTACAAGATAGGGACTGTAGGTTTGTACTTAAGTCGAATTTGTATGTAAGTCAGAACTGGCGTCCAGATTCAGCCGCTGCTGAAACTGACCAGCGGCTGACTACAGGAAGCCCGAGACAGAGTTTCTCTGCCCCGGGCTTCCTGGAATCAGCCGCTGATCAGTTTCAACAGTAGCTGAATCTGGATGCCTGGGACAGAGCAGCTGGGGCACTGCTGGGTAGGTCTCCACAACGCCGCACCTCGGCGCTGCGGGGATCAACCCGGCAGCACCCCAGCTGCTCTACCCCAGGCGTCCCCAAGTCAGCTGCTGCTGAAACTGATCAGCGGCTGATTCCAGGAAGCCCGGGGCAGAGAAACTCTGCCTCGGGCTTCCTGTAGTAGCCGCTGGTCAGTTTCAGCAGCGGCTGACTTGGGGACACCTGGGGCAGAGCAGCTAGGGTGCTGCTGGGTTGGTTCAGTAGCGCCGAGGAGCGGCGCTGCGGGACCAACCGGCAGCGCCCCAGCTGCTCTATCACAGGCGTCCTCGAGAAAAGCCTGGTCTGCTGGGGGAGGGGAGGCGCACTAGCTACGCCCCCCCCCCTCCCCAGAAGACCATGGAGACGCGGGCGGCGGGACCGAGATGCGCCGCAGTGCCACCACCCGGGTCCTCCACGGCTTTGCTCCGCATCTCCCTGGTCTGCTTTTCTCGCCCCAGAGGACGCGGGTGGCGGGACCACGGCGCGTCTGGGCGGTCCTGCCGCCCGCATCCTTCAAGGCGAGAAAAGCCCCGTTCGTAAGTATGGATCTGACATAAGTCGGATCCATGTAACTTGGAGACTGCCTGTACTAACAGTAGTGGCTGGGGCATCATATATTTTGGTGGTTAGTATTTGAACTTTAAAAAGTCTGCAGCCTGCACTCAAGGACACTTTAACACCTTCCAAGATAATTTAGATGGCAGAGTATCTGAATTGTGAATATGTAGTTTTAAGATGCACACAAAGAAGTCTGTCCATTGTGAACATTAAAGAATTAATATGGTAGTAAAGCTTCCATTGATTAGCCTGAGGGAACTATATTTTTGCATTTCAAACCACTATGCTAGTTTCGTCCACCTAATTGTCAGTTTTTCACAAAAATGTCAGTGCTTTTTTTCCCTATGCTGTCCCTTATATAGGTAGTGATCCCCTGAACTGATCTGTAAGATGCTCTCCATACGATCTTCCTTTGCTGTGACACCTTTAAGAAACTAGACAGATAGTGATGGTGATGGGTAGACTGAGTCACACACAAAAATCTGACGCTGTGCATATTTATAAGACTGAAGAGCAATTGCAGATGTAGGTAAGTGTTTGATGATATCCCTCTCCCTACACCAGTTGTATACCACACATCTTCTCAGAATACAGTCCTTTACCTAGAGATTCTGTATCTGATTGCAGCATATTTATCCTAAAAGAATATAAATATTAAGATTGGATGTGAAATTAAATATGTTGTGTTGTGTACATGAAGTAGTTAAATGATAATGTTGCTGCTTTTTCAATGGAGGGTAAATTAGAGGACAGTGTATGACTGTGTAAGTGGCACATACAATCTGATTATCTAAGGCATTATGTTGAGTATAGTACAGAACAGTAGGGTAGGGATGTTCATTGAATATATGCTGTGTGTCAGCATCAGTTTATTTCAATAATCTGAGTGAAGGGTGGATTGTGATATAGGACAAAATTAAAGTTGTATGTGGAACCATAGGGCTGCATCTCTGTGCTTTTTAACCTTTTGATTTTTAAAAAAGTTTTACCTTAATTTAAAAATGTCCAAACTTTTCAGTATTTGTTTTTTATAAATGTAATTTCCCTTAACTTTTATTTACAGTCTTAACACTCATTTTACGAATTTGTTTTTGGTCTGGAGATTTATAAACAGAGCTAGAAAAAACTACTTAGAGTTCATTGATATTCTCTGGATAGTCCAACTGATGATAATAAGATGAGCACTCTCCTAATTACAACCAAAGGAAAATCAATGAGCAACTGTGGGACAGATTGCCTAGGTAGTGAGAATCAATGAAATATGCAAATAAATATTTCACTGGAATGACCTGAAACCAGACACATGTGAGTGTGTGTCTAAAAGACTTGCTAAGAAAATGAAGGACAAGTTGTTTGGCCATGTACATTGACAAATATCTTTATGTTGCAACAGCTACAGTGCCAAATACATCAGCAAAACAAAAAATACACAAGTAGCTCACTGGACATAAATAATTATGCTTTTTAGTTGCATTTCCAAAAGTTGGACCATAAACTTTACAGTAGCTGGGGGCCAGTTGTCAAGGAGAAAGGAATAGTTGATGGTATGTTAATATTAATAAGTTATGTATATTAATATTAATAAGTTCTGAATGTATTAGAAGGTAAAGCTGTCAGTATTCTGAAAGCAGCACATGTGATGGCCAGAAAAACCTCACCCAAAAACCAACCCCTTAAAAGCATGCTGATGGTTTGTGCTGTTTGCACACACAGTAAGGGGGGTGAGAGGGCGTACACCATAATAGTTAACCAAATGTGACACACAAGTGACAAATATAAGCAACAGACACTAGAGAAACAGCAAACAAAACAAAATCTTGACAAGGTATTATTTGTAAAAACAAGACTGTGAAGTCCTAGAGCCCTAACTGGCAGTTTAAACCCTGATCCAGTACCTCTACAGAGGATTACGATAGGTGCACTGGTACAGCATCCCTCTGGTATCTGTGGCTCAGGAAAATATTGGAACATTAACACTGCAACAATTGTGAGTTGCACAGATTTACTTAGTTTTCGTATATAACAAGGTATTCAAGATTTGGGCGAACCATGGATTTATATATTCTCTATTCCTTTCTTTATGATTCCTAACATTCTGTTTGCATTTTTGACTGCTGCTGCACATTGAGTGGCTGTTTGCAGAGAACTATCCACAATGACTCCAAGATCTCTCTTTGAGTGGTTATAGCTAATTTAGTCCCCATCATTTTATACATATAGGTGAAATTATGTTTTCTAATACGCATTACTTTACATTTATCAACATTAAAATTCATTTGTCATTTTGTTGCCCTCACCTAGTTTTGTGAGATCCTTTTGAAGCTCTTTACAGTCTGCTTTGTACTTAATTGTCTGTAAATTTTGCCACCTCACTGTTTACCCCTTTCTCCAGATTATTTATGAATATGTTTAATACAATTGGTTCCAGTACAGACCCCTGTGGGACACCACTAGTTATCTCTTTCCATTCTGAAAACTGATCATTTATTCCTACCTTTTGTTTCCTATCTCTTAACTAGTTATCAATCCACAAGAGGACTTTCTCTCTTATCCCATGACAGCTTACTTTGCTTAAGAGCCTTTGGTGAGGGAGAATTCTAGTAGATTGGTAGGCATGATTTCCCTTTACAGAAACCATGTTGACTTTGCCCCAACAAATTATGTTCATCTATGTGTCTGATAATTTTGTTCTTTACTATAGTTTCAGCCATTTTGCCCAGTACTGAGGTTAGACTTACTGCCCTGTAATTGCTATAAATGCACACTCATGCAAAGAATTCATTTAGTTTCTCTGCAATGACCTTATCATCTATGAGTGCTCTTTCAGCATCTTGATTGTCCAATGGCCCCACTGGTTGTATAGCAGGCTTCTGGATTCTGATGTACTTAAAAAAATTGCTATTACTTGTTACCCTATTGGTAAACATTTTACCCTATTGATTCCTCTATCTCCAAGCACAAAACACATTACATTTTATTTTATTCTTAGAAATCGAGGGTTTCATGATTGCAGCAGGCACCACGGATAGATGCTTTATAAATGGATTGAATGTATATTTCAGTTAATCTCCTACAAGCAATACATTCAGGGATTTCCCTACATCCCCCCAAGCCGGAAAAAAAGCGGCAGACATGTTTATTTAAATCCGCGGGGGATATTACTTGTTACCCTATTGGTAAACATTTTACCCTATTGATTCCTCTATCTCCAAGCACAAAACACATTACATTTTATTCTTTCTTAGAAATCGAGGGTTTCATGGTCGCAGCAGGCACCACGGATAGATGCTTTATAAATGGATTGAATGTATATTTCAGTTAATCTCCTACAAGCAATACATTCAGGGATTTCCCTACATTCCCCCAAGCCGGAAAAAAAGCGGCGGACATGTTTATTTAAATCCGCGGATTTCCCTATTCTGACTTACCTGTTTTGCATGACTATTCCGTTTTATGGGGCCAGTGTAGACGTAGCCAGAATGTCTGGGCATGTAATATATGTACCAATGGATTATCATAATGGTTTCTCACAGACAGGCCTGCTCTCATCAGATATCTCTTGCAAAGAGGCCAGACTCATCCATCACAGGTGCTGTCAACAGCCCATTTTTCTTGGGAATATGTACTTTATAAGTACCTTTGAAAATAGGACTGGGTTTAAAATGAGCAGTACAGGCAGTCCCTGGGTTACGTACAAGATAGGGACTGTAGGTTTGTTCTTAAGTTGAATCTGTATGTAAGTCGGAACTGGCGTCCAGATTCAGACACTGCTGAAACTGACCGCCAGTTCTGACTTACATACAGAATCAACTTAAGAACCCAAGGCGTCCCCAAGTCAGCTGCTGCTGAAACTGATCAGCAGCTGATTCCAGGAAGCCCGGGGCAGAGCAACTCTGCCTGGGGCTTCCTGTAGTCAGCGCTGGTCAGTTTCAGCAGAAGCTGACTTGGGGACGCCTGGGGCAGAGCAGCTGGGGTGCTACTGGACCAACCCAGCAGCACCCCATCTGCTCTGCCCCAGACGTCCTGATTCAGCCGCTGCTGAAACTGACCAGCAGTGGCTGAATCAGGACCTGGGGCAGAGCAGCTGGGGTGCTGCCGGGTTGGTCCAGTAGTGCCCACGGGCGCTGCAGGACCAATTGGCAGCGCCCCAGCTGCTCTGCCCCAGAGTCCAAAACAAAAGCCTGGTCTGCTGGGGGGGGGAGCACACTAGCTGCGCCCCCCCCCCCAGCAGACCAGGGACACGGGGAGCAGAGCCGCAGCGGCAGCGGGGTGCCGCGCCTCTGAGGCTTTGCTCTGGCAAAGCCTCAGAGGCGAGGGACCCCGCCACGGCTGCGGCTTCAGTCTGGGTGCCTGTGGTCTGCTGGGGATGGTCCCCAGCAGACCACAGGCACCCGGACTGAAGCCGCAGCCGTGGGGGGTCCCGCGCCTCTGAGGCTTTGCCAGAGCAAAGCCTCAGAGGCGCGGGGAACCGCCGCTGCTGCCGCTCCAGTCTGGGTGCCTGTGGTCTGCTGGGGACGGTCCCCAGCAGACCACAGGCACCCGGACTGAAGCCGCAGCCGCGGGGGGGTCCCGCGCCTCTGAGGCTTTGCCAGAGCAAAGCCTCAGAGGCGCGGGGAACCGCCGCTGCTGCCGCTTCAGTCAAAGCGGCAGCAGCGGCGGTTCCCCGCGCCTCTGAGGCTTTGCTCTGGCAAAGCCTCAGAGGCGCGGGACCCCCCCGCGGCTGCGGCTTCAGTCCGGGTGCCTGTGGTCTGCTGGGGACCGTTCCCAGCAGACCACAGGCACCGGGTCTCAAGGGGCAGCAGCAGCGGTTCCCGCGCTTCTGAGGCTTTGCTCTGGCAAAGCCTCAGAGGCGCGGGAACCCGCCCGGTGCCCCTGGTCTGCTGGAGACGGTCTCCAGCAGACCAGGGGCACCGGAGCAGCTTACGAACGGGGCTTTCTCGCCCCGACTTCCGGGGCGAGAAAGCTCCGTTCGTAAGTGCGGATCCGACATAAGTCGGATCCGCGTAAGTCGGGGACTGCCTGTATAGAAAATTGTAACTTAGAAGTGGTTTGAAAGCTGATTCTTTAGGGGAAGTTGGAATAAAGGTTTTATCTATCAGATCTTGGTATTTATAAGTACTAGTCACCTAGGGAAGTAGGTAATAGAGTTAGAATTAAAATCTTTACATAGTTTGCCAAAAATTAATAGGCAGCAGGCAAGTGACAAAACAGGAAGACAAGTAATGGGAGGAAGTGGCAGCAGGAAAAAATGTGTGCAGGAAGGAAGGTCTGCAGGTACCAGGGTGCGGGTTGTGGGGGGACAGTTTCTGGGCTGGGAATAGCCTTGCTGGGAGTTTGCTAGGTAAGTGGAATTGCAGCATACAAACTGATATGAGAGGCTTAAGGAGAAGAGAGGGGTCAGCAAAACAAATATGGAACCTCAAGGCACTGAGAGTGGGAGAGTGAAGTCTGCTCTATAGCCTTAGCTAAAAGCCAACTGACTTTCAGCTCATGGTAGAGGCTCATGTCTTCATGATCCCTAAGGTCCCAGGGTCAATTCTACCAGCTGGAGACCCAGCTCCATTGGCTTTACATATACTTTCATAGATTTGTGAAAAAACGAAACACTTTTGTGTGTTACACTTGCTTGCCTCAAATTTTTTAAAAAAAGCCCCTTTCTCTTTTTTGTAGAGAAAACTGCCTTTTACATTTCAGAGGGACACGGTCCATGAGGTAATGGCTCTCTCTATTTATTTATTTTTTTTCTGTGGGACGACAGAGTGACGTAATCATGTCGCTCTGTGGAGGCTGGAGGGGCAGGGTGACGCAGAGTCAGAAGCAATGGCCATTGCTTGGGGTTCCCTCCCATCCCCTTATTGGGGGTGCCCTGGGCTCCCTGATGGATGCTGGCTCCCCTACAGGAGGGCTAGAGGGTGGTGGGGACAGCTGCCTTCAGCCCCACCTCTACTTCCAGGTCCAGGGGATGCTCCGCGACCCAGTGGGAAACTGCTGCCTGCTTTGGGCCATCAACTGCCTGGTGCTCCAGTCTTGTGCCCCCCCCCCCCCACCCTCACAAGATTACAGCGCCAATGCCGGCTTCCTGGGGGGGGGGGGGGGGGGAGAAAGCCCCAAGGCTCCACACCAGATCCAGCATGCAGGGAAGCGCACCTGCTGCTCCTCCCTTCCCCACAGCAGCACGCGCACTTTCCCACATGCCAGATCTGGCGTGAAGCCTTGGGACTTTCTCCTCTCCTTCCCACCCTGGCAGGGTGCTGGTGCTGTAATCTTGCGATGGGGGAGGGGAGGCAGGGAAGCACAAGGCTGGAGCACCAGTCAGGAAATGGTTCCCTGCTGCATAACAAGGCCCTGATCCCAGAAATAGAAGTGGGGCCAGAGGTGGCTTCCCTATTGGAGCAGCATGGAAAGACTTGGCACCCCCTCCCCAGACCCTTATGCGCAGACCCTGCACCCTAATGTCTCACACACACCCAGCCCGCTCCTGCACCCTGTCCCGGCCAGACACCTTGCTCCCAGCCTGTTCCTGGCTCTTCCCCCTGGCCAGACAACCTGTCCAATTGAGGCCCAGCCCCAATCTGGCCACAGCATCCTATCTCCAGCCCCCATCTGACTGTAGGAAGGACCCCTCATGCTGTGGCATGGTTAGGAGGGGAGGCCACAATCCAGCTGTGGCAGACAGATGGGAGGTTGGCAAGCATAGCAAGCAGGGGGCACAGCCCCCTAATATCTTTTATTCAACCAACTTCTGCTGGTGAGAGAGGCTAGCTTTCAGGAGCTTACACACAGCTCTTCCTCAGGCCTGGAGAAGAGCTTTATCTCTTTCACCAGTTGGTCCAATAAAAGATATTACCTCACCATCTTGTCTCTGGGACCAATACAGCTACAACAACCCTGCATTCATCATCTCAGAAAGAAATTAAAAGGGGCCCATGAGGCTCTGAACCAAGGCAAATGCAAATGAATCCCTTCTCCTGAGGTAGCCTGGTATATCTGTGAGAGAGTGATATTTTACCTTCTGGTTCTGCTACCTCATGATTCTGTAATACCAATGAAAGATGCTCCTGCACAGAACTGCGTAAAGTTTTTCAATGCAAACTGGATTAAAAAATGCAGATTTAGTGACAGTGAAACATATTTTTTCAATTTGTTTGGTTTTGTCAAGTTGCTTAAACCAAAAAAAGCCTTAAAAATTGGGAAAAGCCAAATATTTAGTTTTGACATTTTCTAACAGTTTTCTAAACAAAAACAAAAAAAATCCAAAACCCCTTGAATTTTATTTTTAGAAATTGTTTTTAAAAAATTGAAGTAAAAATGAAATATTTTATTCAACCCAAAGTTATTTTCCTTGACTTTTCTATTTGCTTAAATTGAAAAAATGTAATGTGTAGTTAACACAAAATAAATTTATTTTGGAGTTTTTGGAATTGCTAGAGAGCCAAAATATCCACTATTCATACAACTTTGCTCTGGAGGTATCATATGTCAATCTGCCAGACTGTCCCACACTTGTGAGAAATTTTTATTGCAATGACCATCAGTCATGTCATCTCTAATTACTCTCATGATGATTCAGGGCTCTGTAGGCACTGTGTGAGTGTTTGTACTTTTTATTTTGTTCATTTAAATTTTCCTTGGGATGTGGGGTTCGTGGATCATAAACTTCCTCAATCTAAGGATTTAATTTAATATTTCTTCTGGTTATGAGTAAAATTTTGTCATGAAAAGGTGGCTTGGCATTCAGAACTCGCAGTGTTTCTTGAACAAATTTGTGAGAACTTGCAAAACAAATGTTGTTTTACAATGCTTGTGAAATGAAAAATGTATATTTTCTCAGAGCTCTGCAAAAGTAACTGAAGCAGAAAAGGAGAGACTACATCACGCTGTACATTTTCTATAGATAGGAAAGAGTACAGCTAAAAAAAGGGCCAGAACATCAGATTCTCTTTATAAAATTATCTTGTACAATGCTAAATAACTAAGTATAGAGGGAGGATATTACGATATTTTCATATTAAAATATATATTGCTTTTCACATCATGTAATGTTTCACTCTGCCCTTCCCTTCCCACCCTTCTGACCATATGTGAAATCAGCATGTAAGTTCGTGTACATCCAAACCCTGCCCAGCTTTCTGTTGGGATGCTGTAAGATTTTTGATGATAAGTAACGTGCAGACAGACAACGGAAGATTTTCCTAGAGGGAGACATGACTCCATTCCATGATTTAGAGGGAAAGGCCTGAGACACCAACTGGGTGAGGCAATCTCTTTTATTGGGCAACTTCTGTTGGTGAGAGACCCAATTTTTCTTGTGATTGGGTGTCTACTTCACACAAGACTTGAAAGGGTTTAATTGGCCTCCCTGACCACCTTATTCCCCAAGCTGTTGGAGGAGGAGAAGCTAGGGAGGAGGGATTGATTAAATGAGGCTTAGCTGGGCAGGAACAGGAAGGGCCTGTACAAAACTGAGTAAATGGTGGGGAGGATAGTTTGCAGTCACTTTCTTGCTTGTCCCATATATGGGAGTGTCAGCTGCCCAGGGAGGTAGGAGAAGGCTCATGGGAAAAGCAGCAAGGAATAGCAGTACAAACCAGGCTGCTTATTAGAGGATCCCTGAACTGGAACTTGGAGTGCAGGGTGAGCCAGGTTTCCCTACCAGCCACTGGAGATGTGGCACATACTAGGCAGAAGATAGTGGACTGACTGGGACAATTTATTCCAGGAAAGACTTTGTTACATCTTGCCTCAAAGATGGAATCACCTCTGGTGACCTGGCCACAGGGCTGGCTCCTGAAGAAGAGACTACATTTCCTGGAATGAGAGGGGTGTGAAGGATGGGAGAGACACTGCCGAAGGAGGGAGCAATGCCTAGCAAGAGGGCTAGG